>NC_091986.1:75115289-75430653 GCF_044704955.1 Pristiophorus japonicus | reverse complement strand
GACAGTTGAAAAGTGAGCAAGAAGTCCACACCTGCGTCAATTTATGTGTAATTGAGCAACCTGTCCATGTTTGTGATAGTTGAAGTGAGCGAGATATTCACGTGTGTGACAGTTAAATTGCCAAATCTCGCAATATTTTAAATTCCGTTACGGCGGGTTTTCTGTTACATTCGTATCCGGGTAAACGAGAGTCTGCTGTACTGTCGCTTTGTGACTGCTGGTAGAATTTGATCCTTCCTGAGAGCTACAGCAGATACAGGGGTGTTGAAACAGGCATGGGAAGTGGCTGGTATCCTTCTCACACACTTTCTCTTTGCCACGGGCAACGTTTGAAGCTCGCATTTTGGAAGACAATCATGGCCCCTAGAATCTGTGCTCATTAAATCGAGACACTCGAGTTTAAAGAATTCATTGTCGTCCTTGAAGGACCTGGGCATAATGTGAGACAATTACTGTGAAGCTTGTTGCTTCCATTTCAGATAAGTGGCCTTATTGATGAAGGGGGTGGGGGTGGTGAATACTATATTCTCATGCTTACCAATAGAAGGTTAGCCTTTGTGAGCTGATTAAAAAAAAAACTTGCCAGCATTAGGAATATTCATAGGCACCAACCATGCTTTTGTTTAACAGTAAAGGGAAATCCCCCAGATGGAGAAAGACGACTGCATAAAACTTGACATGGCAGTGACCTTTCCTGTTAGCTAGACAAATCAAGTAACCCCCATCAAGCGACCCACTGAGTTAAAGGCATTGCGGTGTCTCCTAAAATAATGACACATACAAGAGTTGGATAATCTTCAATCCATATAGTTTCCTTATTCATTTTTATTTAACTGGTGGAAGTTTTTCATATCTAATGAAGATATTGATGCAGTACCCCTTTAACATTCTGACAATTTTCCCTTTGTTACCCTATGTTTAGAGAATGTATAAGAATTAATTTTAAAAGCAAAATATTGGATCAATGCCAATGCATTTCATGACAGTTATTAAGTGTCATAACTCAAGGAGGCCCATAAAAAGTACTATTGACACTTGAATGTAGCATAATTAATTTGGCTGCGAAAAAAACATTAGATCCACCGCTGGTCGATGTTTTATTGGGTGAAGGCTAATTAACAGAAAGCATTAAACTAGAATGGGCCCTCATTTGTGTCTTCCACAGTATCAAAGGTAGAGAATGGAAGCCTGGTCCTTTTGCCGCCAACGGAGTTCAGATTCCTTTAGCATTCTTAAGCAATGTGTTCTATTCAGCAATTCATCAGCAGCGTGTAATCCAGTTACTGCACGTCTAGTCCTGGTCCCTCTAAAATTATTTTTACATCATCTCGGACCAAATAGAAGTGCATTTTGTGAAACACACAGAGAATAAAGAAACGTGTTTTCTTTTATTCATCATAAAAATGTGAAAAGGGATTACAAGTGGTGCAGTTCAATGGGGCCTTTTTCCACAGTCTGCTTTACAAAGGACCGATTTTTAGGGGAGGAGCCCTTGTCGTTCCTGTTCCTTGTTGCAGCGAGCTTAAATGTTACATTCGATTTATTTCCACCTTTTGTGTGGACATTGCTGTCTGTTTAAAAAGCTGGAGTATTGTCCTTGAGATGACATGAGAAGCTGATGTTAGATAAATAAATGCCGTTTTACCAAAGCTACATTTGATCTGTGATCCATAAGTCAATTTGATAAATTCAAAAACCCAGCAACTGCTGATCTGTGTCTTGATGCTGACTTACGAACAGGACTAATGATTAATAGAATACTTAGTATAAAGTACGGAAATTTAAACACGAGACGGGCTTTTCTTTTTCTAGATTTTCATGTTAGTGAGTAAGCGAATGCTGTACCTTTAATAGAGGATTTTATCCTTTGGGCTGTTTCAAACTAAAACACATATATAATGAGTTGATGTTTTGCTTTATTTCTTAACCAACAGCAACATAATATTATTTATAAAGTAACTTTTTCCTATACTTCATTCCCATGCTTCTGTAAGAGCTGCTTTGACACTACTGGTGCTTTGTGTTCCAAGTACTGGGCTAGTTGCTTTGAGGAAAGACGGTTGTGTCAGCTTCCTATATGGAAAGGGGACATACAATATTTTCATGATGCACTGTGACCTAGTGTTTCAGTCAAGGGTGTTGGATACAGTGCAGCGACGTAAACCAAATCTCAACTATGGTTGACAAGTGTGCATCTTATAACTGATATTCTACTCTTCTGGCTCTGCTACTGTTATGTTTATCTGAAGAGCCAACAATAGAAAATAGCCTCTGGGTCTTGCTCAGAGGTTCAAGAAATAATGGACATGCATGTGTGATATGGAATGTTTTGCCAAACCAAGGATAGATGCAACTATTGGAAAGTAAAACTGAAGACCAAAATTCAGTCTTTCTCAGTTTGTCAGCACGGTATACACCATGATGTGCGGTCTCCTGCTGAAAGGTTTTTTAGATTGCAATTTATTATGTTTATTGCTTTCAAAAAAGTTTTAACGCTTAAAGTGATTCAAGTACAACTCTCCCCATGGGCTCAAAATTACATCCAATAAAGATCAGTTGAACCAATTGATACGCTAATTTGAATTGGCATCTGTTAAGATCTGAAACAACACTACGTATTGTTAAATCCAACTAGATGTGGCACCACCATGTTAACACATTCAAAGAACCTCATTAGGTTCAGTTGCATTCAGTTAACAGCTGAAGAGCTATTCCAGCTAATCAGAATCCAGCTTCCAGTTGGACGTGATTTAATATTGGCAAATGCCTATTGATGCATTTTCCAAGGTAGAAAGAAATCCTGTCATACCCTAGAGCCAGAAAGCAGCCGGGGAGGGGCAGGGGGATATGTGAAAGAAAGAAAGAACTTGTATTATACAGCGCCTTTCATGAACTCAGGATATCCTAAAGCACTTTACAGCCAATGAAGTACTTTTTTTGGAAGCGAAGTCACTGTTGTACTGGAGGAAATCCAGCAGCCAAATTGCATACAGCATGATCCCACAAACAGCAATGAGATAATGACCAGCTAGTTTTCTAATAGAGGGATAAATATTGGCTAAGACACAGGAGAACTCTCCTGCTCTTCTTCAAACGAGTGCCATTGATCTTTTACATCCACCTGAGAGAGCAAACAGAGCTTCAGTCTAATATCCCATCAGAAAGACAGCACCGCTGTCAATTCAGTGCTCTCTCACTACTGGACTGTCAGTCTAGATTTTGTGCTCAAATCTTTGGAGTGGGACCTGAATCCACAATCTTCATGAGAGTGCTACCAACTGAGCTACGGCTGACACCTTAGGTTGACGTCAACCATCTGATCTGAGTGGTGTTACCTGTCCAGTGGATTTCCTTTTAAAGGCTAGAGACACCTACTCCATAACACTGTACGGGGACAATTGATCAAATGCTGGCTTCAGCTGGCCAAAATGCAGTTGAGACTTTTGGAATGTCTGTGTACAATGCATTCACCTTTTGGATAAAGTGTTAATGCTACACAGATTCTCTCAGCTCAGTTCCACACATATGTCAGCAGAGAATGGATTTGAGAAAATGAGTTAAAAAGAGAAAAACATTGATACAGGCTGACTCTACTTGCAAATTTAACTGTGTTAAAAGCAATAAGCCTTTTTAATGCAAACTACTTCCACTGAACTTTCCCTTCCTTTCCCCCATTTTTAATTTGCCTGTTGTGAATGGTTTGAATTCGCTTGAGCTGCTGATTACTTTTGAAAGTAATCGCTCTCCTGCGATTGTTTTTAGGGATTGTCTATTTGTACTGTAGTTTATCTGTCCTTCTGCGCATGCGTCCTGTCGAGACTCCGCCCCCGATGCTTCTCACCTGAACCGGAAGTGCCGGACACGGAAGTGTGGCCCCGAATCAGAAGTAGGGCCCTGCAATCAATCCGACCACTTTCCGCCAGCCTCTGAGCGACCGGGGGCCGGGGGAGAGAGAGAGAGAGTGCCTTGGCGGGGGGGGGGAGGAAAGGAAGGGAGAGAGGGGGAGAGAGAGAGGGGGGGGGAGGGGGGTGGAGAGAGAGAGAGAGTCTGGGGAGAGGGAGAGAGAGAGAGCGCCTGGGGAGAGAGAGAGAGTGCCTGGGGGAGAGAGACAGAGCCTGGATGGGAGAGAGACTGGGGGAGAGAGAGAGTTTGAGGGGGGGCGAGGGGGGAGAGAGAGCGTTTGGGGGAGGGAAGGGAAAGAGAGAGAGAGACTGGGAGAGAGAGAGAGCTTGGTGGAGAGAGGGAGGGAGAGAGCCTGGGGGGGAGAGAGAGAGCCTGGGGGGGAGAGAGCGAGACAGGGTGGGGGTTGAAGAGAGAGACACGAGAGAGGTTCTTCCAATCCAGAAGTCACGACACTGTCACTATTCACTTCATACCCAATTAACCTTTAACAATCCGCACACAATGCCCCATCTATGTTGGGGGGAGGGGGGGAGGGGTCATGCACTTGCGCTGGGGTTAGGGACTTCGGCTGGGGGAGGCAGCACTTGCGCTGGGTTAAGGCACTGGGCTTCTGGGGAGACGTATCCTCTGTGGTTTCTGTAAGTCAAAGTGTATTGAGTTACAATTTGCGAAGTCAATGAGAACTTGGTCTGGGCGTTTCCAGTTACACATTCCAGAGAAACTTCAGGGTGCAGCTTATCCTCCAAGGGGACCAATCAGAGACAAGGGCAGCCATTTTTACAGTACAAATAAACGCGTCCTTGTTTTTAGGGGAGAGTGAGAATCTCTTTGCTGTATTCCAGTCAGATTCTTTTAAAACGGTTTTGAAATCTCTGCGTTCTGTCCTTGTATAATTGGCAGAGCCTATGCTGAATTCACAAAAATGAATCTGAAATTGACAAACAAGTTGTTGGGAAATGGAGGTGATTTTTAAGGCTGCATTTTCGGTGAACTATAAGCAGCAAATGGAACATCCTGGCTAATCTGAGTCAACCAGAAAAAATCAAAGCATCAATTGCTTCTCCCTTCTATTGACAGGGTATTGGAGGATGAAGCAGCACTGAATCTGTTATTACTCCAAGCTCCTCTGATCACTGGCAGTGAAAGTGATGGTATAGGCTCAAATCCAACAGCTTAATTCATCATTTGATTAACGCAATGTTACTGACCTGATAGACCAGAGATAGCCAAGACTCATGCTGTATATGAAGTGCAGTCAGTCCCTGGAGAAGCAGCATAATAATGATCAAATGAAGACATATTAAAATGTAATATTACTTCCCTTCCATTGGGGATTGGGAAAATAGCAAATCCAGAAAAGGCACTTGTGTTAGCGCATTCCTCTTCTGCTCATTAATTCATATCATCAACCTATTTTAAAATTGTGCACAATTTTGCTGAGAACCTTGCAACGTTCTTGCTATTTTTGACAGGTGCAACGGCTAGATAAACATTACGAAGCCAGTGGTGACATTGTTCTCCTTGGAATTGTGATGTAAAGCACGTCCTTCTCCACCCCACCCCACCAGCCCCCACTTACCACCCATGCACCCCAAACTGAATAGAAATTTCCATCCATTCCTTCAAACCACTTCATTGTTATTAGGTCCTTGTGTGGCTAGCACCACCAGCACAGAACCAGAAAGTGAACACATAGCGCACACTAGCAAAAAACAGAAATAGCTGTTATCGGTTTAGGTTACTTGGAGCAAGCCTTGCAGCAGCACATTAGTCCGATTCTTTGTGTTGATTTTAATGTAGTCATGACTCAGACTGAACAATGCTGTTGTGGGTCTGATCTATTGACTGTCAGATTACCTTCACTCAGTGTTGCAAGCTATTGTCATTCCATGTTTTTCTTCACTAAAATAACATGGCCAGATTTTGATGTATTGATTAAAAAAAACACATAGAGCAGACAGTAACCCGTACTGCAACTGTAGCATTTCTAACCCCTAAGCACCATTTTCCCCACGAGAAGCTATTGGGATTTTGTCGGATGAGTAGGCTAAGCCTTCAACCTGAAAATCTTCCATTCAGCTATTTTTGTTTTGAACACTGTATTGCAGAAACAATGAGACATTATTTTGGGATTTCATTATTACTGCAAGTTGACATTCAGCTGTCATTTGCAACTGACGGATGGAGCTCAAGTTTCCCATAATCCTCCATAAAGCACTCATGGAATTAGGCAGTTCCAGGACATAGGATCAAATACTGGTTTCAGTTTATTTTGACTACAAGAATGTGTAGTGCTGCTCCCCAGACTGTGAAATATGGATTCACCTTGAAATGCCGATGGATTTTTCCAAACTGTCCGGTGTAACATTTTATCTTGTAAACTAGGATGTGATGGACACATTGGGGTTTAAAACCCAAACAACAGAAGGTTAATTTATGCCATTTGTTTTCAAAGCTCATTCCAAACAACATGGTGTTAAACAGTTGACGTGGGACTCTGCAGTTGATAGGTATTCTCAAGTAGAGAAGCAAAATTTCAAAAAAAGGGGGGACGCAGCTAATGTTGGCTTAGTGATCAGTCTCTTACACAGCTGCAGTCTGTCGGGAATACTTTGCACTTGCTCCTGTGTTTGACTTACACACATAGCTTTCAACAGGTACTAATGGCACAAAGCTCTGGTACCCGAGCATCACCAGCTGATTTGTCTCTTTTAGCAAACACAGAGCACAGCTTTGCAGTAGGAATCTTTGCTTATAGCTTGACCCCATGCAGCTGGATGTGTGATGCGATAGTTTGACAGACCCTCTGAATTTCTCAAATAATTTCCTCAAGCATCCTTGGCTAATTGTCAGATTAATTATGTGGGCAGGGTTGTGATGTGGCTCCAGTTAGGATTGTCAGATTACCTTCTCCCAACAGTCTATTATTCATTGTCCAATGTGGGGTTTGAATTTTTTTTTAAAAACCCTCCCAACCCAGAAATTTCATGTGGAAAAGGATTGACAAACTGAACAGCATCTGATGCAAACATAAAGGATCCTTTGAGATTTTAGTCGTAGAATTGCTCATTTCTTTGTTACTTGACCTCAAAAAAACCTGCCAAATTATACAACACTTTATAGCAATATTTCTTTTACACGTTTTGAATGCAGTGCACTCAAGCTATCTTGCCAAGATGCTCACTTTCCACACTGGCAGACTGAGTGGACCACAGTTGCATGTCTCTTTCTGATCTAATTTCACAACCAAAACACAAAACATGGTACACTGATCGAAGTACAGATTTCTGCTTGTGTCTGTGACACCAGCTAGGATGGAGGGAGGTGGGACAGGCTAGATTAAAGGATCAGAATTTCCCAATTGTAGATACCTGGGGAGAGGGAGGAGGGTGCATTGGGAATGGAGGAAAGGAGCAAAACTATGGCCCTGAAATTAAATTGTTTGATAACAATGCAGTTAAATGCGTTTGTCTGAAATTTGGTGGGGGTAACAATTTAACCTGGTGAATGCCTACTCTAAAAGGAATTTCAGACAGACCTGTTGAGTGTTTGATTGCAAGTATCCCAAGATGTAATTTGAGGGCCATATATTTAAAATAAGAAGTAACCACATGAAGGATACATCAAAGCCCTATTTAAAATAAGTAAGCACTGCAGCTGCTTTTAATTGTGTTTTTTTCTTTTTTTATATGCTTTTGTTAATTAGTTCTCTACTGAGCTGCAAGATTATCTGTCATAACCGGTGGCCTTTGCATTCTTCTGTATTGCTACAAGGGCTCCCTTTTGTCCCAATCTATTGGCGAACCGTAAGTTTTCATCATTAATTTTTAATTGAGCTTCTCCTGATCACATGCTTACAAATGCCCTTGAGTGGCTCCGTTCATTAATCAACCTATCACAACTGCCCTCAGTGAAGAACTTTCCCCTTTCAACCTGCCATGCAAGCCTTAGTACCTCTGCATTAAATTTATTTGAATGTCGCTTTTACCCTGCAGTTGCCTCACGGGCTGCATTGCTAGGAATTCTTAGTGTTGGTCAGTTGTACAGTGGGTAGCACCTCTGCCTCTGAGTCAGAAGGTTGTAGTTTCCAGTCCCACTCCAGCGACCCGCTGTATAAATCTAGGTTGACACTCTAGTGCAGTACTGAGGGAGTGCTGCACAGTCGTGGGGCTGTCTTTCAGATGAAATGTTAAACCAAGCCCCCATCTGCTCTCTCAAGTAAAAGATCCCATGGCACAATTTCAAAGAAGAGCAGGGGAGTTATCCCTGGTGTCCTGGAAAATATTTATCCCTCAATCAACATTAAAAAAAGATTATCATGTGGGAGTTTGCTGAGTGCAAATTGGCTGCCACATTTCCTACACTACAACAGTGACTATGCTTCAAAAAGTACTTCTTTGTCTGTAAAGTCTTTTATTAGGGACGTTCAAGCATTCATCTACGTGTGGGAATTGGAGTTAGTGCCTCTCCATCGTTCATCTGTTTTTCTTAGACAAAATATCTGGTGTAACTACAGGGCCTCAGCTGGCTGTAGGTCTGGGTGTGCAATGACCCCATCACACGCGCATAC
This sequence comes from Pristiophorus japonicus, assembly GCF_044704955.1. Taxonomy (NCBI): domain Eukaryota; kingdom Metazoa; phylum Chordata; class Chondrichthyes; family Pristiophoridae; genus Pristiophorus; species Pristiophorus japonicus. Next base: position 75,422,180 of record NC_091986.1, on the reverse strand, counting down.
CCAATTTGGTAACTGTAGGCAATGCTTGTGGATAAACCCTAACCAATTTGTGACATTCCTTTGTCCACTAGTAAATGGGCTAACAACTGTGTTAAAATAACGCAATGCCATAGGAGTGCGCTAAGCCTGTCAGTATCACCAATGGGAATTTCTAGGCTATAGAATGAATTGAGTGATTTAATAAAGTCTGTGAATATGTTATTTGCATGTATGCATGCATGTGCACTCAAAGAGGAATAAAATCTCCACTCATAATCCAAAATAAAAAGAATTCTACCACATTTGTGGTTTTTTTTAGATGTACTTTTTGTTTAAACAGTGAGCAGTCATGACATGGTGCCTTGGAGGAGTTACTGTATTGTAAGGGAAATTAATTAACATAAGTAGATACATTTATGAACCCCGGGTGGTTCAGCAAACTTGTAATTTCAACCGCATGCATTAATTCAGCAACATCACACTGTCAGGCCCACGAACACCCTTCTCTCCACTGCAGCCACAATGGTGTCTTCAGTACTCATTGCTATTAAAAATATGTTAAACCCAGGTTCCATCTGTCCTCTCAGGTGAACATAAAAGATCCCTCAGCACGATTTTAAGAAGAGCATATTTATCTCTGACATGAATAACCTCAAATTGCAGTCGGAGGCTTCCCCCGGGCGAATGCCTCCGATCTGCAAGAAAAGTGCGCACCTACCTGGTGCCTCTGTATCTTCAGATTCTTGCAGTTCTGGGCCTGCAGGCATATGCCTGCGTAAAAGCCCATGTATCCTAGGGGCACATGCAGTTCGCAAGCATCCCTGGGATCATGTGGGCCGACCCAACTAATCAAAAGGGGGATTCCCATTATGCGCACGGGGATTCCATTTGCTTTCGGAATCCTCATAAGCATAATGGGGTCACATAAAAAATAAATTTTCACACAACCTAAATACAAATAAATCATCACATGTTTAAAATTATTTAAAATACAATCTAATTAAATATTTAAAACAAAAATTTACATTTTTTGAAAAATAAATGTAAACATTTTTAAAGGGGCCAAAGATAACCTAAACTAATTTTAAAGGTTTTTGAATGTTTAAATGATAAATAAAATATATATTTTAATATTTATTTAAATCCTTACTCTGGTAAAAGAAGGCCTTACACTTGTTTTTACCGGGCGTAAGAGTTTTGTGGGCATTCACTGGGCAATAGTTAGACAAATAGCTCAACTCTTTGCCAGTGAATGCCCATTTCCTTCAAATTCGTACAATCTGTCAAGATGAAACTTGACAGATCACAAGATCCGGATTTTTGCGCATCACATGCGGAAACCCGGAACTTGCGGGGCACCCAAGGCCATGTCATAGGCCCTGGAAAATCCAGGCCAATATCACTAAAAACAGATGACCTGGTAATTTAATTCATTGGTCTTTGTGGGAGCTTGCTGAGCACAAATTGGCTACTATGTTTCCTATATTACATTTCAATGGTTGTAAAGCACATTGGGACATTCTAAGGTTGTGAAAGGCACAGCATAAATGCAAGGTCCTTCTGTTATCCTATGTTGAAAAAAATGGATATGGGAAAAACAAAAAAAAGTCAAATTCTTTAACTTTTTTTCAAACCAATACTGATGGTAAGGAAGGAGTTTGTTTCAGGATTACTAATACATTGTGTAGTGTTTTGCATTCGTTATTCAGGCTTTGTAGTATTTGTTACGCTCTTCCTTGTTGCCATTTTCAAAAGTGTCTGGATGTTAAACTAAAGTCTGATCCTGTCTGGAAAGACACACGGTTTCCCAGGCTGCTAAATAGATTGATTTATTAGCATATTTTAATGGCCAAAGTGCTCAACAGATCGCATTGCAATAACAATTATTTTGGTACCTGAATGCTTTTCTCAGAGTTAATAGTGTTTGGAATTAGTTTCAGAGCTTGGTTTCACCTGCCAAGCTATTAGTAAGTGTACACCTGTAACCAAATGACCAGGTGGCGTGATGAAGATAACATTTTTATTAGCCATTCCAGAGCCCTCGTGCTTGCTGTTAACATTTGGGTGCTGTTTTAACAGTGATGTCCTTGCAGTTGTCGTCTAATAGGTCATAAAAACCTCTTCTAACATTGACAGGCATGATTTACACACAAAATTGCTTCATGTTATTGATTTTCCCATCTAAAAACTATATATCTCCACAGTTCTCCAAATCTGTTGATGTGGTGCCACATTACAGGCCTATTCTTAACAGCCTTTTAGAAGATTAGATTTCAGTATCTGATAGATTACCGTGTTACCTTAAGTGAACGGGGGAGGGGGAGGAAATGTATTGGATAAAATGTTCTACTCCAGGTTAGTTGATGTAACTGTAATATGTTTATTTAGTGACTTTGTTAAGGTAATACACATTTCCTACAGATGATTGAATTTTTGTGACTATACTATTTTTTTCTATTTTCCCAGCAACATCAAATGGTACTTTGGAAGGGCTGGAAAACCGGGAAGGAGGGGTGTGCCAAACCAAAGGCATGAAGCTTATAATGAAAGTTGGACAAGGTAAGAGTTTTTCTGGGAGACACGAGCAATCATCTTTTTTCCAATTAGCTATAAACTGCTCCTAATCATTATGGTAATTAGAGAAACAATGCAGTCTTGTCATTACTGTGAAAATCAGCAGGTTCTCTGCAGGTATCCGAACTGAAGAGCACCCAACACCTAATCATTGTCCTGCAACTGTTCTGGAGTTTCTGAATCACTGTCTGTTATATAAAAGGATTAGAAGTGACCTTAAAGCTTGTCCTAAATTTTAGTCACATAGTTGTGCTATAAAATGAATTAAAACAATCTGTCTGTGGCCCTTCCATAAGGTCAGTGAGACCGAGGCATCAACACGAGGCTGCTATATTTTTAATTTCTGGGGAAAAAATTGCATTTTTCTGTTACCTCAACATTTGAAAAAAATCAATTAGTATTTTAAAATTTACAAAACAATAATTATACAATGTAGACATGCGCTTATCTTCATTTTTAGGCCATTAATATAAAGTAGATTTTGCTAGAAGCTGCAAGCTTATTCGGTTAAATGTTTTGAATTTAACTTATTAAATCAGAAAGCCTTTAATAGATTACACCTTGTAATATCATTAGTTGATGGTAAATGAAATTTCATTTAACACAATTTCAATTTTGAAATACAATCTGTGTTAACATTAGAAATCTTCCTAACATCTCTAGAATTTGCAGAGGGAAAACTTTTTTCATACACGTTCTATGTTGGCATTGTGTCTATTTAGCATTCTGTCAGCATCCTCTTTTCAATTGAACTATCATCTACAAAGTCTTTGTACAAAGCTACAAAGCTATTGGTAGGCTTCTCTATTGCTGTTGTAGATGTTGTTTGAGTGGTCAGCATCTCCACCAAGGATATACATATAACGGCAACTCAAAAACAGAGCAGTGCCATTGTAAAAGTGAAATCACATTGTTACCAGACAAAGTACCTGTACGTTGAAATGAATTGCTCATCAACTCAAATTTTGATAGGACAGAAAATACACTAACACTTTAGCTATAAATAGAAATTCTGCTGGTTGATTTTGTTGAGTCATAAATCAAGATCCTTTAAAGAACATTGCCGTTCATCAAAGTGACTTCCACAGTGTTAAGCCAATAAAGCTAAAAGCAAACAGACTTCACTCCAGTCATGGCACCTGGAGTCTGCAATGTCCTCAGTGTGTTGCTCGTGAAGCAAAACATCAATGTTGAGGCAATGTGCCCCTTTGTCTGACTGATGAAGGTAGTATCTCAGCGTTACGGTTTGTAACTGAAACAACCTTTTTAAAAACTTTTTAGATGCAAATTCTGTGGGACGAAAAGAAAAAACAACCAGAGCTCCTGGAAAAGAACGGGATGGCACCACAACCAAGCCCACCCAAAAGACCGAGAATGAAGGTAACCATCTAGTAGAAGCTGATTATAATGAAGATACGTCACCTGTGAGCTGGAGTTGTGGAGCATCTTTCATCTGACTGAAAGGCCCATGTCATGTGCAAGTTAAACAGGAGGGTCATTGGCAAGAGTGAACAAATAGCAGGAACTCCTTGTCTTTGGGGCAATTCTGTGAGGAGCACTACTCCCGCTTCAGACTTAAGTGCATCTTTATACGAGCCACAACCACTCACTACTTAGTTTGGCTCAGTTTCGCATGTATATGAAGTGTATATGAAATTCTCATCTACTCTCTGGTTCTTTTGGCTATGATCTTAAATCTGTGTCCTCTGGTTACTGACCCTCCAGCCAGTGGAAACAGTTTCTCCTTATTTACTCTATCAAAACCCCATATAATTGTGAACACCTCTATTAAATACCCCCTTAACCTTCTCGGCTCTAAGAAGAACAATCCCAGCTCTCCAGATAACTGAAGTCACTCATGGTATAATTCTGGTAAATCTCCTCAGCGCCCACTTCAAGGCCTTGACATCCTTGCTAAAGTATGGTGCCCAGAATTCGACACAATACTCCAGCTGAGGCTTAACCAGTGATTGATAAAGATTTAGCATAAATTCCTCACTTTTGTTCCCAATGCTTCTATTTATAAAGCCAAGGATCCTGTAAGCTTTCTTAACAGTTTTATCAACTTGTCCTACCACCTTCAAATATTTGTGTATGTGAACGCCCAGGTCTCCCTATCCCGCACCCGCTTCATATTGTACCATTTCGTTAATATTGCCTCTCCTCATTCTTTCTCCCAAAATGTATCACCTCACACTTCTCTGCATTAAATTTCATCTGCCATGTGTCTGCCCATTTCACCAGTCTGTCTATGTCACCCTGAAGTCTGCTACTATCCTGCTCATTGTTTACTACATTTCTAAGTATTGTGTCATCTGCAAGCTTTGAAATTATAACCTCTATACCAAAGACCAGGTCATTAATATATAAAAAAGAGCGATGATCCTAATATTGACCCATGGGGGACACTACTGGACACTTTCCTCTAGTCTGAAAAACAGCTGTTCACCACTACTCTTTATTTTCTGTCTCTTAACCAATTTTATATCCATGTTACCGCTGTCCCTTTAATACCACAGTTTTCAATTTTGCGAATAAGTCTATTATGCGGCACTTTATCAAATGCCTTTTGAAAGTCCATATAAACAACATCAACTGCACTACCTTCATCAACCCTCCCTTTATTTCTTTGAAGAACTAAATCAAGATTGTCAGACACAATTTGCCTTTAACAAATACATGTTATCTGTCATTTATTAATCTGTATTTCTGCAAGTGGCAATTAATTTTGTCCACTTGCAAAATAATAAGAGATTCATATCCACGTGGGTTATGTGGACCAATAACTGACCCATTCACAATGTGTCAGCTGCACCCCCATTCCTGCTCAAATAGAAGGATGGCTGAGTTGCTTAGCCACTTGCTACCTGGTCTCTGTATCTCATAAGGTACTAATTGTACTTTTTCAAAATCTATTAAAACGACATCAGAGCAAAGTTAAACCATCAAGAAGTAAATATTTGATACAATCTGTTATATTTTCAATTGCCTGTGATAGCGACCCATATGTTGAGTTGTACGAGGGGGCTGTTAGTGGGTCAATCCAAAAAGCTCCTTGCTAAAAGCCAAGAGGCCCCTTTAAAATGCACAACTTCAGTGAAGTGAGCAAGGTTTGCACTTCACTAAACTTACAGGAGATCTGAAGGTTAAATTGAACATCCGTGTCACTGTGCGATGCGCATTAAACCAGCACAAACGTTTAGCATTTTTCACTATTTTTTCTTTAACAATCCTAAACTAGGACTTTGAAAAGCAACAGGAGTCCATCACTTTCACAAGATAGCTGCAGAGAGTGACAATCTTAATTCGTAGCAAGGCGATGCTTTCCCAGCACCTAGACCTCTGTCATGATTACTATAGTTTTCTGCACTTGGATTGTTTGTATCTGGTGCAGTTATTTCCTCCCTATTGCTGAAATCTTGACAAGCTCCTTTACTCCTAATCCTTTTAGACTTTCTTTCTATCTTTCCACTTTGATGAAAAGTGAGCAGCAACGTGGATTTGCGATATAGCCAGATTCAAATTAGAGAATGTAATATTCTAATTTTCTTCCTAGGGAGTTTGGGTTGTGAGCGATTCCAGATGTTTGACAGATAATGAGAGCTTCTATGTACTGTGCTTTCAAGAGAGGAAAGCCTTTAATTTCTTCCTGTGCTTCGTTCTCACTGTGTCAGGCTAGCACTCAGCTGCAGCTTACAAGAATCAGTTTAATGTAAATGTGATTGATTCCATCTTCTTACTCATGTGCCTTACTTTGCCTCAGCTTCGGGAGACTGTTCTAGGCCTGCTAAGCAGAATTTTTTCAGAAAGGTTCATGTCTCTGGCTGTCAATTCTTTATTCAGCAAAAGGGAGGGCTTAGTCCTTATATTACATTTTCTCAAAGCCATGACTTCCCACGGGGATCTGTTTATTATTTCAAGGATTTAAATCCATGTTTCAAACCCATGAGCTTGCTTTACATTAATATGTCAGTAAATAAATCATCTGCCCTTTTAAATAAAATAGCATCCTGCATTTTTGTGAATGACTAGAAGCTAGGCAGATTGCTGGAAATTTAGTATCTATATAATAGTTTTATTTTTATTGTAGATATAAAGTGGTCAAATACATGTGGGATTAAGTCTCAGTGTATAACTTTACCTTAGCAGGACAGTAGGACTCCATTTCTCAGGCCTGTATCTCAACAAATTATATCAGTTTGTGTGGAAATTACATCATTCCAGCAAAGCAATGTCTACAGGCAGCTGCTTTTGCTGTTCCCTCATTAACTGTGCTGCCTCCATGTGAGCAGCCTCATGACATGAAGTCACCAATTATTAATCCATAAGAACAATTGGATACAAACTGTAGCTTTAGGTTCTACAAAAATACAAAAACAAAATACTGCGGATGCTGGAAATCTGAATTAAAAACAGAAAATGCTGAAAATGCTCCTCAGGTCAGTGGTGAGAGAAACAAAGTTAACATTTTAGGTCAGTGACCTTTCGTCAAAAGGTTCTAGTAGGTTCATTAGGTTCTAGTAGTCTCTTAGTTCATTGAAATATTATCATTTTGCACAATAAGTTACAAGAAACATCTCTCTACCTTCTCTGTCTCTCCATCTCTATTTTATTAACACTGTAGCGGTCATCACTGTTCTGACCTTCTCAGTCTTGAAGATTGCAATTAACCCAGCATCCAGTCTTTTGAGTAATAGAATTGCAGATTTCTACTGTGCTTTACGTGAAGAAGTAATTTCACTCCTGAATGGCTTAGCTCTAATTTTAAGATTATACCATCTTATTCTGGACTAATCTACCAGAGGAAAGATTTCCTCTGTATCTATCCCATCAAATCCTTTCATCATTTGAAACACCTCGATTAGATCACCCTCAGTCTTTTATACTCAAGGGAAGACAATCCTTCTTCCTCTCAGTCTTTCTTTACTCTTACAATGTTCTGACTTTTAAAAGATTTACTTTGTCTTCTATCCTGCTATTTTCAGTTACGCACTTCAGCTATTTTTTTTTAATGAATGAAAACTGTGGAATGGCATCGTGTGGATTCGCACCTGCAGCTCTCCAATCACAGTGTTTCCCGATGGCAGTGCAGCAGATGTAAACCTTTGCGAGAAGGTCACCTGGTTGCCATCACAACCCATTTAATGGCGCCAAGCACCAGGATACCTAATGGATGGGAAGTGGAGATATTTATTTGTAAAAAATCCCACTAAAGTAGAGAGGGAGCAGATCCAGCCTGAGGGGAAAGAGAATACCAGACAAGTGGATTTACAAAGATGGAATATCATTGTTGGTTATAAAGTTTTGATTCACAAAGGAGAAATTGCCATGTAAATTAATTTTATGGTCAGTCGGATATGAAATTGTAAGCTGGATAAATACAACATGCCTTCTGAGTAAAAAGAAAGCTCAGACGCACAGTCTCATTTCTGAGTGAATAGACTGGCTTGTTTCTCGGCATATGGAATGACTAATACATCCAGCACCAGCAGCAAAGGGGCTGCAGCTAGTCAGACAGTATGACTAGGGACAATTGTCTTAAGGATTTACATTTTGTTACTCTCCCCCATGCTGCCTCAGGCAAGCCTGCATCTGTTTTAAGTGAAGCTGTCAGCTCCATTCTTTGCTAGTGACTGACGAAGATTTATTAACAAAAAAAAGTGGTCCAAGGATAACATGCAAGCATATGTCATTTTAAATATTCATTGCTGACCAGTCGTGCCAATAAATAATCTTGTTTGTTTTTATTGAAGATCACACGTCTCTTCGTTTTGATGGTCTATTCAAAGTCAATTGGTGTGTTAAAAGAAGTATATTATGTATTATTTTAGCGGTTATTTAATGCTAATTCCTTGCAAGCTTTTCCTTCTTCGGTAATGTGGTTAATGGTGGAATCACTAAATCTGCCTCATCATACAGAGATGGCTGGTTGGTTGTTTCAAAGTATATCAAAATGGATGCCCTAAAATATCATCAGTGATTGCTTGGAAACACAGAGACCGCAGCTTCAATCATTTTTCAATAGAGAGAAAGTTTTATTTAACAACATTTAATCTTAAGACTGAAATGATATTTTGAGAGATGATTTTAAAGGGTATTTTGTCCTGAGCCAAATTATTCAAACAGTTTTTCTTTGTTTTCAGGAGGGACACGCTCATTGAGTGGTGAAAATAAACCTTCGACTGCACCCAGGAACCCAGACCAGGGCAGGTTCCTCAGTTCCGATGTGGCCTTATTTGCAGGCATTGGATCGGGCTGCGTGATCTTCATCATCATCATCATCATGTTGGTGGTCCTGCTGCTGAAGTACAAGAGGAGACACAGAAAGCACTCCCCGCAGCACACCACCACTCTGTCCCTCAGCACGCTGGCCACCCCCAAACGGGGAGGCAACAACAACGGCTCCGAACCCAGTGACATTATCATTCCGTTAAGGACTGCAGACAGCGCCTTCTGCCCGCATTATGAAAAAGTCAGCGGAGACTATGGACATCCTGTGTATATAGTCCAGGAAATGCCACCGCAGAGCCCAGCGAATATATACTACAAAGTCTGAGATGAGAGAACTGAGGCTAGTTTGGGATCCCGAAGAAAATTCTTGGCCTGTTGCATACCTGGGTCTTCTGCTGAAATTAGTGGTGACTCTTTTTCTTTGCACCAGGATTGACTTAAAATGTGTAGGAGAATGAAAGGGGAAAATGGAAGCTTTGCAGGAAATTCAGCTGAAGAGAGAGTTGGTTAGTGTGTATGGTCTGTGTAGGAATCTGCTTACAGTAAAATAACAGGAGCGGCAAGCTGGAGGACAGTTGAGTCAGGGACTCAACCAAGCTGTACCACCTTTTATTCTCACCATTAATTTCTGGACCATATGTTACAAACATACCAGGAAGCAAGAATCAAAGGGATGTTTGAACTATCTAACACTGTATTTATAACCAGTAATGTTTTACGCTTTGGATATTCAGCAATACAAAATAGTCAGTCTCCACTTTCCCTGGACTGTTATCTTTTATATTAACCGGATTTCATAAATCCGCCTCTTTCTTTGTTCTTGTGCTTTTGATTTTTATTCCCTCTTATTGTTTTCCTGTTACCAGTATTACTTGTTAACCCGAAGGCCACTTTGCCTTTGAACATGATCACTGTAACTTCAGGAACTTTCTAGAACGTGCCACGTCATTAAACTTAATCAAACATCCCAATCAGCAGTGGTAGTATTCGCACAGCAGCCACACTTTAATCAGTCATACAGAAAGTGATAAACCATGCCCACAGATATGCAGGAGTCCCTCCAGCCAGATGTGGGACATGTTGTTAATGAGCAGGAGACCAGGAGTTCACCTGTGAAATTTAACTGCATTTGCAGTTGTATGCTGCTGCCTATTTGAATCTGAAAAGGAAGTGTAGAGATATAGATTATTTAGGGAGCACTTTGGTACTAAAAGTTCCAAGATGTAGGCTGGTAGACATGGTGACAAGCACAGTGCTGTAGGGCTGCACTTTAAATGAACTAAAATAATTATTTTGAGCAAAACTGAACTGGAGAGAGAAAATGAAAAGCCTCCATCTGCATGGTGCTTTATTGAGGTATGAAATGGAACAGCACACATCGGTGATAAATGGCACCAGTGGGGCTAGTGATAATGCTCTTTAAGAACAGTACGACAGTGGTATAGACACACTGAGGAAATATACTGCCTTACCGTTTGAATCCTCTAATGCTTTGTATGAATAGACTGTGGAGCAGTCTCTGTATTACATGGTACAGCTTCTCTTACTGTGGCTAGCATACCACTGCAGCTTCAATGACCTTTACGGCATTAACCTTGAAGTACTCATGAGACAAAAAATAATGAAATACTCCAGATAAAATGGATGAGCGAGAAGAAGGAACTAAGGGATCAAATAGCAGACTTGGGGAGCAGATTATTATAGGTCAATTTTTGTAGTCAGAATTGCTCTACAAGTATGCACAGTGGGCAAATGAAGATCATTTGAACATGAGACTATCTGGATGGTCATAGCACAGCCATAAAATGTTTGGACACTTGCCTCTGGGAATGGAATCTTGTTTCCATAAATAACAAATACAAAAATAGAGTCCTCATAAGACTTTCTAAGTAACAAAAGCTGGGAAATCAGTCCTACTTCATATTTGCAAGAACTAAAGGGGTTCTTTTAGCCTTGATCTATTTAGTTTACATATGGACCTAATTTTTAGAAAATACTTTTCTTAAATTAATATTAAACAGTAGTAGCCTGGCACTGGGAATATCTGCTCCAAAATTGTCTTCACTGCTGGGGTGACTTGCAGTGCAAACTGCGTTATTAGTTACTGCGTGGCACTGTCCAAATTGTGATACATTGTAGTTTAAAATTCAAAGAACGTGCAGCAATAGCCGTGTGAAAAGACTGGGCTCAGGAATCCCAAAGAGGAGCCCGCAAAATGGCTGCCCATTCTAATCCTTGAACCTGAAAATTACGTTGGTGACAAAAGTGAGACACTTTGCATATACATAGGTCGTTGCTACGGCGATGAAGTACATTACATATGCATCTGATTTTCTACCATTTCCATGCAAAGTGTTTTTTTGTGGGCCTTCGGGACAAGAGACATATTAGCAGAGACTCTTCTTCATTATGCAAGATCTTGTTTGTTCTTTATGAAGTACTTTATGGATTATCTGTGCCCGGCTGTGTTGTCGTTTTAAACCACACTGTGAAAACGGCAGGTGAATTTCCAATTAAAAAATAATCTAATATGGGGGTCGATGGGTTTTCTGGTTTATAAAACGTGCAGTGATTGTGTGTCTGATGTAGAGTAAGGCACTTTAAACTGATCCCCTATAGTTTGTCTTACTCCCCACCACCCTCTGCCCTGCCTCCCCCCCAAAGAATGTCACTGTAACCACCTTGCAGACACAATCATTCCTATCACCTGGTTTTAGAATTTGCACCACACAGTAAACTGATGCTAGTTCTGAAGAAGCTGTAAATATGTGGAGTATTTTAATGTATAAGGATTTGGACAGGGTGGGAGGGAAGAGTTAAAATAGCCTTATTCACCTTTTTAGTAACAGAAGTTCACAGCAGAGCATGACTTAATTTTCCTTAAAGTAAAATGTTTTGTGTAAATAGAAATTTTTTTTTAAACAAATTCTAAGGAGGATGTTTTGTATAAAATCTGAATTTTTTGCAATGTATTTTTAGCTATAGCTTGTTTTCAAGGCAGTGTCTTTCCCCTTTGCACTGTTTAAAAATGGAGAAATAAGAAAATTGGTAAGGTTACCAAATTGACCGCTGCATATTTGTGTCATGAATATTTATTTAATTGTTTCTTTGTCCAGTTTGTACACACAGTATTATGCTTGCTTTATAAATATTGAATGTTGCTTTCTCCTCATTTCCCCCCCTTTTTTGTCTGCTCTTTCAATCATGGTTTTGTTCTGAAGCAGGTTTAATTTTCACCTTCACTCCCCTGCAGTCCAAGGAAAAATCAAATAAAATTAAAATCACATTCCATAAGTCTGTTACAAACTGAAACTGTTTTTAAATAAAATACTTTTTTTCCTATGGAAATTTGCCTGGGGTTCATTTTTTTTTTCTTCCTTTCTTATACTTCCTGAAATCTGGCAAAAACAAAGGTCTTTTAAAATAGCTTGCGACGTTCTGAATAAAATGCAGGAGATTCAATTATGAAGTTGTGTTTTCAGTGCCCCTGGGTTAGGGAGAGGGAAAAGTCAGCCAGTGCTCCCATTTCTGATTAGTATCATGCTGGAAAGTATTCTTATATATGTCAGGTGAGGAGAGGATTGGGCTTGGCTTTAACAGCCCCTCCCCACCAAGATCGAATAGCCTGTCAACACTCGCTCTCAAGGCTCATGCATAAACAGCAATAACTTGCATTTATATAGCACCTTTAATGTAGAAAAAACTGGATGACGGAGGTCTAATCAGAAAGAAAATGGACAATGAGCCGAAGAAAGAAGGGGGTGACGAGAAGCTTAGTCGAAGAGGTGGGCTTTAAGGCGGGTCTTAAAGGAGGAGAGGGGTCAGAGAGCTGGAAAGGTTTAGGGAAGGAATTCCAAAGTATGGGGCTTAAAAGAATGGAAAACTGAGCCGGGTACCAGAAGGTAACTAATAACTGGAACATACTCCAGCATGAGAGTCAGTGGAGTAAATCCTTTAGTCTTCCCGACACCGTTCCTCATCTATATATCGGGAACTTTGCGTGGGCAGTCACATTGTTTCCCATCCATTAAAATGAATGGATACAAATTGCTGACGGCACACTCGAATCCCTCATATGATTTCCCAGCACATGATGTTCTAAAGAAGGACATTAATCTGGAGAAGCAGGGTAAAAATATGTTGGGCCCGAAATTCAGTATCGCTGGAAAACTGGTGTTCTCCCTACCTCTTTCAAAAATTCTTCATGGTTGGGCCACCCCATATTCAACTCCAACAGTGAAAAAATGGGTTCCACTGCTAATGAACCCTTCCAAAGAGAATTGTTCAGCGGCGTGGCTGTCTTAATTTGAGCATTATGACCATTGAGAAATTCAGCATGCAGATAAGGGTTTCTAACGAGCCAACTGCTCGCCAGGGTTTGCAGCAAGACCCTGAGTGGATAAGGCGTTTGGAAGGATGGCTGGTGTAAGAGGTGCAAGGGGAACCAACAGGTTCACTGATATGGAGCTGGGGACACTGATGGATGGTGTGGAGGACAGAAGAAGAGGTTATGGGCCTGAAATTCAGTATTGCTGGAAAGCTGGTGCGCCTCCCACCTTTTTGTGGCCATTAGCGCTGAAATTTTTTCATGGCTGGGCCACCCCATAGTCAACTTCAAAAGTGAACAAATGGGTTCCAGCGCCAATGAACCCTTCCAAAGTGGATTTTTCAGCGGTGTGAGTGTCTTAATTTGAGCGTTATCACCACTGTGAAATTCAGCATGCAGGTAAGGGTTTCGAACAAGCCAGCTAAGGTCAGGGTTTGCAGCAAGGCCCTGAGAGGAGAAGGAGGTTGGAAGGATGGCTGGTGTAAGAAGTGCAAGGAAAGCCAACAAGTTCACTGATATGGAGCTGGTGACACTGATGGACGATGGACGGTGTGGAGGACAGAAGAAGAATACTGTTTCCTGACGTGGGGAGACCTGGCAGACCGCCAGTACATAATGCATGGAGAGAGTTTGCAGGGGAGGTGTCAGGCACCTCCATATATGTGAGGACGCACCCTCCAGTCTGCACCCGGCCCTTCCAGGGTGGTAATGGGTCTTGCATCCTAGCTCTGGGGCGACGGGGATCCTCCTCCTCCTTCTCTTCCTCCTCCTGCGCCCTTTCCTCCTCCTCTTCCTCAGGTGGTACTGCTGGCTTGACCTCCACCGGCTGTCCCCTCATGATGGCCAGGTTGTGCAGCATGCAGCAGAGCACAGTGATTATGGAGACCCATTGAGGAGAGTACTGCAAGGTACCACCAGAGCGGTCCAGGCACCAGAACCTCTGCTTAAGGATGCCTATGCACTGCTCAATGATGCATCTGTTGGCACAATGAGTATCATTGTATGCATGCTTTGGCGCTGTCCTGGGGTTCCGCAGTGGAGTGAGCAGCCAAGTGGACAGGGGATATCCCTTGTCCCCAAGCAACTAACCACAATCCTAATTCGGGCAGGTGAAGACAGCGGGCACACTAGTCTGGCACAGAATGAACGAATCATGGCTGCTGCCTCCCTTGCCCACTGCCCCTCTGCACGGTGCTGACAGCGATGCCTTCTCCTGCGTGTCTCCCTGCTTCTGAGCAGCTGTACCAGGTGTCGCTTTCCCAACACTCCTCCCATCCTCAGGGTGAACCCTGCCAAGCAGGTCTCTGTAGCCCACAGGACTCCACTAAAGAGTCAGACCTGAAAGTTGTACAAAAGTACAGGGATATGTGCAAACTTTTGAGCAGCACTCAGCATGTTGAAAGCAGAGAGTCGGGATAAATGGGTCCTTTTCGGGTTGGAAATCGGTGGTTAGTGGTGTGCCACAGGGATCGGTGCTGGGACCACAACTGTTTACAATATACATAGATGACCTGGAAGAGGGGACAGAGTGTAGTGTAACAAAATTTGCAGATGACACAAAGATTAGTGGGAAAGCGGGTTGTGTAGAGGACACAGAGAGGCTGCAAAGAGATTTAGATAGGTTAAGCGAATGGGCTAAGGTTTGGCAGATGGAATACAATGTCGGAAAGTGTGAGATCATCCACCTTGGGAAAAAAAACATTAAAAGGGAATATTATTTGAATGGGGAGAAATTACAACATGCTGCAGTGCAGAGGGACCTGGGGGTCCTTGTGCATGAATCCCAAAAAGTTAGTTTGCAGGTGCAGCAGGTAATCAGGAAGGCGAATGGAATGTCGGCCTTCATTGTGAAAGGGATGGAGTACAAAAGCAGGGAGGTCCTTCTGCAACTGTATAGGGTATTAGTGAGGCCGCACCTGGAGTACTGCATGCAGTTTTGGTCACCTTACTTAAGTAAGGATATACTAGCTTTGGAGGGGGTACAGAGACGATTCACTCGGCTGATTCCGGAGATGAGGGGGTTACCTTATGATGATAGATTGAGTAGACTGGGTCTTTACTCGTTGGAGTTCAGAAGGGTGAGGGGTGATCTTATAGAAACATTTAAAATAATGAAAGGGATAGACAAGAGGCAGAGAGGTTGTTCCCACTGGTCGGGGAAACTAGAACTAGGGGGCACAGCCTCAAAATACGGGGGAGCCAATTTAAAGCCGAGTTGAGGAGGAATTTCTTCTCCCAGAGGGTTGTGAATCTGTGGAATTCTCTGCCCAAGGAAGCAGTTGAGGCTAGCTCATTGAATGTATTCAAGTCACAGATAGATAGATTTTTAACCAATAAGGGAATTAAGGGTTATGGGGAGCGAGCGGGTAAGTGGAGCTGAGTCCACGGCCAGATCAGCCATGATCTTGTTGAATGGCGGAGCAGGTTCGACGGGCTAGATGGCCTACTCCTGTTCCTAATTCTTATGTTCTTATGTATAACACAAACTTGGTCCCAAATTCCACGGCCAGAAACATTTCTTTCACAGCTCCAGCGAGACAGAATTGCAGCCTCATACTTCCATTTCAATGGATCTGCAGTTCATAGACATACATGACTTTCTCAGTGGTCTGATCTTGTCGATGCTATAGTCAAATTTCACCCAAAAACACCCCAGCAGCAAAGATCAAGAATGATCTACACGCTAGAGCATAAAATGCAACCCTTAGCAATATGTGAGTAGTGTGAGTGCTTTAATAGAAAATATATACCCTATTGTTTGGCTAATCATATGTGAGGGATCTTCTGCAGTCATATTTCATCGCAAATACTGCTATTTATGTAGCAGAGTGGCTTTAACAAAGTCAAAATGCTAGCATTCTGTACTGTCACAATAACTCTGTATTGCAACATTTTGTGATATAACTATTTTTTACAGCTCACTCATTCATAGAGAGAACTTTGTAACTATAGCACATCACAAATGGCCCTCAAGGGCAGTCTCTCACATAGTAGAAATCTGGGACTCACTCCTTCAAAAGGCAAATGGACCCAATTGCAGCAAAGCTCCACCAGTGTCGCATTTGTGCACCGACTGGAAAACCTCGCGGGGTACTGCCGGGAAAAATCCTACCTTTTTATCCCTGAATATCGCTGTCATGGCCACTTTTCAGTGGTTCGCACGCAGCTGAGGTCATCACTGCAAACCTTTCTTTACCGCGGCTTGACCCCGCCATTTCCAGCAGAAGTGCGCACCACTCAAATCCCCCCCCTGCCCCCCCGAGCTCAATATGGCTCGGGAAGGGAAAAACACCCGACCGGGGCGGCTGGTCTGCCCAAACCCCACTGTAGCCATCCCTTCAGGGACGGTGAATTTCGGCTCCATTGTGTTTGCATAGGTCTTCACTTAAAATCTCCTTCATTTCTACCTTCTGGCTGAGAGAATGTAACTTGTGGACTGTTCCACAACAATGCTAATACACCTTTACCATGAGTGAACAGGAGGTACCATAATGCGGGGATAGTGGGGGGTAGAGGAGACTGGAATGCCTCTGCTTTCTGTATGGAAGACCTTCCTTTGTTGCTTGGCAGTGAAATTGAGGACTGCCTGACCTCACACACCCAAAGCAAGAGAGCCTGATTGATTGGTTGCACTGAAACTTGAACTTTTGGTTTCATGACTGAAGTGACAAAGTCCTGACTTCAGTCACTACTTAAAAAAAAATCGCATTCCATTTTTCTCCTGAAGACACTGACTTCAACCTGGGAACATACAGGCACCGTGGTCTCTCTAGAGCTTCCCCCGGTGGCCATTATATATTGTGTGAGCCATGAAACTGACAGGCTTTTCACTTATGGAGGGTATCACAGTCAAACTATTCTCACGCAAGCTCCAAACACATAGGGCCCGATATTGGTGGCCTTACCGCCCACTGTTGCCGACTGCCGATGAGTTTTTGCCTCCGATCTCCCCTATGTGCCAGTTTCCACTTGGGCTGGAGCGGGCGGGAGGGGAGTACCACTGGGAACCATCCGCTTATGGCTACTGACAGCCAAGTAGCGTAAGTGATCTCCTGCCCGCCAGATTAGTGTGGGCAGGAGTCGGCGGGAGTCGGCGCCAGCAGGGGGAAGGACCGCTGCGTGTAGGCTGGTCTAATGTATGAGAACACAAAAAATCTGCAAAAGGACATAGACAGGCTAAGTGAGTGGGCAAAAATTTGGCAGATGGAGTATAATGTTGGAAAGTGTGAGGTCATGCACTTTGGCAGGAAAAATCAAAGAGCAAGTTATTACTTAAATGGCGAAAGATTGCAAAGTGCTGCAGTGCAGCGCGACCTGGGGGTACTTGTGCATGAATGCAAATGGTTAGTATGCAGGTACAGCAAGTGATCAGAAAGGCCAATGGAATCTTGACCTTTATTGCAAAGGGGCTGGAGTATAAAAGCAGCGAACTTGCTACAGTTGTACAGGGTATTGGTGAGGCCAAACCTGGAATACTGCGTGCAGTTTTGGTTTCCATATTTATGAAAGGATATACTTGCTTTGGAGGCAGTTCAGAGAAGGTTCACTCGGTTGATTCCAGAGATGAGGGGGTTGACTTATGAGGAAAGGTTGAGTATGTTGGGCCTCTACTCATTGGAATTCAGAAGAATGAGAGGTAATCTTATCGAAACGTATAAGATTATAAGGGGGCTTGACATGGTGGATGCAGAGAGGATGTTTTCACTGATGGGGGAGACTAGAACTGGGGGGTATAATCTTAGAATAAGAGGCCATCCATTTAAAACTGAGATAAGGAGAAATTTCTTCTCTCAGAGGGTTGTGGATCTGTGGAATTTGCTGCCTCATAGAGCTGTGGAAGCTGGGACATTGAATAAATTTAAGACAGAAATAAACAGTTTCTTAAACGATAAGGGAATAAGGGGTATTGGAGAGCGGGCAGGGAAGTGGACCTGAGTCCATGATCGGATCAGCCATGATCTTATTAAATAGCAGAGTAGGCTCGACAGGCCATATGGCCTACTCCTGCTCCTATTTCTTATGTTCTTATGTTCTTATGTTCTAACCCCGACGGTAAGTATGAAGACCTGCAATAAAAGGTTAGTGAACATCTTTAAAACATTCTTTTTTACAGCGACTTACCTGGATGAGGTCGCTGAAGGTATTCCACTGTTTTTTTTTCTTTGTAATGATTTTTATTTTCAGGTCTTCCATCCTCCCTGGGTCTGACTCCATTCTCGGCGGCGCTTGTGCGGCAAGAGCTTTTGCCGCCGAGATTGAAAGCTCCTGCCCAGTGCTGCCCAGATTGACAGCGTAAGCCGGTATTTTGCCGCTGGGTGGTACTGCCGCCACCTTTAGTGGAATCTTCCTGGCAAAGTACTGCCTGGTCTCTCGGCGGCCATCGGCAGACCTTTGGGCGGCAATTGGGCAGGCCTTGGGTTTCACCGATTTCAGACCCATAGCTTTCAGGAGGATTTACTGGATAGCAATCCGTAGTGGGAATGCTGCCTGATTATGCCCTCTTTAAGCCAGTCATACTTAGGCCAATTATACCACCCTTAGTGCTGCCAAGCTGAGATCAGCGAACTGAGAACAGACTTTGGATCCTTCCTAGTCTGTATAGGTACTGACTGGATAAACTCTCAGGGGAGCTGATACACACATATAATAAATGAACCAATCTAAGAACAATTCTACAGCACTGCCAAAAATAATCGGAGCTGGGAATTTTCTACATTCTTCAAAGTGCTCTGAAAATAGGCCTACTCTATGCATGCTTCACTGCTAGCTGCATTCTTTCAATAAATAAGGTTCCCAGACACTTAAATTACTACCATAGCAATTTGGAAGGAAATCTCCAGGATAATTTTGCAGTGTCATTCTCACTGCGACAACTGCTACATTTTTGCCAAATAGACGAATAGGAACACAGTGCTCCTCACTTTATCTCGACAGTTCATTAAATGCCAAGTTTGATCAGCGGAGGGAATGTGGCGGAGAGGGGGCATTGTGGGACAGCACATGTTTTAACCATTATGTTGTTTTCAATTTGAGGTCAAGAGTCAAAAGAAAACAAGTAGACAGATTGTTATTAATCAGGGATTAGAGGTATGCTCTGCTAACAAAAAAGTGTGCCATATATTTGTTTTTTTTTAGTAATTAAAGCATGTTTAAGTCGTTATTCAGGGTCAGTGATGATTTCCATGGGTTAAATATATTATGTTTTACTTTCTCAGCTTCTTTAAATGACTCTTCATAATGTAACATTTTATACACCTCACATCATCCTCATTACAACATACACTGTCCCTGAATTAAAGGCCATCATTGCCCTGTAAGCCTATAAGAATATATGCACCACCCCCATGCCATTTACAGTAATGCTGGAGGACTGACAGTAGCTATGGAACTACCATTAAGCATAACTGCCATCAAGAATGGTGTGCGGAAGAAAAAGGAGATAAGATCGGAAAAAGTTAGTTTTTACATTTTGTTTATGAACATGCACTTACAGTGCAATGATATCACCAAAACATTTTCATTGCAAATATGACTTTGTGCTGCTTTGAACATCGTCATGGCAATGGCAGCGACACTTGACCAGGAACAAACAACTCCAAATCTCTAGTTTATAGGAATCCCACTCTAAGATGTTAGAGTTAGTGCTCTGGACCTTTTTGTTTCTCCCAGCGCACAAAATATACAAAGGCGAAGGACAGGAGAAAGACCGGTTGGTCCATCGAGCCTGTCCTATACTGTTCTATACTGTCCTGCTGCCATTTGTACACACCATCACTCCCCTCCCACTTCTCCAACCCCCTCCCCACCATCACCACCAGCAGTCACACATCACATGGAAAGGCATAAACAAACCTGCCAATGTCGGAAAAGTTCTAGGCAATCCCTTTCTGACCCACGAAGAGAGGAGACCACAGTTACTGGGAAACACATCCTGCAATACTCCCGGATCTATATGTAGATATGGAACTCGGGACATTGTCCAACTCCCATTTGAATTTTATGCCAAGTTGCCAAATGTTTGTCTACAAAGTGGCAAGTTATAAAGGGGAAGGTCTTCTTTTTAAAAGAGAAAGGCCTAGAAATTTGGTTATGTAGTGCCCATTGTTTGGATGTGACAGGTGCTGAGTTGGATCCAAAATGGTGTCTGAGCAGCACCGGATGCCACCTTGGTGAGGGTGGGAGGACAGCCATTGGGAGCGTGCCCTGGATGTAAGGTTGAGTCGGCAGATTGTGAAGTCAATCAGCTTTGTTGTCTTTTCGCTGACCAGAGAGAAGCAGATGGAGCGTGCACGTGGCTTTACCAGAATAGCGGACTTCCCCATGGTGCAGGGTGCCATTGACTGCATGCACATGGCTTTGCGGGCACTATATATAAATGCTGAGATTTACCGCAACTGCAAAGTTTACCACTCACTGAATGTGCAGTTGGTGTGCGACCATGCTCAGCACATCATGATAGTGAATGGCAGTATCCTGGCAGTAATCATGATGCTTTTATTCTGTGCCAGTCTGCTGTCCCCTCAGTCTTTGGGCCACCAAGACAAACCAGAAGGGCAATGGTGGAATGGCAGTGGTGGAAGTATAAATGCTGTCATCTGAGACAACCTCCATGGATTCAATTCCCACTCCCCTGGGGCAGTGCCTCAACAATCCTAGTAATTTGATAAGAGTATTGACTTCTGGACTGCTGTGAAATGCTGCAAACCCTTTCAACACTGGTAAAGCCATCTATGATGACAGCAGTCTGTGCTTGAGTGGCAACAAGCTAAGCTTGCATGACTTCAGTTACAGCACTCGGACGTTGGGTGGCTTCTGCTTGTGCTGCAATGGAAACTGAGACTTTGTCCACCAGATGTACATGATGGTTGGGTCCACAAATGCGTTAATTGATCTTCCCACCCCTTCCATGCTGGAAAGAATGGGCTCCAAGCTCTTCCCAAAGCCCTGTGCAAGGCTGGAGCTGGATTCCTCCATGCTCCTTGACATTGCACTCAGGTTTTCTGGCGGGTCTGCCAATGCACCAAGCATTTCAGTGTGCAGTGTACAGCCTTCCTCTGCAGGCCACCTCATTGAGATCTTCATCTGAGTCCTGTACAACAGAACTCATGTGGAACCTTGCCCTCCGTGGTGCTGAACTTGAGTTACCCTTTCCCCCTCCCACGGCTGCAGGCCACTCATGCCCGGTATCTCACCACATGCCGATCCCGTGTATAACCTATCCTCTAAAGTACGAGGAGTACCAGTATCTGAGCTGGTGGCTGCAAGTATGAAATCGAATGATGGGGTTTCTTCTTCTTCACTTTCCTCTCCCTCTTCATGTTGGACCCAGTGGGCAGGCTGGATTTCTTGGGTGTTTGTAATGAGAAAGGCACAAAGGTAGGGTTGTGGTGAGGGGAGTGGCAGGGGAATGTGGACAGTGGGTGGAAGCAAGCGGTGCATGCTTATACCATGTGCAGATTGTAAATCAGAAGTGATTGTGGGATAAGGGGTTAGTGGGATATGAGAAGGAGGATAACGTATGAGCTTACCGGCATCTTCTATTCTTTCAACCTTGCCCCTGCTAAGAATGGCCAGCACTGTCTCCTCCAAAGGGGTGATGTTACATAGGTGAGGCTGTCACCCGCCGGTTAAGTGGTGCAGATGGTGGGATATGGCATTTGAAGATGATCTTGACCACTCGTGTAAGGTCATTAAATGTTTTCCTGCACTGTGTCCAGTTCCTCGGGGTTGAACTTCTTACATTTACCACAGTGGCTATTTGCTCCCACTGCAGTCTGGTCTGTTGCCTAAAGGACCTCCTGGACCATGTGGAAGGAGGACCTTTCTCTTGGAGTTAACCTCCTGGACCAAGACCTCCAGTGTTGCACCTTGGAGCCCCTTCGCTGGCCTGTTGAGCCATTATTCAGCCTTCTTCATTCTGACCTTTGCCTCCACAATCATTTCCAGCTGATGCTGCAGGCAGAATGCCCCTCTCCTTTAAGAGGCGCAGACTGCCGTTAAGAATTGGTGGAAGGCTTTCATTGGGCCCGCTGCTGAGCTTTCAGCCACTCAGAAACATGTTCAGTGCTGGGATGAATGCTACAATCATGTAAATTACAGACAGCACAATGTTTACCTGCTACCTACAGTCCACCAAATGGGTACGGGTTGATCGCGCATCATGATCCCCGTGTCCATTTATGTGCCTTATCCAATGGATAATTAATTATCCAATGACCAATGGATAGTTAAACGCTTCTTCAGTCCTTAAAGTGTAATTAAAATGCACAAATATACAAAAAAGCATGAAAGGAATCAATACATCAACAGCAGAACAGAAATACATAAACATTACCTAACATTGAATAACATGACAAACATTCAAGGTACTGTATTGAATAGCTTCAGAGTGATCGATCCAAAACATTTAATTTGACTTCCTAAACCTGTCCTGTACATTTGATAATTCGGAGAACAATAGTTAGAGTCAGTGGTACGGGCACGGTCAGAGGCAGGTCTGGTGGGAAAGTTGACATTGCTTGAACCCACCTTCATCGCGCCCCCACGCGCCTTCCCCTCAGGCGTGTCTGTCAACACGGCAACGACCCGACCGGCGGAGGCAGGCAACCCAAGTTAAGGATTATTATCTTGTTGCCAGACCCTTCGGAGTCTTTTTAACCTTATCCTTCCAATTTCACTGGATGCCCACAGGACTTGCGCTGCTTGGGGACCACGTCAGCCAACCTAAGGCGGGAGTTCAGCGGCCATTAATCCAGCTGATTAGTTGACAACATCAAATGTAGTATAAAACTTCCACCTCACAACTGATCACTTTCCTCAGGCAGACTCTGTTGCTGACAGTATTCCAAACAAAGTTTCCAGCAAAGTCTCCATCCAGTGGTACCTCATTGGAAGAACCTCTCTCACCATTAACAGATTGCTTCTGTCATCTCTACTTGAGCTGCCATCTATTCCATCAGCATGGGTGCCATATATACTGTCTCACCTTGGTCCTCAGAATCGGACCACAATTTGCCCCAATAGCAGCAACACCCGGCACACTAGCAGCACCAACAATAACACCACCAACCTTCTCCTCAGTGCCCTGATGCTCCACAGGACAGAGGGCATTACAGCGGGGCTGCACTGTGCCGGGAGTGATAAGCCCAACACAGGACACACAGGCAGAAGATGAGCTTCCTCAACATGACTGAGCAGCAGTGCCAAAGGAGGCTCAGGCTATCGCGCCAGGTTGTCGCAGATATTTGCACATTGATCGAGCAAGATCCGTAGCCCTGTGGATTGGGTGGACATGCCTTACCAGTGGCTGTCAAAGTCACCAGCATCCTCAACTTTTTCGCCTCAAGCTCCTTTCAAGGATCTTCAGCAGACATTTGTGGTATCTCGCAGTCGGCCACCCACAGATACATCAAACAGGTCACCGATGCCATGTTTAACAATCAGCCAATTACATCATTGATAAAGCCAGTATTACTGAGCTGGCGCTCGGCTTTGCTGCTCTGGCTAGCTTCCCACGGATGTAGGGCGTCATCGACTGCACACATGTGGCCATCAAGGCACACCATCATAAATCCAGGAGTCTTTGGCAACTGTAAAGACTTCCAATCCCCCAATGTGCAGCTCCTCTGTGTTATGTATGCATGTCAATGATGTAATGTAACACTACACATGAATGTACCTTCACTGTATATATCATACATGTACACCAGAGGGTGCTGCTGCTGGAGACCTAAGGGTCACCTGTACACTGCAGGTAACCAAGTATAAAAGGGAGCTCACCTCTTGGTGTCTTCACTCTAGGAGCTGCAATAAAGGACTACAGCCTGTACAGTTCAAGTGCCATACCCCTGCCTCGTGGAGTCATTAACAGAGTGCTTGCATGCACAATAACTGGTGACGAGGTTACGAATTCCACGCATTACATGTCTAATCTCAGCAACTTCCAACAATTTGGTGATGGGGAAGATTGGGCTGCCTTTGTGGTTAGAACACTTTTTCATCATGAATGACCTGGCTGGGGACTCACCGATCTCGCTGGCGAACAAGCGCAGGGCCATCCTGCTCAGCAGTTGTGGGCCCACTATCCATGGCCTCATCAGGGACCTGCTAGCCCCAGTGAAGATGACAACCAAGAGCTATGCGGAGCTTGTAACTTTAATACAAGAGCAACTTAAACTCAAAGAGAGCATCCTCACAGCTAGGTACCGGTTTTCCACTCAACGGTGGCCCGAAGGCCAAGAAATTGGTAAGTATGCTGCAGATCTAAGAAGATTAGCTGCACTGTATGATTTTGTTGACCACCTCACCGAAGCACTAAGGGACATTTTTGTTATTGGAATTGGCCACGAGGGCCTCCTCCATAAACTGCTCTCTGCAGACACTATGGTCACCCTGCAGAAGGCAATCAAAGTGAGCCAGACTTTCATGATTTCGATCTGCGACTCCAAACGAATGATGACCCACATCCAGGACTCTAAACTGTTGAGCACAGTGAACACAATGGCGACTTTCAGAGGCAAGAATGCTGCCCCGAGTTTCACAACCCTGAGTTTGCCACATAGGGTCAACCGGCTAGCCCCTTGCTGGCGCTATGGAAGAAACCACAGGGCCCACCAGTGCCGATACAAAGACCATACCTGCAAAGGCTGTAACCGTGAAAGGTCACCTTCAGCGAATGTGTAGAAAAAGTTTTACTCACCGCGTCGCTGAAGAGTTGGCCGATCACGTGGGCTCCGACACTGATGAAGATGAAGCTGCTCAGCCCCTGGAAGAAGAGTACGGACTATATACCTGCTCCACAGAGAGTTCCCCATGGAAAATGGAAGTGGAAATCAATGGGGTTCCAGTTTCAATGGAGATCGACACAGGGGCGAGCCAGTCATTGATGAGTCAGCCGGCCTTTGAGAAACTCTGGAACAATCCCGCCGAATGACCAAAACTATCCCCAGTCCAGGCAAAGCTGCTCACCTAAACAAAAGGCACCATCCAGGTCGTTGGCAGCGCAGATGTCCAGGTGTCCCGTGGTGGCGCGATGTACAAGCTCCCCTTGTGGATTGTTGCATGTGATGGCCCAACACTGCTGGGAAGAAGTTGGATGAAACAAGTCCAAATCGGTCGGAGTGATGACGGCCTCCGGGCCCCAGTGATCGACATCCTATGCGGCCCCAAACTTGGATCCATCGCAACACCTAGAAATCCTACCGTCCAGCTCAGCTGCATGGCGACGACACAGACTGCACAGCACTGCGGCGAGATGATCCAACCCGAACAAACAAACCTCACCTTCCGGGCCGTGGCAGGACTCCGAGGGAAGAAGATCGGTGTACAAATCAGATTCCTGGCATCTGTGGCCGAACCTATGGAGAAAAGGATCACTACAGCCTACCCCGAGGAGAGAGAGAAGATGGCAGCCGCACCACGAGGCGAAGCACCTGGAATCAAAATGGCTGCGACCAGACCACGAGGGGCAGGGTTGGAGGAGCAACACGTGGTACCGAGCGGCGAACCGGATTGGGATAAAGATTGCAAGGCCCTCTTAAAGGAGACCGACAACCCAAGGCAATTAAAGGGACAGTTCCACTCTCGGCATAACGATGCCAGTGACATTAAAGTTAAAAGTGCAGTAAATGAATGCATGTATGTTAAATGGTGATGCCGGACAAACTAAGGAAAAAATGTAATGGATGCTTCTAAAAGTGATGTAAGTAACAAGTTTGTAATGTTGAATAATGATGCCAGAAATGCTAATATGATAAATGTAACCCTGTATAGAGATACCGATACACAAGAAAGTGTTGTAAGTGCAAAATGTGAAAATGTGAAAATGTGAAGAGAGATAACGGTGTCGATTCGACTAGTTGCGATCGGAGCCAATGTGTCATGCATGTAAAAGGTAGAATGATAAATGACACCGGGTTCTACAGGTATAATGTTAATGCCAGAGGAAGCCCCCTCCATGGGAGACCCCTAGGTCCAGCGGGCTACCTGACCATGAAGCCTGGGCTTTTGGGATTAATATGATGTCCCAGGAAGGGTTCTCACATACACCCAGTGGGAGCAGACCCACTGCAGGGACAGCAATCAATGGGCAGCACAGCCACCACCACTGGCAACCTGCCCCAGATCAGCCCTACACCCACTAGCCACCAGGGCCAGCACCGGGAGCGAGAGGCCAGTACCCTCCAGCTTTCCCGGTGGACCCTGGGATGACCAGACTTCCACCAACAATGGAGGACAAGGAGCCCACACAGCCCTGTGGCCCTGCCCACCACTAAACGCCTGCACCTACCCATTCTACAATGTATTGCACTGGCTCCACCACTGAGGAATCCTCCAACAGTGACACCCACATGGTCTTTGTGTGAGGGGGGGGGAATGGATGAGGGCAGCCACGAGCACAGGGATCACACCTGGCACCCACACAACCCTCACCGCAACCTCCCACAGCCCACTACTGATCACCTCCCCATGTCATGGCAATAAGGACTTGGGAAAGCCTTGGGGGGAGTGTTGTTTTGTATGCATGTCAATGATGTACTGTAACACTATATACCATGCCTGTACACTAGAGGGTGCTGTTGCTGGAGACCTAAGGGTCACCTGTACACTGCAGGTAGCCAAGTATAAAAGGGAGCTCACCTCTTGGTGTCCTCACTCTAGGAGCTGCAATAAAGGACTACAGTCTGTACAGTTCAATTGCCATACCCCTGCCTCATGGAGTCATTAACAGAGTGCTTGCATACACAATACTCTGCAACCATAAAAAAATCATCATTCATGTGTGTGCCAATTTCTCTGGCAACTGCCATGACTCTTGTCGTTCATGAATCAAGCCTCCCTCAGCTTTTCACACCTCCAAACAGCTGGCTGCTTGGAGACATGGGCTGAAGATATGGCTCATGGCACCCTTGAAGAGGCCAAGTACTGAGACTGAGGAGAGATATAATGAAAGCCACATCTCCACCAGAAGTGTCATAGAGCAGACAACAGGCATGCTGGAAATGCGCTTCAAATGCCTTGACAAATCTGGAGGAGTCATTCAGTACGCACCAGCCAGGGTCACCAAAATTGAGGTCTGCTGTACCTCCAAACAGCTGCTTGGAGACAAGGGTTGAAGACGTGACACATAGTGCAGCAGCGAGGATGAGCATTGCATGAGGAGCAAAGCACTGAGCACACAGCCTCTTCAGAGGAGGATGAGCAGGAGGAGAAGGAGGAGTATCAGCTGGAAGATGAGGAGGAGCAGGAGCTGGAGAAAACTATGGTGCAGATCGCACCAGCACCCGACCACATTGCTGCACGGGAGGCCAGGTTTGGCCTCATTGTGGCCAGATTTACTTACACAGTACCCATATGGATACCATATGCTTCGCCAGATTAGCAACACCCCACAACCAGACCATAAAGCATCCCTACGATGACCAATCCATTCATTTAAAATTACCACCATTGCTGGAGGTAACATTACGACTGATCCTTTAGTCCAACTAACCAAGTCACTTCCAAATGTGCACACAAATTTGTCCAAGACATGTCGGCATGCAGCTGAGCATATCTGGGAGAGTCCTGCGCCCTCCATTGAGGAGTCTCCACTGCTGCCCATGTCTCCACCATCTAATTTTGCTTGGTTGTGATTTGTGAGACACCAGGTGACTTCACTACCCTATCTCACGAGGGACACACCAAGGTGTGCGTCTCTACACTGGTGCTGGGTGTACTTCTGTCTGTTGATGGTGCACCCTCAGAGGCTGGAGGCTCCTCTGAGGAGTCATCTTCCTCTTGCGTCTGGACAGTGGAGGCGGCTCTTAATGTACCTGTGGGAGAGTAAAGAAATGAGTTAGGTATGTCAATTGTAGATTGGGTACACATACCGTTATGCACATGATGACCATTTAATGGCTGCTGAAATCAGTCTCCATAAGAGTGACTGATGTATGCCATGTAGTTGTATGATATGTAATTCTGTCACCAGGTTGCTGTCACCCTCTCTGTCACCCTCTCTCCGTCTCCCACCTCCAGGTGCTTGGCGACTCCTGACAGCTCTAATGCGACTTCCTCTGCTGTTGTGAGGGTAGCCATTGATGGTGTTCCATCACTAGTTCACTTCCTCTCCCTTTATTGTGGGCTCTTTTTTCCTGCAAGGAAGGAAAGAAGAGAGTGTTGAGTAAGAGTGATAGAATGAGTGTAAGGAATGGATGAGCTACATCTGTAGGGGGTAACTATGATGGAATGGGGTGGCAATGCCAAGTGGCCTCCTTGTGTGTTGTTAGTTGGTATGATTGCACTAGGATGAGGGTGAGTGTGAGGGGTGGCTAGTAAGATGGGGATATGATAATGTAGATAGAGAGAGGGATGGGTGGAGGTGCAAGAGGTGAGTAATGATGTGCAGGAGTAGGGTAGGAAAGGCAGAGTGATGGGGATGTGATGAAAGGCACAGCAGGATGAAGGTGTTTGTAGCTTTGGACTCACCTTTCCTGGTCTAACAAGGTTATTGAAACTTTTGCGGCACTGCACCCATGTCCTCTTAACGACATCCATGCTGTTGACCTCTTCTGCAATTTGGAACCATGCTGTCTTGGTCTGCTGGGGTGGTCTCTTCTGGCCATCAGCAGGGAAGAGGACCTGCCTGCGTTTTCAGACTCCCTCCTCAATCATATCGTGGGAATCATCGGAGAACCTGGGTGCAGCCCTCTGCCTCTGTGCAGTCAGCTTTCTGGTCTGGGCAGTAGTTGAATTGTGCAGTACAGTGTCTGCACTATCCTAGATGAACCTTCAAATGCAATGTGGCCATGGTTCCTTTAAATAACACATGATCAATGATGTCACCAGACCCGCACCACTTAATTGGTCCGGGTAATGTGCAAAGTAGACTTAATAGGCCCTATTGATATAAAGTTGTTCTGTGGAGTGGGATGGAACCAGCAAAGGGCTCGTGATCCACCATGGCGGCCACCCGCACTGGACCTGCCTAGGTAGGGAAAATTTCAGCTGAATCACGATGTGGTGAATATCATCAGTGGCAGGTTTTGCAAAGATGCAACCAATTCCAGCTCTATCGGTTTTTAACTGCAGTTGCTTTATGGTAATTACCGATTAAGTAAAGAGAGCTTCCTCTGATTATGGTCGATTGTCTTTGGTGATGTTGATATTGAGGCCGAGAAATTAGACCGTGCCCAAATTAGGGCGCCAACCAGGTTCAGCACACACACCTAGTGAGGCCAATGACAAGACTACGGAAAATTGATCTGCTGGCTTCATTAGTATAGTACCAGTAAGCTGCGGGCGCTGGTCGCGGCCTCAGAGGCAGATACCCGGTCATTGGGAGGGCAGCAAATGGTGGCCAGCAGAAGCCTGTAATTTTAATGAGAAACTCCACATTAAGGTAAGGTTTTTTGAAAACTTATCTTTTGTTGGTGGGCTCCAGTGATCCCTTCAAGGACCACTAATAGGCCTACATGTAGACCAGATAAACCTGAACCCAGTAGGGCTGATGTCTGCTACATTCAGGACAAACCAATTTCTGATTTGAGTCCTAAAATAAGTGTAGGCCAATGTTCCCTCTAATTTTATTTCTCGTGCGTAGGCCCTTTCAATTTGTTGCGAGGCCGCGCATGCATGGTATCTCTTCCAGCGGCCATAGCTGCTGAGCAACCTGCATGGGACCTCGCAATTATTGCATGGCTGTGTGGCTGCGTGGCTGCACACCTTAGGGGGAGTATTGGTGTTGGGCCCCTTATTTGCTTATTCAAGGGCCTAACACCGTTTGTGTAGTGGCTCTACAGTGCCCGAACCAATAAGACAATGGAGTTGTTTCCAATGCTATTCAAGCGTGACAAGTTGGCACCCTAAATTGGACCTCTTTGCACCTGCTTCCTGCCTGGAAAACAGGTACAATATGGTCTAATTTCACCCCTGGAGAGCCTTCTAAGAGACAGTCTCATTCGCAGTAACCCTTCTAAAAACTGATCAGTTACAGAAAATAATTGGCTCCCCCAATGACGATGGTGGGCAACATTGCACAAATGGTGTGGTTCTGAGCCACACAGGCCAGGAATGTCCCAGGTTCAACCCATTGTCTGCACTGAATTACCTGATCTCAGCTGAGGTGCAACAACTGGTCT
Organism: Pristiophorus japonicus; assembly: GCF_044704955.1. NCBI lineage: Eukaryota > Metazoa > Chordata > Chondrichthyes > Pristiophoridae > Pristiophorus > Pristiophorus japonicus. The sequence continues at coordinate 75,391,949 of NC_091986.1, read as the reverse complement.
CACCATACTGGACAAGGGAGGGCATGAAATCAGTTAGGGGTCCTACTGTTGGTTGTCTAGTTTAGTACTGAGAGAAATTGTGGGTCCACAGCACCAGATATTCCACCCATTAATGTGCCAGCCATGGCTCAGTAGTACTACTCTTACTTCTGAGTTGGAAGGTTGAGGATTAGATGTTAGAACATAAGAAATAGGAGCAGGAGTAGGCCATATGGCCCTTCGAGCCTGCTCTGCCAGTTAATACGATCATAGCTGATCCGATCATGGACTCCGATCCACTTTCCTGCCTGCTCCCCATAACCCCTTATTCCCTTATCGTTTAAGAAACTGTCTATTTCTGTCTTAAATTTATTCAATGTCCCAGCATCCACAGTTCTCTGAGGCAGTGAATTCCACAGATTTACAACCCTCTGAAAGAAGAAATTTCTCCTCATCTCAATTTTAAATAGGCGGCCCCTTATTCTAAGATTATGCCCTCTAGTTTGAGTCTCCCCTATCAGTTACACCCAGGCCCTCCCTCTGCCCATTCAGGTGGACGTAAAAGGTTTCATGGTCCTATTCAAAGAAAAGTAAGGGAGTTTTTCTTGAATCCTGGCCAATGTATTCCTCAACCAGCACCATCAAAATGAAAGTTACTGGTGATTTATCTCACTGCTGTTTGTGGACGCAAATTGATTGACACAGTGACTACATTTCAAAAGCACTTCTTTGGCTGTAAAGTGCTGTGGGTGTCCTGAAATCGTGACAAACGTAGGTCCCTTGCAGTCAGAATCAGGTGAATTTATAATGGGGAACAAAGAAATGGCAGATCAATTGAACAAATACCTTGGTTCTGTCTTCACGAAGGAAGACACAAATAACCTTCCGGATATAGTGAGAAGGAGGAACTGAAGGAAATCCTTATTAGTCAGGAAATTGTGTTCAGGAAATTGATGGGATTGAAGGCCGATAAATCCCTAGGGCCTGATAGTCTGCATCCAAGAGTCCTTAAAGAAGTGGCCCGAGAAATAGTGGATGCATTGGTGATCATTTTCCAACATTCTATTTACTCTGGATCAGTTCCTATGGACTGAAGGGAAGCTAATGTAACACCACTTTTTAAGAAAGGAGGGAGAGAGAAAACGGGAAATTATAAATCGGTTAGCCTGACATCAGTAGTGGGGAAAATGTTGGAATCAATTATTAAAGATGAAATAGCAGCACATTTGGAAAGCAATGACAGGATCGGTCCAAATCAGCATGGATTTATGAAAGGGAAACCGTGCTTGACTAATCTTCTTGAATTTTTTGAGGATGTAACTAGTAGAGTGGACAAGGAAGAACCAGTGGATGTGGTGTATTTGGACTTTCAAAAGGCTTTTGACAAGGTCCCACACCAGAAATTAGTGTACAAAATTAAAGCACATGGTATTGGGGGTAATGTACTGACGTGGATCGAGACAGACAGGAAGCAGAGAGTCGGGATAAATAGGTCCTTTTCAGAAAGGCAGGTAGTGACTAGTGGGGTGCCGCAGGGTTCAGTGCTGGGACCCCAGCAATTTACAATATACATCAATGATTAAATAAAGGAATTGAGTGTAATATCTCCAAGTTTGCAAATGACACGAAGCTGGGTGGCAGTGTGAGCTGTGAGGAGGATGCTAAGTGGCTGCAGGGTGACTTGGACAGGTTAGGTGAGTGGGCAAATGCATGGCAGATGCAGTATAATGTGGATAAATGTGAACTTATCCACTTTGGTGTCAAAAACTCGAAGGCAGAATATTATCTGAATGGCGGCAGATTAGGAAAAGGGGAGGTGCAACGTGACCTGGGTGTCATGGTACATCAGTCATTGAAAGTTGGCATGCAGGTACAGCAGGCGGTGAAGAAGGCAAATGGCATGTTGGCCTTCATAGCTAGGGGACTTGAGTATAGGAGCAGGGAGGTTTTACTGCACTTGTACAGGCCCTTGGTGCGGCCTCACCTGGAATATTGTGTTCAGTTTTGGTCTCCTATTCTGAGGAAGGACGTTCTTGCTATTGAGGGAGTGCAGCGAAGTTTCACCAGACTGATTCCCGGGATGGCAGGACTGACATATTAGGAGAAACTGGATAGTCTGGGCCTGTATTCACTGGAGTTTAGAAGGATGAGAGGGGATCTCATAGAAACATATAAAATTCTGACGGGACTGGACAGGTTAGATGCAGGACGAATGTTCCCGATGTTAGGGAAGTCCAGAACCAGGGGACACAGTCTAAGGATAAGGGGTAAGCCATTTAGGACTGAGATAAGGAGAAACTTCTTCACTCAGAGAGTTGTTAACCTGTGGAATTCTCTACCGCAGAGAGTTGTTGTTGCCAGTTTGTTGGATATATTCAAGAGGGAGTTAGATATGGCCCTTACGGCTAAAGGGATCAAGGGGTATGGAGAGAAAGCAGGAAAGGGGTGCTGAGATGATCAGCCATGATCTTATAGGGCTCAAGTTTCGGGGAATGCCTAGAACAGCGCAGCCCCAACACCCACGCCTGTTTTCCGCGCTCAAAAGCGCGTCAAAATCTTTGGAGGAATTCTTGGCCTTGCAGCAGCTTCCTTGTAGCTCGGCGCGACCTACAGAGATCAGCGGGGGACGGTGCCAAAGTGTTGCACCGATTTTGAGACTGCAGGGGGGCGGGGCTACCTCTGAGCAGAAAATGTTGTGCTGGCAGCCCTGCACGTGCGCGCTGGAGCATGCGCGCATGCACAGTGAGACACAAACATTGGCACTCAGCCATTTTTAAAGGTACACGAGGAAAAGTGCTGATTTGTTTTGTGGAGCTGTGGAAAGGCTTGTGAGTAAATTTTGGTGAATTTTTGTGCCTGAAGGAGTGCTTTTAGCAGCACTGTTCAAGAAATCACCTGTTGAAATCAGTGAGTGCTGCTTTTTGCTGTTAAACTTCCAGAATAAGTGCTGCATAGGTGCATGCAAAATAAGGACTGTGTGTTTTGAAAAATTAGAGTGTCAATTCAATACAGCAATGGAACAACATCCACCAAGAACAAAGAATTTCTTGCATGAGGAAGTGGAGATATTAGTTAATGTCATTGAGCAGAGATGGCAGGAGCTGGATATCAGCAACAGAGGTCGCATAAAGGTGCCACCCAAAGAAATGAAGAAACGCTGGAACCAAGTTGCAGAAGATTACTGCGCAGTGGTGCATACCATGAGATCTGGAAGCCAGTTTAAAAAGAAATGGCACGACCTTGGTCAAGTAGTTAGTGTAAGTAATATTTTCATTTTTTAATAGAATCGTAATTGTAAATATGACTATCTGTATGTCCCACCCTGCAGAAAGACGCACTCTGTAAAAAGTTATATTTTAATCTTTGCAGAATAAATTGGCCCACAACAAAAGGGAAAGAACTTGAACAGGAGGAGACCCGCCAAATCTGCATCCACTGACACCCTTGGAACAGAGGATAGCTGCTATGATGAGTCGTGCATGGAGAAAAGCAATCAGTACAGCACAAGCTGGGCCCACACGCAAGGGAGAAGCTAAGTCCTGAAAATGCATCGTGGCCCTTCAAATCAACTTGCTGCCTGGCCTGCTATGTGTGAGAGTACTCATGCCACCCATTCTGCCCCCTCCTCTGTTACTAAACATTTGACTGTTCTGACATATTTTGCAGAAGATGATGATGATGATGATGATGCCAACCCTGAAGATCCTGAAGATCCAGAACAAGAACCAGAAGAACCAGATGCGGACGATCCAGACTGGCTGCAGGCAGCGATGACTGAAATGTCTTCAGGGGAGACCTTCCAAATTAATATTTATGAACCCACATTAACGGGCATCAGAGTTTCAACCCCTTGCATAGGTTCTGGTTCCACCTTCCATGCTTTTGATTCCGACGTTGCGGGTCCCAGTGGTGCTGCTGATATAATGGAGCAGTTTATACCCACTGATCCACCACCCCAGCCCACGGTTCGCATTCGAGTGGTGCCGGATGCAAGATCCAGGGCCGCACCATCCCAGCCCGTGCCTCCCACTCTAGTGCTGCCGTTTGGAACACCGAGCATCCCACCGTCCCAGTCCACGGCTCCCACTCTAGTGCTACCATTTGGAACACCGAGCGTCCCACCGTCCTAGCCCGCGGCTCCCAGTGTAGTGGTGCCGTGAGGCAGACCCAGGCAGAGGAGAAGGAGATTGGAGACACGCTCTCCTGAGATACAGCGTGCAACAGATGCGGCTCAGGTTGTGGCATTGGGTATGGAGACCAATGAGCTTACCCGATCACTTGTGGGCAGCGTTGGCAGTGGGTGAAGAGGTGATGGTACTGACGGGAGAAATAGCAGTAATGACATGGGAAATGAGGGAGGGAGTGTCCGAGGGAGTGCAATCGATGGCACAGGCCTTCAAGGAGGGCATGCAGGTGACGGCACAGACCGTCAGGGAGGGCATGCAGGTGACGGCACAGACCGTCAGGGAGGGCATGCAAGTGACGGCACAGGCCCTCATGGAGATAGCTGCTGCAATAAGGGCACACAGCCCGGCCAATCAAATGACACCCCCATGAAGAAGTGAACTTTCACCAAGATGTGGATGAGAGATGGTTGAAGCCTTTCTTTACTGCTTTTGTTCTTGTTCTTGATGTAAGTGTAGTAACGTTTTTCAAATTGAAATTGTTTTGTAAGTTTTGTAACTTTACAACTTCTAAGTGATCTTAGGGTTTTTAAGTGATCTTATAGTGTAAATGCTCTCACATTTTGTAACTTATTTAATTTTGCACCGAAAAAGTAATCTTGAAGTTTAATTGATCATAAGAGTGTAAGTTTTTTTCACATTGAAATTGTTTTGTAACTTTTGTAACTTTACAAGTTTATGTGATCTTAAGGTTTTTAAGTGATCTGAAAGAGTCATATTAAAAAGTAAAGTTTGGTACAACAAATATTTTATTACACTAACGTTAACTTTTCAATAAAATATTTTTTTATTAAAACTGAATCATGTTCCATTAACACATCACAACATAGGAACAACTCCAAAAAGTAAACATGTCCATACTCAACAGTTGTCGCAGAGCCGTCAGGCATCAGTAATTGAAGCGTTCACGGATGAGCTGCTGGCGCAGGGCTCGAGCAATCGTTAAAGGAGCACAATGGACTGCTCTCCTCCGACCTCGTGCTCTGGCATCAGGCATTTGCATGCTTTTCTGATCGTCATCATCATCCTCATCCTGCTCTTCCAAATTACTATCATCAGGCACTCTCCCCTCATGTGGGTCTTCTTCTTCCACTACCAGCTCCTGCTGCCTCATGATGGCTAAGTTATGCAGCATGCAGCACACAGCAGTGAACTGACCGACAATCTGAGGAGAGTATTGCAAGTAGCCTCCGGAATGGTCCAGGCATCAGAAACGCTGTTTCAAGATGCCAATGGTCCTCTCTATGATGCTGCGCATCGCAATGTGCGACATGTTGTATTGATGGTCAGCTTCCGTCCATGTTACGCGTAGGAGCGTCATGAGCCAGGTGGCCAGGCCGTACCCTTTGTCTCCCAGTAGCCAGCTCTGCCCTTCTGGCAACTGCTCAAACATGTCAGATATAATGCTGTCGCGTAGGATGAACGCATCATGGGTGCTGTCAGGGTATCTCGCATCGACGGACATGATGTGCTGCTTGTCGTCACACACGAGCTGCACATTAATGGAGTGGAAATCTTTTCTATTCCTATATTGCTCGGAATCCTCCACCGGTGCTCGCAAGGCGATGTGGGTACAATCAATGCAGCCCTTGGGAAGCCAGCAATCCTGAAGGAGCCCACAACCCTGTCATGCATTGCTTGTGCAGTCATTGGGAACTTGATGAAGTCATTCCTCCGCACATACAGTGCAGCCGTGACCTGGTGAATGCAGGCATGTATTGCACGTTGAGAGATGGCGCATACATCTCCAGTTGTAGCTTGAAACGATCCCGAGGCATAGAAGGCAAGTGCAGCTGTTACCTTCACTTCCACAGACAAGGCAGTCGGCGTTCTGCTTCTGAGCTGCAAATCTGCTCTCAGCATATCACAGATCTCAATGCCTGGCTCGATATTGCCGACGTGGGTAAGGTCTCCTGCCCATCAGCCTATGGGCTATGACGTTCCTGGTGCGGTGAGCTCTAATCAATTCTCTCCTATGCAGTGAATTGATGGAGAACCATTGCATAATCCATGGTGTTGATAATGCAGCACCCATACTTGAATTACAAATTTAATTTTTAAACTTGCTGGCTGGCTGGCTCTCCCTCCCGGTGCGTTGTATGCCTCCCCTGTCTCCTGGCCGAACGGCCTGCAGCCTATAAAAATAATTTCACAGCTCTGGAGGCTGCTGCATTGCCTCTGTGTGTGTCCTGCCCCTTTCTCCTGGCCAAACGGCCAATATCTTCGCAGCTCGAAGGCTGCTGCTGTCGCTGTGGGTGGCCTGACGCCGCCCCTGTCCCCTGCCAAATAGCCAATATATTCGCAGCTCGAAGGCTGCTGCTGTTGCTTCAAACAGGTAGGAAAATTCTATGTATTTTTTATTTGCTTTATTTATCATTTATTATTCAGGATGGCTCTTTATTTGTATAAGTGAGACTGTTGAATGCTTGTAAAATTTAACTAGTTCCTCCTGCGCCCCACCTCACCATTCCCTACACCTGATTTGTAACCTACGCCTGATTTATAAGTGTAGGCAAGGTTTTTCTGAGCGTACAAAAATCTATACTTACTCCATTCTAAGTTAGTTTGGAGTAAATTTTTACTGCCTAAACTTGCAAAACAGGTGTAAGTGGCTGGACATGCCCACTTTTCAAAAAAAATCTGTTTTAAAATGAAACTGTTCTAACTCATTCGAACTGAAGCAAACGAAGGCCCCAAGTTTCCACATGATTTGCTCCTGATTTTTCGGAGCAACTGGTGGAGAACGGAGTATCTTAGAAATCGCAATTCTCCACATTTAAGTTTTCTGCAGTACTAGTCAGTTGGAACAGTTTCACTTTTGAACAAAATTTTTTTTTCAAAAGGGGGCGTGTCCGGCCACTGACGCCTGATTTGAAAGTTTCCACAGTGAAAACGTACTCCAAACTAACTTAGAATGGAGCAAGTGAAGATTTTTGTAGGCCTGAAAAAACCTTGTCTACACATTAAAAAATCAGGCGCAGGTTACAAGTTAGGCGTCCGGATCGAGGTGGGGGGGGGGAGGGGGAGGGGGGGGGAAGGGAAGTCATTACATTCTACAATAAATCCTTAGTTATACTTATACAAATAATTCCAACCTGAATAAAAATTCATAAGCAAAGAAAAGATGAAATAAACCATGTTCCTACCTGTGTGAAAGTGCTTCAGGCAGTGAGAAGGCTGCAGGAAGCCTCACAAGTTGAGGCAGCCGTTCCCGACGGCAGGGGGGGGAAGGCAGTAAGGGCCCGACCGACGGCAGCAGCCGTTCCTGACGGCAGGAGGGGGAGGCAGCGGGGGGGAGGTAGTGAGAAGGCGGCAGGAAACCTCAGAAGTTGAGGCAGCCATTCCCGACGGCAGGGGGGGAGGAGGCCCCCCTGCCGTTGGTCGGGCCCGTCGGGAAACGGCTGCCTCAACTTCTGAGGCTTCCTGCAGCCTTCTCACTGCTGCAAGAAGCCTCAGTGCTGATCATGGAAGGGCAATGTGGTTTTATTAAAAAATGTAAAAAATTGAACAGCTACAAAGAACTACAAAAATGGCCGAGTGCCAATGATTCCTTCACACTGCGCGTGCGCGAACACTCCAACGCGCACGCGCAGGGTTGCTGGCACGGAAAAAACTAATTTAAATGGTACCCGCCCCCTCCTACGTACAAAATCGGCGTGAGTGGTAGGCTCCGTCCCCTGGGCGCCGCGCCAAGCTGACATCGAGCTGCAAAGCGCTCGAGAATAGCGCCTTTTTTTTCAGGCGCCGTTTGCGGCGCGCAAAACGGGCGCCCAGCTCGGAGGGGCGCCTGTTTTGCCGCGTGTGGAAACTTGGGGCCTAAATGCTGAGAATTGCAATTTCTAAGATGCTCCATTCTAAACTAGTTGCTCCAAAAAAATAGGAGCAACTCAAGGCCGAAACTTGACCCCATTGAATGGTGGTGCGGGCTCGAGCGGCCGAATGGCCTACTCCTGCACCTATTTTCTATGTTTCTGTGTCTATGTTTCTATGAAAAACACAGCAAGTTCTTTCTTTCTATTAAATTCATAGATGCTGAGAAATATATTTTCAAATAAAACATTTAGCAGAATAACAGACAGCTCCGACTTTTAAGTATGAGATTGTACTACAAATACTGCAACTGGTTACCCATCTATTAAATATTAAGAGAGTAATTTGATCAAAGATGAGCTTTACGGATGTTTACTTTGAATTATGCACATCACAGCAGTTTAATGAAACTGTTAAATTAATCTTCTGGCTAATAGGAAAGAATGCTTCAAACTCAATGAACTGATTGTTGGGAACAGAAAGTAATGAGCAAATATTACATGGTGACAATAAATCTCTGGAAGGCTGTTGCAATTATAAGTTGTGAGATTTAAATACTCTTAGCTGTTTGTTACAGGTGTGCCACATAAAGCAGCTGTAAATGTTAGTACGGTAGCTTTACTGTTAACAAATAGATAGTACATAATAATACAAAGGTTATTTTGAAAAAACAATTACAGACGGATGAGTGCTCCTGATACCATGGCAGGTAGATCATTCTGAATGTGGTTTAAAAAGGACTGTAACTGCTCCAGTGGAAAAAATTACCATTTTACAAGCCTTTCTTCATCACTATAACATCTCTTTCCTGGTATCATCCTAGCGACTCCTAAAACTCAGAATCTCACTGCTCCTTTGAAAGTCAATTCTACACTATACTTCCACTTTAAAGATCTATGGCCGCTAAATTTGGCTCCATAAAGCCCATTGTTTGGTCGCTTCAAGTGCCGATTTGGGTCCAAATTGCCGTCCATGACATTGTGCAAACTTAATGGCCCCAAGTTTCCACATGATTTGCATCCTGATTTTTAGGAGCAATTGGTGGAGAACGGAGTATCTTAGAAATCACAATTCTCCACATTTAAGTTTTCTGCAGTTCTAGTCAGTTAGAACAGTTTCACTTTTGAACAGAATTTTTTTTTCAAAAGGGGGCGTGTCCGGCCACTGACGCCTGATTTGAAAGTTTCCACAGTGAAAACGTACTCCAAACTAACTTAGAATGGAGCAAGTGAAGATTTTTGTAGGCCTGAAAAAACTTTGTCTACACATTAAAAAATCAGGCGCAGGTTACAAATTAGGCGTCCAGAACGAGGTGGGGGGACGGGGAGGGGGGTGAAGGGAAGTCATTACATTCTACAATAAATCCTTAGTTATACTTATACAAATATTATACAAATAATTCCAACCTGAATAAAAATTTACAAGCAAAGAAAAGATTAAATAAACCATGTTCCTACCTGTGTGAAAGTGCTTCAGGCAGGGAGAAGGCTGCAGGAAGCCTCACAAGTTGAGGCAGCCGTTCCCGACGGCAGGGGAGGGAGGCAGGGAGGAGGCAGCCGTTCCCGACGGCAGGGGAGGGAGGCCCCCCTGCTGTCGGTCGGGCCCGTCGGGAAATGGCTGCCTCAACTTCTGAGGCTCCCTGCAGCCTTCTCACTCTAGCAAGAAGCCTCAGTGCTGATCATGGAAGGGCGATGTGCTTTTATTAAAAAATGATTAAAAAATGAACAGCTGCAAAGAACTAAAAAATGGCTGAGTGCCAATGTTTCCATCACACTGCGCGTGCACGAACGCTCCAACGCGCACACGCAGGGTTGCCGACACGAAAAAAAACTCATTTAACCCACCCCCTTCTACTTACAAAATCGGCACGAGTGGTAAGCTCCGCCCCCTGGGCGCCGCGCCAAGCTGACATCAAGCTGCAAAGCGCTCGAGAATAGCGCGTTTTTTTTCAGGCGCCGTTTTCGGCGCGAAAAACGGGCATCCAGCTCGGAGGGGTGCCTGTTTTGCCGCGTGTGGAAACTTGGGGCCTTAGTGTGGGCTGTGCTGGGCGCCATCTTGGGCAGGGCGTTAGTGAGAGCGCAGGGAGCGTGTGCTGGATATATGCAGAGTAGGCAGATCGTGATGTCAATCAGTGTGCGATGTTGATTTGACGCCAGTGCTGACATTTTGGAGCTCAACACTCCAGCTAATGGCTTCTGTTAAACGTGCATAGCTGAACACATGTTCAGCAGCAGGAAGGACCCCCCACCAGCGTTATACTCCTATTTGAACCTCAGCAAGGAACAGTGTGTCAGACGTCTGCACTTCGTCAAAGATCTTTTTTTCAAAAATATACTTTATTCATATAAAATTTTCACAATACATTGGAAAATAGTTCAATACCTTGCGGTCAGCAATTCCATACAATTCGTTTGGATGCTGACAGCAGTTCCATACAATGCACTAGCGTGCATTTCATTTCAAGGTACAGTTTAGTACAATCTGTAAATCACGTTACATGTAGTATTGTGCAAATGAGGGTATTACATGGAGCAGATAAGAACAGGTTTACATTACATTCCAGGAAACATTTCAATACCGATCATGAATCGCGTTACATGTAGCACTATGCAGATGAAAGCAGTACACGGAATGGATGGGGATGCATTTACATTTCTTTACAAGTTACTAAACAGTGCAGAGACTTTCATTATACATGGCACAACACAGGTGTTTTTCAGTACATGGTGCTCTATGTATACAAGCAGATTAACAAGTACAGCCCGAGGGGGATCTGATTCCATCCCCTGGGTTTACCGTGGCGGAAGGGCCTTAAACTGTAGCTCTTCCCCATCGTGCCTTTGCGGCGACTCCACTAATCTTTTGTGCGTCTCACAGCACGTACTCCTGGACCTTGGATTGCCCAAGTCTGCAACACTTGGCCGAGGACATCGCCTTGCTCTGGAAGGCCAGCAAGTTTCGGGAAGATTAAAGTGCGTCCTTCATCCAGTTGATGGCTCTCCAGCAGCAGATGATGTCTGTCTCGGTGTGCGTCTCTGGGAACAGTCCGCAGAGCACAGAGTCCTGTGTTGCGGAGCTGCTTGGGATGAACCTCGACAGCAACCGCTGCATCTCCTTCCAGACCTGTCTTGCAAAGGGGCAATCCCGAATGAGATGGATGACTGTCTCGTCCGCACCACAGCCAACTCGGAGGCAGAGTGTCTCTGAAACCCTGGCTGTGCATAAAGGATCTGACGGGTAGGGCCCTTATCACCGCCAACCAAGCTATGTCTTGGTGCTTGTGTGAAAGCTCTGGCGATGAGACATTCTGCCAAATGAGTTCGACAGTCTGCTTGGGGATCCGTCTGACAGGATCCATCATCTCCTTCTTTCGTAGGGCATCCAGGACCTTGTGTGCTGACCACTGCTTTATGGCCTTGTGGTCAAAAGTGTTTTTCTTGAAAAACTTTTCCACGAAGGACAGGTGCTGAGGCATGGTCCAACTGGTTGGAGCGTTCCACGGCAGCCTGGCCAGACCCATCCTTTGCAACACCAGAGACAGAAAGAAACTCAGCACGTACTGGCACTTGGTGTTTGCGTACGAAGGGTCTATGCACAGCTTGATGCAGCCGCACACAAAGGTGGCCGTCAGGATGAGGGCCACGTTCGGAAAGTCCTTTCCCCCTTGTCCAGAGATTTGTACATCGTGTCTCTGCGGACACAGTCCATTTTCGATCTCCAGACGAAATGGAAGACGGCTCGGGTGACTGCCACGACACAGGAGCGGGGTATGGGCCAGATGTGCGCCACGTACAGCAACACCGAGAGCACCTCACTCCTGATGACCAGGTTCTTTCCTGCAATGGAGAGGGAGCACAGCTTCCACCATTCCAGTTTCTGTTTGGCTTTAGCGATGCACTCATTCCAGTTTTTGGCGCATGCCCCGTCTGCTCCAAATCATATTCCCAAGACCTTCAGGAAATCTGACTTCATGGTGAAGGGAATAAAGGATCGGTCGGCCCAGTTTCCAAAGAACATGGCCTCGCTTTTGCTGAGATTTATCTTCGTCCCCGAGGCCAGTTCAAACTGGTCGCAGATTTTGAGCAATCCGTGGATCGACTGCAGATCCGAGCAAAGGACGGCGCTGTTGTCCATGTACAGGGAGGTCTTGACCTGAGCTCCTCCGCTGCCTGGGATTGTCACCCCAACGATTGCCTGCATCCTTCCTGATGGACTTGATACAGCACACAAACAAGTGGAGGAGAGGGGACAGCCTTGCCTGACTCCAGACCTGATCGGAAAGCTTTCAGTTTCCCACACATTGATTAGAACTGTGCTACTGATGTCTGTGTAGTTCAGTTGGATCCAATTGCGGATACTCTCCCCAAATCCCATCTTGGAGAGCACATCCATCAGGTACGTGTGCGATATCCTGTCAAAGGCCTTTTCCTGGTCCAAGTTGATTGAACAGGTGTCCACCCCCTGTCCCGCATGCAGGCGATCGTATAGAAACATAGAAACATAGAAAATAGGTGCAGGAGTAGGCCATTCGGCCCTTCGAGCCTGCACCGCCATTCAATGAGTTCATGGCTGAACATGCAACTTCAGTACCCCATTCCTGCTTTCTTGCCATACCCCTTGATCCCCCTAGTAGTAAGGACTACATCTAACTCCTTTTTGAATATATTTAATGAATTGGCCTCAACAACTTCCTGTGGTAGAGAATTCCACAGGTTCACCATTCTCTGGGTGAAGAAGTTTCTCCTCATCTTGGTCCTAAACAGCTTACCCCTTATCCTTAGACTGTGACCCCTGGTTCTGGACTTCCCCAACATTGGGAACATTCTTCCTGCATCTAACCTGTCTAACCCCATCAGAATTTTAAACGTTTCTATGAGGTCCCCTCTCATTCTTCTGAACTCCAGTGAATACAAGCCCAGTTGATCCAATCTTTCTTGATATGTCAGTCCCGCCATCCCGGGAATCAGTCTGGTGAACCTTCGCTGCACTCCCTCAATAGCAAGAATGTCCTTCCTCAAGTTAGGAGACCAAAACTGTACACAATACTCCAGGTGTGGCCTCACCAAGGCCCTGTACAACTGTAGTAACACCTCTCTGCCCCTGTACTCAAATCCCCTCGCTATGAAGGTCAACATGCCATTTGCTTTCTTAACTGCCTGTTTTACCTGCATGCCAACCTTCAATGACTGATGTACCATGACACCCAAGTCTCGTTGCACCTCCCCTTTTCCTAATCTGTCACCATTCAGATAATAGTCTGTCTCTCTGTTTTTACCACCAAAGTGGATAACCTCACATTTATCCACATTATACTTCATCTGCCATGCATTTGCCCACTCACCTAACCTAACCAAGTCACTCTGCAGCCTCATAGCATCCTCCTCGCAGCTCACACTGCCACCCAACTTAGCGTCATCCGCAAATTTGGAGATACTACATTTAATCCCCTCATCTAAATCATTAGCGCGAGCTATCAGAGACCTTCCTGTCGGGGACAGCGCACGTCTGATCCGGGTGGATCACTAGCTCCAGAGCAGACTTGACCCTGTTTGCGATGACCTTTGACAGGATCTTGTAGTCCACATTGAGCAGCGAAATGGACCGCCAGTTTTTGATTTCCTCCCTCTCCCCCTTCTGCTTGTAGATGAGGGTGATGATGCCTTTCCTCATTGATTCTGACATGTTGCTGGCCAGAAGCATACCCCCATACAATTCCAGCAAGTCTGGGCCTATGCAGTCCCACAGAGCCGAATACAGCTCGACCTGAAAAGCCGTCACTTCTGGGAGTTTTACTCGTCATGAGGGACTGGGCGGCCTTTGTCAGCTCGTGCAGAGTTAGTGGGTGGTCCAGACTTTCCCGCTCACTGTCGTCTAAGACCTCTGAGATAGACAACAGGAAAGATTGGGAGGCCGCGCGGTCTGTGGGCTTGACGTTGTACAGTCCGGCATAGAATGATTTGCTGATCCTCATCATGTCAGGCTGCGAAGACGTCACAGAACCATCTTCTTCCTTTAGGCTGGTGATCACAGAGCTCCCCCTGTGTACCTTTTGGATGAATTAACGCGAACACGACTCATCCTGCTCGACGGAGCGGATTCTGGAGTGGAAGATGATTTTGGAGAACTCTGAGGCAAAGAGCGAGGCTTGCTGGCCCTTCACCTCTTAGAGTTCCTCTGCGACATCGACCCCCATCGACTGCAGCAGGAACAGGTTTTGCATACTCTTCTGGAGTAGGGACAATTCCCTCTGTCTCTCTCTCGCCTCCTGAACACCTTTGAGGATGAAGAACCTCTTGATATTTGTTTTGATTGTTGCCCACCAGTCCATTGGGGAATCACAGAGGGATGTTATGGTTCTCCAACCTTTGTGATCCCTCTTGAGTTCCTCTTTGTTTTCCGGGGTCAAGAGTTTCACGTTGAACTTCCATATCCCCCTGCAAACTTTCTGGTCTTCCTGTGGGAGGCAGTCGGCCAGTAGGAGGTAGTGGTCGGAGAAGAACACCGGCATGACGTCGGTGGATCTGACCTTGAGTGCGTGGGACACAAGCAAGAAGTCTATCCTGGAACGGACAGATCTGTCTGGTCTGGACCAGGTGTATCTGCGCAGTGCTCCGTCTGCAGGGCTGCTGAAGACGTCGCACAGTTTGGCATCTTTTACCATGTCCATCAGGCATTTGGATGTGGTGTCCAATTTGCTGTCGGCTCTGCTGGATCGTCCAGCCGCATTGATGATGCAGTTGAAATCATCGCCCAGAACGACCGGTCTGGATGTCGCCAGCAGCAGTGCGAGCTGCTTCTGAGAGGCGAGGCATACATGTTAATTAGCCTTAGAGGAACATTTTTATACAATACATCTGCTATGAGGAGTCGGCCTCCTTAACTTCGGTGATGGTGAAGTGGCCTCCCCGCAGCAGAATGCCCAGGCCAGAGGAACGGCAACCGTTGCCTCCTGAGCAGAAGGATGGTCCATGGGACCACCATTGCGACCACTGCCGGTAACTGCTGGAGTGCGATACTCCTGCAAGAACAGCAGGTCTGCCTTGACATTGGCGAGGTACCCCAAGGTGGAAACACATCGTGTAGTCGACTTAACGCTATGCACGTTAATGGATGCAATCTTTAAACCCATTTTTAAATTGGTAATTACAGTTCAAACATTACATTACAAACATGCAGTCCTTTGGCCTGTTGCCTGTTCCCGCATACATAGGTTAGCTTTAAAATTTTCTACTGCACCTTGGCTGAGATATGGGTGGACCTCTGCCTTGGGAATGCTTCGATCAGGGGATACCAGCAGTGTTGACGGGGAGTCCTCCATGTCAAACAGGCTGCCCTCACCTGGTGTTGGTTGTTCCTTGTGTGCATCCCCTGTGGTGTCGTCGCTTACAAAGTTCTGGAGCTGGGGTGCATCTGTCGTTTCGTCGCTCCTGGAGATCCGGAGTGGGGGTGCATCGGTAGCTTCGTCGCTCCCGGAAATCCGGAGCGGGGATTCATCAGTTGCTTCATCACTCCCGGAAATCCAGAGCAGGGGTGCATCGGTCACTTCACTGTTCCTGGTGTCCTGGAGCTGGACTGCGCTGGTCGCTTTGGCGTTTTGCCTCATCTTCTGCTGGTGGTAGTGGGGGCTTTTGCCTCGCCCTTCGTCATCAGAAGAGCTGTAGCAACTGCTGTCCGTTGTGGTCGGTAGCCGTCTTTTCCCTCTCATTTCTGCAGGGGGCCTCTTTTCCTTTGGTTTGCGGGCCTTCTTCTTCTTGACGAGCTGCCATTCCTGTATCTCTTCTGCTTCAGCTCCCTCCTCTTCCGGGGTGTTGGGTGTTAGTGTTAGTGTAGTCTGGCGGCTTGCTGTGGCAGACTTCCCTTCCTCCTCTCGGGCAGTGTCGACTAGAGCGGTGGTTTGTTTGCACGGTATCTTGGTGGGGAGGGAGGTGTAGGTCTCCTCTGCGGCATTGCGCTCCTCAGCTTCCTCCTCACATGTCACCATGTTCTTTGCCAAAGGTGTCCTCATTGAAATCTGCCACATGCTACACCCACAACTGCAACCTTAGAGCATGACGAGGACCACTTTGCCAGTGGCTGTGAGGGTCACGGTGGCAATGAACCTTTAAGCATCGGGCTGCTTCCAGGCTGGAGCAGGAGGTATTTGCAACATCTCGCACTTTGCCATGCACTGTTGCATAAGGGATGTAAGGGAGGTAACTGAGCTCTGTGTTCCAAGAGAGCTGAACAAATTTCCTTCTCTCTGGCCAGAGAGCAGCAGGCGGAATGAGCACATGGCTTTGCAGGCTTCCCCATGGTGCAGGATGCCATTGACTGCATCAGTTGTGCCTCATCTCAACTCTGAGATGTACTGCAATCAAAAGAGATTTAACACCCTCAATGTCAAGCTGGTGTGCAACCATACTCAGCGAATCATACAAGTCAGTGCCCGGTATCCTGGCAGATGTATTGATGCCTTCATTCTGCGACAGTCCGCTGTGTCAGCTGCATTGGAGCCACGACGACAAACCAGAAGGTGGCTACTGGGAGACAAAGACTCATGACTCTGAGGCGCAAACCCACACACGTTGTCAGCATTCATACAATGAAAGCTACTCATTCAAACATATAAGATTCTGAGGGTGATTGACAGGGTAGATGCTGAGGTCCTTGTCTGCCTATTGCATGAAGCAAGGAGCTCGCACTCCTCCCAAAACCCAGGATTTAAAATAGCGGCTGAACAAATGGAGAGGCAAGTACTCTGCCCCTATTTTATCCTCCTGCCCACACACTGCATTCTTGAAAGTTGTTGATTCGAGCACCACTCCAGAGACTTGAGCACATAATCTACACTGACACTTCTGTGCAGTATTGAGGGAGTACTGCAATGTCGGAAATGCTGTTTTCAGAAGAAACGTTAAACCCAGCTGGATGCAAAAAATGCCATGGTACTATTTGAAAAAGAGCAGGGGGGTTCTCTGCTATTATACTTCAATCAACATCATGAAAATAGATGATCTGGACATTATCACATTGCTGTTTTGGGACCTTGCTGTCTGCAAATTGGCTGCCTTTTTGCCTACATTACAACAGTGACTACATTTCAAAAATACTTCATTGGCTGTGAAGTGCTTTTGGATATGCTGAAGTCATGAAAGGTGCTACATAAATGCAAATTCTTTAATTAATTGTCAGTGATGCAATGACGGAATTACTCAGAGATCATTACAATGTCATCTACACTGTGGGTGACTGGAGCTCCAAGTGCACGCCCATTGGTGATCTCGCTAATGGTGATTTGGGTTGTGACCAAAGTAGGGCCTGGAGATCTATTTTTGAGGAATTACATCTCTTCAGAACAACTCAATGGATGTTTTATTATCAGCAGACCTTGATACCACCCTTCTTGTGCCTATGTCCAAATCATTGATATAAATGGAAAACAGAAGAGACCCCAGCACAGAATCCTGGGGCTCATCATTACATACATGCCCCACACCCCCAAAACATGCAGTTACTCCTACCCTCTGTTTTTCTGTCAGCCAGCCTTTCCCTATCCACGTGATGACATTTCCTTTAATACCATCTGGCTCAATCTCCACAACAAATCTCTTATGTGGCACCTTATCAAATGCCCTCTGAAAATCAAATTATACGACATCCACTGCATTCCTTTAATATAGACTCAGGGCCACAAAATACTCAGGGCTAGACTTTCCATTAGTTTTGTCATTGTTACAGCTCATTAGAGGAGATCTGCAGCCTGCCAGCACCATCAGGACCGCACTGTCCATTGAGATCAAGGTAACTGCGGCACTTTCCTTTTAAGCAACGGGTTCCTATCGGGCCTCAGCTGCCGACATTTGCGCCATATCTCAGTATATCACACATTGCTGCATTCAACAGGTGACTGAAGCCCTTTACACACGCAGGATGGACTTTATCAGCTTCCCTATGACCAGAGAGGCACAGACTGAGGGCTCTAGGATTCTCCAGAATAGCAAAGTGCCTCAAGATGCAGAGAACAATAGACTGCACACACATTGCCATGCGGGCAACTTTTCAGGATGCAGAGGTTTTTCGGAACCGAAAGGGATTCCACTCCCTTAATGTGCAACTCGTAGTTGACCACAAGAAAATTATAATGGCAATAAATGCAAAATTTCCGGGCAGCATCCATGATGCTCAGATCCTGCGTGAGAGCGCTGTATCTGACATGTTTACCAGTCAGCCACAAGGTCAATGGATGCTTGATGACAAAGGATATGGCCTCGCCATCTGGCTGATGACCACCGTATGTAACACCCAGACCGAGAAGCGATACAACGAGAGACACATAGCCATATGCAATAGCGTCGAGAAAACCACTGGAGTGCTTAAGCAGTGCTTTAGATGGCTGGACCACTCAGGAGGCTAGTTACAATACCACCCTGAGCAGGTAGCTCAATTCGTGGTGGTGTGCTGCATATTGCACAACTTGGCTATCAGGAGGGGACAAGAATTGCCAGAAGGGGCTGCCGGTCCATCTCAGGAGAGAGAGGAAGAGAGGACGAGGAGGTGGATGAGGAGCTCGGGGCAGACAATCAGGCTGATGCTGAAACCATGCCCCCACCCCCCTGTAGACTGCAGGAAAGGGCCCATGGTGGCTACATAGCTGCATGACTCTTATATCAGCAGCTCATAAATGAGTGCTTTGCTAGAAATAACATTGGTGGTAATTACAAAGCTGCAAGACTGCTGTGTCTCCTGTTCATACAGGAATGGTGTGCATTACCTTGGTGACAGTTAAAGTTTAAGTTGATTCAAGTAATATTGAATTATCCCCTTTCTTGTTAAGGAATCACCAGTGTGTAATGGTACAGCTATCTGAGAAAATGCGCAACAATGTTATGTGAAATAAAAAGAATTTAATGAGAATATTTGTATAAAATCATAATTATAACACTAAAAAACATCCCACCCCACCCCACAACAAATATATAACATTTATATTATTTATTAAATTTTTAACATTTCCAAAAAGACTACCAACACAAATAACATAAATGCAAAAAAACAAGGTACCCCCTCCCCCTTTCCCCCAAACCTCCCAACATTTATTCAATAGCAACAACAAGCACATCAATACTCTCACAACTACAACTCACGCGACCATGCACTTCACTTTCCTTTTCCCCCCAGCTTCTCCCCACCTCTACCTCTTCAACTTCCCCTCCCGACTCCAAGCCGCCTTGCTGCACTGCTCCTCAGGCACTGCTTCATTGGGGGAGATGTTGGCAGATCCGCTGGTTGGCTGTATGCTGGAAAGGATGGTCCCGAGAAGCAAGAGTTTCCTCCTGGCTCGCATATGTCGTTGGCAATGGGGGTGCGGCACCTTAGGGTTCAGTGCACTGTGCCGGGAACACTGGTAGCCCTGTGGCACCAGTGTACCTGGCTATCACCTCCAGGGCCACCGCTATCCGCGGCATGTACTCTGTCATGGTTGCGGATATGGTGGCCAGTTTTAGAGATATGCCCCCCATTGTCTGGAGGATCTGCCGACCTATGTCACCACTCCTCCTTAAGCAGTCCTGCGGCAAACTGCTTGGGCTCGCTTCCTCTACAGTGTAGGAGCCATGTCCGCAGGAGCACTACATTTCATGCTTGACAAATCTTCTGGAATTTTTTGAGGATGTTTCCAGTAGAGTGGACAAGGGAGAACCAGTTGATGTGGTATATTTGGACTTTCAGAAGGCTTTCGACAAGGTCCCACACAAGAGATTAATGTGCAAAGTTAAAGCACATGGGATTGGGAGTAGTGTGCTGACATGGATTGAGAACTGGTTGTCAGACAGGAAGCAAAGAGTAGGAGTAAATGGGTACTTTTCAGAATGGCAGGCAGTGACTAGTGGGGTACCGCAAGGTTCTGTGCTGGGGCCCCATCTGTTTACACTGTACATTAATGATTTAGACGAGGGGCTTAAATGTAGTATCTCCAAATTTGCGGATGAAACTAAGTTGGGTGGCAGTGTGAGCTGCGAGGAGGATGCTATGAGGCTGCAGAGCGACTTGGATCGGTTAGGTGAGTGGGCAAATGCATGGCAGATGAAGTATAATGTGGACAAATGTGAGGTTAACCACTTTGGTGGTAAAAACAGAGAGACAGACTATTATCTGAATGGTGACTGATTAGGAAAAGGGGAGGTGCAACGAGACCTGGGTGTCATGGTACATCAGTCATTGCAGGTACAGCAGGCGGTTAAGAAAGCAAATGGCATGTTGATCTTTATAGCGAGGGGATTTGAGTACAGGGACAGGGAGGTGTTGCTACAGTTGTACAGGGCCTCGGTGAGGCCACACCTGGAGTATTGTGTACAGTTTTGGTCTCCTAACTTGAGGAAGGACATTCTTGCTATTGAGGTAGTGCAGCGAAGGTTCACCAGACTGATTCCCGGGATGGCGGGACTGACCTATCAAGATAGACCGGATCAACTGGGCTTGTATTCACTGGAGTTCAGAAGAATGAGAGGGGACCTCATAGAAACGTTTAAAATTCTGACGGGTTTGGACAGGTTGGATGCAGGAAGAATGTTCCCAATGTTGGAAAATCCAGAACCAGGGGTCACAGTCTAAGGATAAGGGGTAAGCCATTTAGGACTGAGATGAGGAGAAACTTCTTCACCCAGAGAGTGGTGAACCTGTGGAATTCTCTACCACAGAAAGTTGTTGAGGCCAATTCACTAAATATATTCAAAAAGGAGTTAGATGAAGTCCTTACTACTAGGGGGATCAAGGGGTATCGCGAGAAAGCAGGAATGGGGTACGCAAGTTTCATGTTCAGCCATGAACTCATTGAATGGCGGTGCAGGCTAGAAGGGCCGAAAGGCCTACACCTGCACCTATTTTCTATGTTTCTATGTTTCTATGTTTATCTCAGGTAATGTAAAGATCCTCGGAACAAGAGTTGGGGTGTCTTCCAGACTACTGGCCAACATTTATCCTTCAACCAACATCACTAAAATAGATTTTGTAGTTATTTATCTCAATTCTGTTTGTGGCACTTTGATGTTTGCAAATTGGTGACGGTGTTGCCCTGTACATGACATGTATTTGAGTGAGTGAGTGTGTACATGTGTATGTGTCTCCTACTCGCCACTCCCTTGAACCAGCGTGGCGGCATACCACTGCAAGGTACAGCACGAACTGGTGCAGGAGGGCAACTGCAGTGAAGAGGACATCTGGATTGCACGTCATCAAGATGCAGATCGTTGATTGGAGCAGGTACAGCAGGAACGGCGATGTTGGGGTGCAGGAGCAACAGGAGATCATGGAGCGACGTGATCGGGGCCCAGGAGAGGCATGTGTTCGTGGCCCAGTAGAGGCGAGGGCCCAGGGGAAGCACGGGCCAGTCCACACCGTGATATGTGTGTGCACTAGGTCCATGCAGCAGAGCTGGTCTCCAGTCATAAGAACATAAGAACATAAGAATTAGGAACAGGAGTAGGCCATCTAGCCCGTCGAGTCTGCTCCACCACTCAACAAGATCATGGCTGATCTGGCCGTGGACTCAGCTCCACTTACCCGCCCGCTCCCCATAACCCTTAATTTCCTTATTGGTTAAAAATCTATCTATCTGTGACTTGAATACATTCAATGAGCTAGCCTCAACTGCTTCCCTTGGGCAGAGAATTCCACAGATTCACAACCCTCTGGGAGAAGAAATTCCTTCTCAACTCGGTTTTAAATTGGCTCCCCCGTATTTTGAGGCTGTGCCCCCTAGTTCTAGTCTCCCCGACCATCGGAAACAACCTCTCTGCCTCTATCTTGTCTATCCCTTTCATTATTTTAAATGTTTCTATAAGATCACCCCTCATCCTTCTGAACTCCAACAAGTAAAGACCCAGTCTACTCAATCTATCATCATAAGGTAACCCCCTCATCTCCGGAATCAGCCTAGTGAATCGTCTCTGTACCCCCTCCAAAGCTAGTATATCCTTCCTTAAGTAAGGTGACCAAAACTGCATGCAGTACTCCAGGTGCGGCCTCACCTATACCCTATGCAGTTGCAGAAGGACCTCCTTGCTTTTGTACTCCATCCCTCTCGCAATGAAGGCCAACATCCCATTCGCCTTCCTGATTACCTGCTGCACCTGCAAACTAACTTTTTGGGATTCATGCACAAGGACCCCCAGGTCCCTCTGCACTGCAGCATGTTGTAATTTCTCCCCATTCAAATAATATTCCCTTTTACTGTTTTTTTTCCCAAGGTGGATGACCTCACACTTTCCGACATTGTTTTCCATCTGCCAAACCTTAGCCTATTCGCTTAACCTATCTAAATCTCTTTGCAGCCTCTCTGTGTCCTCTATACAACCCGCTTTCCCACTAATCTTTGTGTCATCTGCAAATTTTGTTACACTACACTCTGTCCCCTCTTCCAGGTCATCTATGTATATTGTAAACAGTTGTGGTCCCAGCACCGATCCCTGTGGCACACCACTAACCACCGATTTCCAACCCGAAAAGGACCCATTTATCCCGACTCTCTGCTTTCTGTTAGCCAGCCAATTCTCTATCCATGCTAATACATTTCCACTGACTCCACCTACCTTTATCTTCTGCAGTAACCTTTTGTGTGGCACCTTATCGAATGCCTTTTGAAAATCTAAATACACCACATCCATCGGTACACCACTATCCACCATGCTCGTTATATCCTCAAAGAATTCCAGTAAATTAGTTAAACATGATTTCCCCTTCATGAATCCATGCTGCGTCTGCTTGATTGCACTATCCCGATCTAGATGTCCCGCTATTTCTTCCTTAATGATAGTTTCAAGCATTTTCCCCACTTCAGATGTTAAACTAATCGGTCTATAGTTACCTGCCTTTTTTCTGCCCCCTTTTTTAATCAGAGGCGTTTCCTATCCGCTGGTACCTCCCCAGAGACCAGAGAATTTTGGTAGATTATAACGAATGCATCTGCTATAACTTCCGCCATCTCTTTTAATACCCTGGGATGCATTTCATTAGGACCAGTGACTTGTCTACCTTGAGTCCCATTAACCTGTCCAGCACTACCCCGCTAGTGATAGTGGTTGTCTCAAGGTCCTCCCTTCCCACATTCCTGTGACCAGCAATTTCTGGCATGGTTTCTGTGTCTTCCACTGTGAAGACCGAAGCAAAATAATTGTTTAAGGTCTCAGCCATTTCCACATTTCCCATTATTAAATCCCCCTTTTCATCTTCTAAGGGACCAACATTTACTTTAGTCACTCTTTTCCATTTTATATATCTGTAAAAGCTTTTACTATCTATTTTTATATTTTGTGCAAGTTTACTTTCGTAATCTAGCTTTCCTTTCTTTATTGCTTTCTTAGTCATTCTTTGCTGTTGTTTAAAATTTTTCCAATCTTCTATTTTCCCACTAACCTTGGCCACCTTATACGCATTGGTTTTTAATTTGATACTCTCCTTTATTTCCTTGGTTATCCACGGCTGGTTATCCCTTCTGTTACCGCCCTTCTTTTTCACTGGAATATATTTTTGTTGAGCACTATGAAAGAGCTCCTTAAAAATCCTCCACTGTTCCTCAATTGTGCCACCGTTTAATCTGTGTTTCCAGTCTACTTTAGCCAACTCTGCCCTCATCCCACTGTAGTCCCCTTTGTTTAAGCATAGTACGCTCGTTTGAGACACTACTTCCTCACCCTCAATCTGTATTACAAATTCAACCATACTGTGATCACTCATTCCGAGAGGATCTTTTACGAGGAGATCGTTTTTTATTCCTATCTCATTACACAGGACCAGATCTAAGATAACTTGTTCCCTTGTAGGTTCTGTAACATACAGTTCTGAGAAACAATCCCGTATGCATTCTATGAATTCCTCCCACAGGCTACCCCGTGCGATTTGATTTGACCAATCGATATGTAAGTTAAAATCCCCCATGATTACTGCCATTCCTTTTTCACATGCCTCCATTGTTCCATTGATTATTGCCCGCCCCACCGTGAAGTTATTATTTGAGTGCCTATAAAATATGCCCACCAGTGACTTTTTCCCCTTACTATCTCTAATCTCCACCCACAATGATTCAACATTTTGTTCATTAGAGCCAATATCGTCTCTCACAACTGCCCTGATATCATCCTTTATTAACAGAGCTACCCCACCTCCTTTCCCTTCTTGTCTATCTTTCCGAATCGTCAGATACCCATGTATGTTTAATGGCCCCCCTGCAACCATGTTTCTGTCATGGCCACCAAATCATACCCATTTGTAACGATTTGTGCCGTCAACTCATTTACTATATTTCGAATGCTGTGTGCGTTTAGGTAGAGTATTTTAATACTAGTTTTTAAACCATGATTTTTAGTTTTGACCCCTTCTGCAGCCCCTTTACATTCAGTGACCCTTTTTGTTTTTTGCCTTGGGTTTCTCTGCCCTCCACTTTTACTCATATCCTTTCTGTCCTTTGCTTTTGTCTCCTTTTTGTTTCCCTCTGTCTCCGTGCATTGGTTCCCATCCCCCTGCCATATTAGTTTAACTCCTCCCCAACAGCACTAGCAAACACTCCCCCTAGGACATTGGTTCCGGTCCTGCCTCGGTGCAGACCGTCCGGTTTGTACTGGTCCCACCTCCCCCAGAACCGGTTCCAGTGCCCCAGGAATTTGAATCCCTCCCTGCTGCACCACTGCTCAAGCCATGTATTCATCTGAGCTATCCTGCGATTCCTACTCTGACTCGCACGTGGCACTGGTAGCAATCCTGAGATTACTACTTTTGAGGTCCTACATTTTAATTTAGTCGTCTTGGTTAATCCTTGCCACTGAACCAAGACCTAGCTCTGTCAAACCCGTGTGGTGGCTGGTGTGCAACAGCCACCACACATTAAAAAAAATCCACACACAGGCATCTTCCACCCTTCAACATATAGTTCGGGAGCTGGACTGTTAGGTCCTTCATTGAAACACCTGTGAGCTCATCCCTTTTAGGCATGGAAGCAAGTCATCCTCGATATGAGGGATTGCCTATGATCTGGATATGACAAAACGTATTGCACTTCAAAAAGGCTGTGAGGTGCTTTGGGACGTCCTGAGGTTATGAAAGATGCCATGTGAATTCAACATCTTTCTTTCTTTATTACAAGCAAAATATATAATATTGTGAATGGCACTAATTAAGGAAGCAGAATGTTCTGAGGAGATGGATATTCTCCAAAATAGACCATTTTGAACACATCCCAGATCACCATTAGACAGCTTGCAAAATCTAGAGCTATTTAAGTGGCCATAAATTTGGAGTTCCACTCATCCACAGTCTATATGTATGAGTAGATGATGTTGTAATGTTATAATGTTCTGACGAAGGTTCATCGACCTGAAACATTAACTCTGTTTCTCTCTCCACAATGCTGCTGGACCTTCTGAGTATTTTCAGCATTTTCTGTATTTATTTCAGATTTCCAGCATCCACAGTATTTTGCTTTTGTATTTTGTAATGGTGTCTGGTTAATTATGTCATTATGTCACTGCATCAGCAACTCAACAACTATGCTACAGAATCCAGGTTGCACTTTCAATATGGTCTGTTTCTCCAGAATTGAACATGAGGTCACTTACTGATATGGACATGATAGAATCCCCAACAGATTAACATTGGTCACCCCAGTAACATATAGGGCCAGAATTTTCTGTGGGTAATAACGGCAAATGCATAGCGTTCGCCATTATTACCCCTTTGAAACTGACTGCAATTTCTGGATTTAACGCAGAAATTCTGAGCTTATGGTCAGTCATTCACTGCTCCAACACTGGGGGCCCGAAATTGGTCGTTACATAAGGTCCGCCTACTTCTCGGTGGTATGCGAGCGGTGCATCGTTTCAAATCGCCGGCAAACCGCCGAGACCGAAGAGGACAAAATTGGTCAATTTTTTTTTTTTGCCGTTATGTTGGCAGTATGCCAGCAGTCTGCAGCGGGCGGTAGGTAACATAATAGTCGATCCAGATCGACTTTCTTTTCGATGGATTGTGCGGCACTGAACTGCGCATGGGCGATATTTTTCCCCTCGTTTTTTTCACAGAAGCACTTTACCTGCGATTTCGGGAGTCAGGGGTCACCCGCGCATGCGCAGTGAGTGGAAGAGGAGGGAGAGCGAGTGAGAAGGAGCAGCAAGCTAATCGATGGTCAGTTACTTTAAAAACACATTGCAGAGTTTAAAAATATTCATAAAAACGAATAATTCTACAGTTTGAACAACAAGAAGACATATTTTACAAAGCAAAATTCATAACAACATAAATATAATGGAAATGTTAAAAAAAAAAGTTAAAGCGCAAGAACATCGAAAAGGACGGAAGGTTGAGGGCGCCCGCCTTCGACGAGACGGAGCTACCTGCCCTTCTCGAGAATATTACAGGGAGGTACGCCGAGTTAACGAAGGGTGGTCATGGAAAACCCCCCCCCCCCCTCCTCCCCACCCCCAAAGGAGTACGACAGGATAATGGTAAAGATCGGGGAGGCTGTGTCCTCCACAA
Organism: Pristiophorus japonicus; assembly: GCF_044704955.1. NCBI lineage: Eukaryota > Metazoa > Chordata > Chondrichthyes > Pristiophoridae > Pristiophorus > Pristiophorus japonicus. The sequence continues at coordinate 75,365,478 of NC_091986.1, read as the reverse complement.
GTACGATGGTACTCACTGGGAAAGGTGTTATAAGAGGTGGAACGACCTGGTGAGGGTAGCAAGAGTAAGTAATGATTTTATTTATGCACCCCCGTGTGCCATGTACCATGTAAATGTAGATTCAGTGTCACATGGATGATAGAAACATAGAAACAAAAAAATTTACAGCTCAGAAGGAGGCCATTTTGGCCCATCGTGTCCACACCGGCTGACAAAGAGCCACACGGTCCTTGGTCAGCAGCCCTAAACCTATGACCAATGATAGAAAAGCAAAGAGCATCCAGCCCAACCAGTCCGCCTCATGCAACTGCGACACCCCTTATACTGAAACAATCTACACTCCACCCCAACCGGAGCCACGTGATCTCCTAGGAGAGGCAAAAACCAGATAAAAACCCAGGCCAATTTAGGGAGAAAATATCTGGGAAAATTCCTCTCCGACCCATCAGGCGATCAAAACTAGTCCAGGAGATCACCCTGGCTGTATTCGATTCCCTGCATTACTTACCATTATATCTGCGCCGTCCAACAAGAGGTTATCCAGTCTAATCCCAATTACCAGCTCTAGGTCCGTAACCCTGCAGGTTACTGCACTTTAAGTGCTCATCCAACCATCTCTTAAAAGTGGTGAGGGTTTCTGCATCCACCACTCTTCCAGGCAGCGAGTTCCAGATCCTCACAACCTTCTGCGTGAAGAAGCCCCCCCATCAAATCCTCTCCACACCTTCCACCAACACCTTAAAACTATGCCCCCTCATAATAGACTCCTCCACCAATGGAAATAGGCTCTCACTATCCACTATGTCCAGGCCCCTCAATATTTTGTACACCTCAACGAGGTCTCCTCTCAACCACCAAATGAGAACAAACCCAGCCTATCCAATCTGTCCTCATAACTAAGATTCTCCATTCCAGGCAGCATCCTAGTAACTCTCCTCTGCACCCTCTCGAGTGTAATCACGTCCTTCCTATAATACGGCGACCAGAACTGCACGCAGTACTCCAACTGTGGCCTAACCAAAGTATTATACAATTTAAGCATAACCTCCCTGCTCTTATATTCTATGCCTCGGCCAATAAAGGCAAGCATTCCGTATGCCTTCTTAACCACCTTATCCACCTGGCCTGCTACTTTCAGTGATATGTGGACAAGTACTCCAAGGACTCTTTGTTCATCTACATTAATAAGTAGCCTATCGCTTAATGTGTATACCCTTTCGTTATTAGCCCTCCCAAAGTGCATCACCTCCCACTTCTCTGAATTAAATTCCATTTGCCACTGCTCTGCCCACCTGTCCAGTAGATTGATATCCTCCTGCAGTCCATGACTTTCCTCTTCATTATCAACCACGCAACCAATTTTAGTGTCATCTACAAACTTCTTAATCATACTCCCTATATTCAAATCTAACTCGTTGATGTATACCACCAAAAGAAAGGGACCCAGTACTGAGCCCTGCGGAACCCCACTGGAAACATCCTTCCAGTCACAAAAACATCCATCAATCATTGCCCTTTGCTTCCTACCTGCAAGCCAATATTGGCTCCAACTTGACACTTTGCCCTGGATTCCATGGGCTTTAACCTTCATGACCAGTCTACCATGTGGGACCTTATCAAGCTTTGCTAAAGTCATATACACTACATCGTACACACTACCCTCATTGACCCTCTTGGTTACCTCCTCAAAAAATTCAATCAGGTTAGTCAAACACGATCTTCCCTTAACAAATCTGTGCTGACTGTCCCTAGTTAATCCTTGTCTTTCCAAATGTAGATTTATCCTGTCTTTCTGGATTTTTTCCCACCACTAAGGTTAGGCTGACAGGCCTGTAATTACTCGGCCTATCCTTTTCGTCCTTCTTAAAAAAGGATACTATATTAGCATGATGTGATTTATCTTAAGGTTATGGTGATGTATTTGTGCTTTCAGGCAATGATAAGAGGATCAAAGCAGTGTTTTTTAACGTATGTGTGTGTGTGTGTGTGTGTGTGTATGAGACCGTGTGACCGTGTGACCCTGTGTGTCTGTGATGTTGACTGGATTGAACGTTTTTACTTTCATTTACTTTACTTTCTGCAGAAGAAGACATCTGCAATAGCAGCCAATCAGCGGCGTACCAGGTGAGGACCCACAACTCAAGAGCCTCTGACTGAAATAGAGGTCCGTGCCCTGTTCCTGGTCAGGGATCACAACCGTGGCACCAATGGCTTTGGAGCTGACCCACTCACACAGGATGTCATGTAATGTAACTGGAACTGTAATGTTGGTCTCATGTAATGTAATGTAAGTTTATTGCACTGCAATGTTGGCCTCATGTGATGTACTGCAATGTTGGGTGCATGTAATGCAATGCATATATGTATAGTCTGTCTGCGATATGTAATGCAGTACTGCAGAAGTGTGGACATTTAAGTAAGTCTGTGATAAGTCACTGTACTGTGCACTCATGTAACCCTGATCCCTCCCCTGGTGCCAAGCATTTTAAAATGTTGTTTCTTACTTCCAGACTCGGATGATTCAGACCACACCTCCACAGAGAGACCACACGACAGACCATTGCCTCCACCTCTGGCGTCACCCAGCCCTCTTCCGACTTTACCACTGGCAAAGATGATGAAAATGAAGATGAAGAGCCGCTGATCCTGGAGCCAGTGGAGGTGGAGGTGAGGGTGGAGATGGAGAAGGATACACCAGCTCCATGTGGGCCTACTGGAATATCCTCCACCACCGAGTCTGTATTCAGGGGATTCCCCCATGGCTTCTCTAATTCTGCAGGACCAAGCGGCACAGAACCAGGCACCCCCAGTGTTGCAGCGCCTTTGCCGCAGCAACGGAGTTTGGTGCAGAAAAGGTCGGTTGCTACACGACAGATAGGCGTGTATCAGGACATGGTGCGTCTGTCAAAGGCCAGCATCGACATAGGTCGAGATCGACTCAAGGCCATGGCTACAATAGCCGCAAACATCGCGGCTCTATCAGAGCAGCAATTGGAGGATATGTCACGTCTGATCACCGCAATGGATCAAACCTCCGACTCCGTCAATGCCATGCAGCAATCAACGGGATCGGGACATGGCGTGGAATCCCCCCTGTGCCACAGTAGTCAGGTCAACAGCACCTGAGGGTGGTGAGCTGCCTGCATCTTCCAGTCCTGAAGCCATGCCTTCCACATCACGAGCTCCTCCTGAGGACCTATTTGTTGCGCCTGCAATGTCTGAAACCCAACGACAGCAACAGCATTCGGGGTGCGGTGCTGTACGCTCGCTTTGTACCACCACGGGGAGGTCTGGGCTCAGGGTCATTGGGAAAGAGAAGGGCGGGAGTAAGAAAAGGGAGAATAGTCCCATGGGTGGTGTAGCACGCTGTCGAGGTCAAGGTCGAGGACAATAAAGGGTCTTTTGTTGTACTAGTTCATTGAATAATTGAAGTTTGAGAAAAGTTTATTAAAGTTGTTAAAGTTTTGTTAAAGTTGTTAAAAAGTTGTTAAAGGTTTCTTAAAGTTATTATTAAAGTTGTTAAATTTGTTACAGTAGTTTTAAAATTATAAGTTTTACAAAGTTTTAAAAAGTTTTTGACATTTTGACGTAAATCTTTGAATTGAATTTAAGCATTCTTGTACAGTGCCAAACGTTTGGGGTAACAGTCATCAGGTTCATCACGGTCCCAAAATGCAGCTCTCAACATTCATGCAAAGCGTTCAATTATGAGCTGCTGCCATAACAATTTTGCAGTGGCATATGTTCCGCGTACACTCTGCTGTGGTGTTGGGGATGGGGGGTGCGGTGGGAGGGGGGGGGGGGCGGGTGCCATGGTTTCATCTGGAAGCTCATCCTTATCCTCCTCCCCCTCATTTTCCTCTTCCATCTCCTGCACTCTCTCCCCAGGTGGTCCTGCAGTCCCCTGAAGCAATTACTGTCCCCGCATGATCGCTAAATTATGCAACATGCAGCACACCACTGTGAATTGAGCAATCTGCTCAGGGTGGTATTGCAGCCTGCCTCCCGAGTGGTCCAAACATCGAAAGCGCTGCTTCAGCACTCCAATTGTCTTTTCGATAATATTACTTGTGGCTAAATGGCTCTTATTATATCGTTGCTCGGCTTCTGCCTGACGGTTCCGCAGGGGAGTCAAGAGCCAGGTGATGAGGCCGTACCCTTTGTGGAGGGGTGGGGGGGACATGTGTTTGTGGTCTCTATGAGGGGGTCAGGTTCCCTTCTTATCAACTTGAGCAGTTTCGAGCTCCCCCTCCCTTGGGTTCTGTGCTCTGGATTTATTTGTGGGGTGTGACAAAAGTGCAGAGGACACTGATTTGAAGCAAAGAACTTTGGTTTTATTACAGTCAAGGTAATTCAGGCTTATTACTCTCGTAAGAAAATACACGGCCAAACTTACAATCACTCTAATAAAAACAATACAAGGAAAAGTATAAGATCAAACTTATAATCACTCTAATAAAGTACCATACACTATATCATATTCAAAGGGGGTTGCAGTAAAATTATACCTCCCACCTCCCAATATCTAATTCTAGCTAGGTTAGACTCCAGGGTGGCAGGGATTTATGCTTACCAATCCTTTTGATAGTTAATGGTAGATGGTGATGTTCTTCCTTCCTTCAGGACTTCAAGACTTCGAGGCCGGAGAAGTTCGTTTTACAGCTGTCACGTTGGTTGCTCTCCTTGTCTTGGTGAGGTAGTAGCAACCACCTCTCTCCCCCACTCTCCTCTCTTCATCTTCTCATCTCTCTAATCTCTGTTGAAAACAGTAGCTAGTTATACGATTTCAGTGTTCTAATCTTGCCGCCCAATCTGGTCACAATCCTTTGTATAATTTTGGCAGGCTTGGTTCTTCTTTGTAACATTTTGTCGGGCTCGTTAAAGTTGATATATCTTGGGTGGGTTGATCTTTGAAAAACTGTTTCCTGATGGAAAAATTAGTTTGGTAATTGCAATGTCCTTTTGTGCTTAGTCTTTTGCATACAGGCTGGATTGGGCCTCTTTGTGATGTATATGCTGAAAATGGTTTATCCAGACCCATGTTGATGGGGAGCAATCTCTGGGTGATACTGTGATGGTAATGTCTCTTGTGGAGGAAGATTTCCAAATACTCATTCTTCCAGACAAGTTACCTCAGTCCTCACAACCAGACAGTTCCAATAATTATTTGGGCTTCTTTTGTTCCCTAGGTCTGCCCACAGGCTTGAATTTGTCTTGTAAAAGTTCATAATTCTATTAAAGTTCGTAGTTTCTTCCATAAGCACTTTAGAGTTCCAAACTTTTCAGTAGATAGTCCCAAATTAAATTTCCTTTCAAATGAGCCCGAACACAGGGGGCGGGAGGCGGTGGCGGGGGAGGGGGGGTGGTTCTGGTGAATTTTGCTCACTGCAGTCGCCTCTGTTGACACTCTACACTCCTTGAGTGTCAATCCAGGTAAGCAAAATTCCTGCTCCCGAGAGTCAACCTTCCCAGCATTTATACTAGTTGAACATTAACCTGCATCCCTCATTGAAATGCAATGCAATATACAGGCGAATACAGTCATTACAATTCGGTTATAGCATAGAGGAGGTATGATGTCCCTCTTTTACTCGGTGTTCACAGTAAAATGACGGTATACAGTCATACACAACTTTAAGTAAAGTAAAATGAAAACACATAGTAACACATTCTCAAATAGCATAAAGGTCCATTGTCAAACATGTTTTAAGTTCAGTAAAATAAAGGTACGTAGTCAAAACATTTAAGTAACACTCTTACAACACTCGCGATGTTGTGGTTTACAGCAGGTAAAATCAAACACAAATTAAACATGGTAGTATGGTGTCACCCCTCCCTGTGCGATTCCCAAGTTCGGCCAAGGAGTGTATAGCACCTTTTGATGCCTGACCTGACAGCCTCTGCGTTTCACTCGGCAAGTGAGACACCATAAGTAAAGTATAATCGCGAATTGACAAATAACTAAAGTGTGGGAAGCGATTCGGATCCAGACTGGGACTTCTATATTTCTGAAAAGGTCCCACCAAGGCGGAAGGGTGATCTCGAGAATCTTTTTCCCTATTTCAATTGTTTTCTGTTCTAGAGTATAGAAATGTTTTTGTGAGATAATTACGGCTTTTTGCAGAGTGGTAAGATGTTCGGGTAGAGGGGGAATTGCATAGCCAAAATGTACAACATAATCCTGCAGGTTTGTAATGTTTTCCTTCACAGTGAGGTGGACAGTGGAGGGTTCAGGAATGGGGACAATCCGTTCATGAGCCACTTGAACTGATGCCTCAGGTTTGAAGCAAAAACTGCTGTCACTTACCAGAAGTGTCCATGTTGGTAGTGGGGCGCACCCAAGTTTCCACAAGAAAAAAAACGGGCGCCCCTCCTAGCTGGACGCCCGTTTTTCGCGCCACAAAGTGCGCCTAAAAAAATCCTCGGTATTCTCCACCTACTTGCAGGTCCTCTGGCCCTCGGCGCAGCCAGCACGAGCTGTAGGGGGGCGGAGCCAGGTCCCTGCGCTGAAAACAGTGCCGGGACCTCTGCACATGCGCGCTACAGTGGGCACGCAAGTGCAGTAGCTCCAGGCGCCGAACTGTGTGGGAGGGGCCCGAAGCACGCAGCCCCTAGCCCTGGCTGAATGGCCTCACTGGGGCTGCGTGAATAAGGCTCCTCCCACGGCCAGCTGCTGCTCCCCCCTCCCCCGACCAGACCCGACACTCGCTCCCCGCTCCCCCCTGCCTCCGGACCAGACCCGACACCCGCGCCCCCCCCCACCAATTTACCCGACCGACCCGCGCTCCTGTTCCCGCTCCCTGCCCCCCGACTCGACCCGACCTGACCCGCGCTCCTGTTTCCGCTCCCCGCCCCCCCCCCCGACTGGACCCAACCCGACCCGCGCTCCCGCCCCCCCGACCCGACCCCCGCTCCCGGACTGGATCTGACCTGACCTCCCCCGCTCTCTCCCTCCCCCCCTCTCCCCCCCCTCTCTCTCTCTCTCTCTCTCTCCCTCTCCCCCCGCACCCCCCCGACCCGAACCGAACCGAACCTCCCCGACCCGACCCAACCCAACGCCACCTACCTGTAAATCTGGTGCTGGGGACGGGCCCTGCCCGAAGTCTCGGGTCGGCCCGTTCAGCCTTCAGGCAGGGCCCGTCCCCAGCACCTGAAGCACTTTCACACAGGTAGGAAGATGGTTTATTTAATCTTTTCTTTGCTTATACATGTTTATTCAGGTTGGATTTATTTAATAATATTTGTATAAGTATAAATAAGGATTTATTATAGAATTTAATGACTTCCCTTCCCCCCCACCTCGTTCTGGACGCCTAATTTGTAACCTGCGCCTGATTTTTTAATGTGTAGAACAGGTTTTTTCAGTTCTACAAAAATCTTCACTTGCTCCATTCTACTTTAGTTTGGAGTACATTTTCACTGTGGAAACTTTCAAATCAGGCGTCAGTGGCCGGACACGCCCCCTTTTGAAGAAAAAACTCTGTTCCAAAGTAGAACTGTTCTACCTGACTAGAACTGCAGAAAAAAAATGTGGAGAATTGCGATTTCTAAGATAGACCGTTCTCCACCAGTTGCTCCTAAAAATCAGGTGCAAATCATGTGGAAACTTGGGCCCAATATGTCCCACCTGCTATGTATGTTACCTGTGGAGGGACCTGGTCTTGTGCCATTACTTCCATGGTACAGTTAATAGACTGTGCACCAGCAGCTTTAAACCCACACTGTGACTTTGAATGGGCACTCAAGTACTTGGGACATAGTATTGTGTGTGCACCCCCGGCTCTGGCACCTGGAGAGGTCAGTACCCGTTACAGCGTGCTCCCACTTTATGACATAGGGTGGGACCGCTGCGAAATTAATGTTTGCACCTCCCTGAATAATTCCAATGTTCTCCACTCGGTATACCGGTGCGGGTCGGGCTGTCCCACCCATGACCGGGATCCTTAATACTATCCCAATAATAGTGTGGTTAGATTTCCCACAGTTTACTGGGAGAGGGTAGGCTTCAGAGGCTAGGCGGAGCTGGCATGGGCTCAGTGAATTGCTGTACGGGTGGAGGGCTGCGAGGTGCTTGTTCCTGATCCAAGAGGGGACTACACCTTGTTTTAAATCCTCCAGGTTGTTGCGGCCCTCGCCCAACAAACATGCCCCATACAAAACAACACCTCGTTCTGTGCAGCCTGGTCAGAAGCGTTTCTATCCTCCCGTATGAGTGTATTCACTGTCTGTGCATGTTTTTCCAGCTCAGCCAATATTTCTTTTAAATGGACAGTCATAGCCTGGTCCTCGTGTAGTTCTGAACCTACTACGGTGTTCTCCTGTTTTAGGATTTTTCTCAATTGGGTCTTTAAACTGTTTATCTGTGTTTGCAGTTCTATGTCATCTATGCTATTTATTACAGAGGATGCTATATTGTAGGTAGTGAAAACGTCGTTTATGATTCCCCTTCTAGGTCTCCCTGAGCTCATGGTGTCCCGAGCGTTTAGAGTGTATTGGCCTGCTTTGTCTACATTTCCAAAGTCTAACTCATAAAATTTCTTGAACATGTCTCTATGTAGGGCCTGGTATATCAGCTCTGTTTCCTTCCGACACCATGCAGGTAGGTATACCTCGGTAAGGTTTAATATTACTGAAGCTACCGCATAATGTACCTCCTGGTATAACACCTTTTCGGTCGGTACCAATACTAATCCATTCCCAGGTCCCTTGGTGGTGGTAGGACACCTTTCTATTATTGTGTGTATTGGCAGGGTTATGGGCAGGGGTTTCTTAATGTGTGCTCTTAGTTCGATGACGTTAATTTGGAGTGAGGAGTGTGGGACCGCACTCCCGTGTAGGCTAGAATCCCACCCCATCCCTTCCCCCTCATCTTGTCATTGCCTGGTGAAGGCGATCGATATGCCTGCGGGACAAATATTCTCTGATCCCCACATGCAAACATAAATTCCTTGTTTGGATTCCCACCATTTGTCCCAACGCACTTTTACTTCTCCCCATGTCCCCGTGATGGTGCGGTACGTATCATTACCGAGTCTTTCCCAGTCCGATTCTTGATCCTCTGCGTCCTTGCTGAGTTTTCTGAGCCACCACCATCTTCCCAGGGGAATGTTCCCTTTGCAAGTCAAACATACAGTTTTCCCTCTGTAACACTGACTCGGGCAGTGATGATCCGCATCCGGGGGCATGGAAGTGAGGCCTCCCTGTAGGTAAAACCTTCCTGGCTGGAGTAGCGGGTAAAATTAGATCCCAGCCACCCCCGGCGGTTACGATCAGTGCTCTCCCTCCTGAACACGTAAATGAGGGATTCTTCCACATCACCTCGGTCGCCGCTGCTCATCCTGATCAGGGCGAGTAGAAATAGGATCTTTCTCATGCTGACCTCTTTCCTGTAGGGGCACATAAAACAGATTGTCTTGCCCTGAGAAAGCTCTCTGGCTTGACAAAGGTAACTGAGTTCCAAATAGGGCTCATAGTCTTCAATTGACTGGCTGTCTTATTCAGTTCCTTGTGGACTGATTCCTGCTTTTAACTTTATCTCACAGTCGTTCTGCTTGTTATCTTACCGGTCCTTCCTTAATAGCCATACCGGTAGATTCTTCTTACTCCCGGGTATTACCCCCCTGTGCCTCCTTTTAATAGCTGCACAGGTAGATTCTTTTCCTTACCCCAGTTAACTAATACATAGATACTTAATCATTACACAGATAAATCTTACACTATTCTCAACTTATTCACTGAACATACTTAAATTCATATTGCTAAACATCCTTAAATTCACATCGCCATATCTGCCACCCGTCCTCGGGTGGCCAGTTTAATTTCTGCCTTCTCTCTTTCTTCTTCTCCCGCTGGGTGTCCAGCGAGGTAGGTGATAGATCGGTCTGCACCGCCTAACCCTTAGTACTCTGACCGGACATGGGTTTGAGTCCCACACTATCGGAGGAATGTCCCCTCCGGTGCTGCAGCACACCGCTACTTTGGGGTTGGCTGCCTGGGCGAGGGCTATGGGCTGGGCTCCGGCACTTGGTGGCTGGTCCACCGCTATCTCTTCTGGGGGGGTCCCTTGTTTCCCGAGGCTACCGGCTGGGTGTCCCTGCTCCCCGGCTGATCTCTGACCTTCGGGTGCCCTTTTGTGGCTGGTCCCTCTCCCTGGGCTGAACCATTTAAATTGAAGCACTGGTGACCACGGTGTCTTTGGCTGTGGGGTGCAGGGAGTCTTTCTTAAGGCTCCGGCTGCTGGAGGTACGCCTGAGTCCCAAATGATTGGGGGGGCAGCTCCTCCAGTAACACAGTCCACCGCTCCTTGATGTGCAGTCTGTGGGTCTGCCACGTCCCCTGTGGGATTTCCACAGTCGGGAGCTGTAGGCTGGGGGTCCCTGTCTTTAGCACGATTTACAGGTTTTGGCTGTCCTTTACGTTTAGCTGCTGCCCCTGGGTTGAAAAGTTTGCACTGATTTATGGGAACCACTTTGTACGGCTGGGCAATTTTATGGCATAGACTATGGGGCTTGCCTTGTCGACAATGTGGTACGGTCCCATGTACAGTGCCTCAAAGACCCCTACTCTGGCATAGTTCCTCACTATGACCTGGTCCCCTATCTCCCACTCGTGGTGTTTGCGGGGTGCTAGCAGCAGTCGGTTGCTCCGATGCTGTTTTCCCATGTTGTTAGCAGCCTTCCAGTGAATCTATTTAAGGTGTTCAACAGATTCCTGACAAAGCTGTCCCGGTTCGCTTCCCTAAGCTGACCTTCCGTGAGTACCGGGGCTAACACATGGGTGGGGGTTCGCATGGCTCTGCCGATCATAAGCTCATACGGGGAGTATCCCGTGCTCTTTGACTGGCTGGCCCGGATCCCCGTGAGGAATAGTGGCAGGACCTTGCCCCACCCCTTGGGTGAGTCCCCTGTCTCTTTGCGCGGCCTTTCTTTGATAGTGCAGTTTAAACGCTCCACAGGCCCGGATGACTGCGAGTTGTGGGCAACATGCCATTTCCCTTTGATGCCGAGTATCTTAAGCGTCTCCTGCATCACCTGCCCGGTGAAGTGACTCCCTTGGTCAGACTCCATGTATTGTGGTAGTCCCCATCGAGAGAACACTTCTCTGACCAGGATCCTAGCTTGTTCCCAGGGCAGTGGCTGTTCGGCATGGGAAGGCTTCCACCCATTTGGTGAATACATCCACCAATACTAGGCAGTACTTGTAGTCTCCCTGTGCAGTTGGTAGGGGCCCGCTGTAATCAATTTGATTTGACTGCCAGTGTCCCTCTACCCTCCTGATATGTTCTATCGACACCTTTCTTTTCTGGGGGTCGGGGTTGTTGGCCGCGCACACCAGACAGCTAGCACAGAACTCGCGGACGTCTTCCCTGAGTCCTGGCCACCACCCTGCCTGTTCCACTCATTGCCAAGTGGTCTCAGGTACGGGGTGTCCTGCTCCTGGACCCGCGTGGGCCAGCTGGAGGAATTCTCTCCAGTGTTGTTGCGGTACTACCCATTGCTCCCCTCTGAACAGCATGCCTTCTTTAATGGCAATTGCTGCGGTGCCGTACGGGCCGTCTACCCTTTCCCCTTTAGCTAACGTGTTCAGGACAGTTTTGAGGATGGGGTCTTGGGGCAAAGCTCTCCTTGCCTTCCCTGCCGTTCCCATCCTGCCCCTGACTGCTGCTATGGGTCCTGAGTTGTACGGATCCCAGAGCTTGCCCGTGCGGGCACACTGCTGGCTAACATGTCAGCCTGCTGGTTTCCCTCGCCACAGGGTTCAGTGGTGGAATGTGCCTTCATCTTATGTATGTACATATTCCCTTCCTCCCCTACGGCTTTCATGATCTTTTCCAGTCGGGGTTTAATTGCCAGGGGTCTCCCGTCTGCGATGTGTATCCGCGGCGGGACCAGATAGCCAGGTACTCCGTACACGAATTGCATGTGAACATACTGTCCGAGCAAATCGTGTATGGCGTAGGGAATTCTTCGGGGTGTGTGACTATGTACACCACCGCAGACAGTTCAGCATGATGGGCGATCATAGTGCGGGGAGTTTAATCGCCAGGGCAATGCCTGCCTCGGGGTCATAAACTCTGCAGCCTGTGAGTCATTCACCCGCAGATACTGTGCTTGAACCATCCACATTAGATCTCTCGGCCTGTGGGGTGTAACCCAGCCCGAAAACCTATGTTAATTTCCCATACCCTTTCTACGGAACACCGGTGGACTGTCCCTGGATGAATCATGTTGGCTGCAAGTCTTGGCTCGCAGAGACCCTTTACCCTTAGGTCCATTTGGGAGAGGAGCAGGGTCCAGCGAGCAATGCGGGCACTGCTAACTGTTCCGTCCTTAATTCTCCCATCCAGGAGCATTTGGGTGGGCAAGGAGTGTGATAGGGGACCTCCCTGTGAAGATCAGTGATCTTTTCACAGTCCAGTGAGTGGCTAGGAGGTGCCGCTCACAGTTGGAGTATCACTTCTCCACATCCGTGAGTATCCTGGAGGAGTAGACCACTGGTACAGGTAGCAGTGACCACCTCTTTCCCCCACTCTCTCTCTTCATCTTCTCTAACCTCATCTAACCTCTGTTGAAAACAGTGGCCAGTTATACAATCGTGCCGCCCAATCTGGTCACAATCCTTTGTATAATTTTGGCGGACTTGATTCTTCTTTGTAATATTTTATTGGGTTCCTGAAAGTTGATATTTATTGGGTGGGTTGATCTTCGAAAAATTGTTTCCTGATGGAAAAATTAGTTTGATAATTGCAATGTACTTTTGTGCTTAGTCTTTCGCATTCAGGCTGGATTGGGCCACCTTGTGATATATATGCTGAAAATGGTTTGTCCAGACCCATGTTGATGGGGAGCTATCTCTGGGTGATACTGTGATGGTAATGTCTCTTGTGGAGGAAGATTTCCAAATACTCATTCTTCCAGACAGGTTACCTCAGTCCTCACAACCAGACAGTTCAAATAATCAAGTGGGCTTCTTTTGTTCCCTAGGTCTGCCCACAGGCTTGAATTTGTCTTGTAAAAGTTCATAATTCTATTAAAGTTCGTAGTTTCTTCCATAAGCACCTTAAAGTTCCAAACTTTTTGGTAGATAGTCCCAAATTAAATTTCCTTTCGAATGAGCCCAAACACAGGGGGGGGTGGGTACTAGTGAATTTTGCTCACTGCATCTTTGACCTCCAGCATCCACCTTGTGGCTCAGACTTCAACAGGTCAGATACAGTGCTCTCACGCAAGATGTGTGCATCATGGATGCTCCATGGAAAGTTGGCATTCACAACCATTATGCACTGTGTATGGTCACATACGAGTTGCATGTTGAGGGAGTGAAATCCGTTACGGTCTCGGTACATCTCTGCCTCCTGTAATGGTGCTCGCAGGGCAATATGGATACAGTCAACAGCACCCTGCACCTTGGAGAAGTTGGCAATGCGTGCAAATGCCAAAGTCCTGCACCGTGAGCCTCCCTCACCATTGGGAAGTTTATAAATTCCATCTGGCGTGCATACAGTGCTTCGGTTACCTGTCGAATGCACCGATGGGTAGCGTACTGGGAAATAGAGCAAATGTTCCCAGCTGATGCCTCAAAAGAGCCACATGCATAAAAGGAAAGTGCCACAGTCACCTTCATCTCAACAGAGAATGCAATAGTTTTGCAGGTCTGCCTTAATGAGCTGGCAAATTTAATTGATCACCTCTTTTCGGAAGCGCAGCCTTCGAATGCATTGTCGATCGGTCAGGTCCAAGTATGAGCGCTTCTCCCTGAAAATCCTTTGCGGGTAAGACCTCCTCCTCATCAGTTTGCGACGTCCTCCATTACCCTGATAACGCTGCTCAATAAACCTTCTCACATCTGGATCCTCCATTAACCAGGTAGGCAGCAATATAGGTTGAGATAGTACAGGCCCCATTCTTTTTAAATCTCCAGAATATTTTTCAATGAAAAAAATTAACTAAAATGCCTTTGATCTTAAAATGTTCCTCAGTACCAATAAAAATACCTTTTCCACTGTAAATTGCACTGTAAAATCACTGTTTACGTCAGAAATACAGAGGTGCTGCTTTAGCTGACTATTCCCAATTACAAAGTGGCGGCTCAGAGCACTCCGTCCATTCCCGCCCATTTAACATCACATAAAACCAGTATGCAGCTCCGGTGGGTATGTCGGTGGTATTCGATATAAATCACACTTTTTGGGCGGTATGCGGGCGGTCCTGCATGGCGGACATTGTGCATACCGCTTGGCGGAATGTCAATGATGAATATGCCGGCGAGCGGTATGTCAGCGGTATTTAGGTGTATTTTCACCAAAATCGCATTTGTGAGCAGTAAGTGGGCGGTACGCGGGTGGTAAGGGGCTGTACGTCCATGAATTTTGGGCCCTGGGTGTGCTGTACCACCCCCCTGCCCCATAGCTATCAGTGTAATCATTGATATCGGTGAAACTGCCAAAAACCTGAGCTTTTCCACAGCATATCGCTGTTAAATACCCCATTAAATGTTAGGCCTTGTTGGATTAGGTGTAACTAGGGATTTAACAGCGTATTGACTGCTAAACACATGTTATCACCCTGAAAAACAAATTTTAATTTTGTGGAGTGTCAAATTCCTCCATTATGAAAAAGATAACAATTTTTAAGAAACTTAAAAAAAATATTATGTTTTTGAAGTTTTTTCATGATATTTCAGGTTCTACCTTATCCCCATGTGAAAGCACCAACCTATGTTTTGCTCTCTGTAACATTTTTAAAAAGTCGGAATAAAAGCAGATTCTCATTTTGTGGTACCCTATCTGTACGAATTCTGCAAACTGATTGGCTGCCTAGACAGCTTGTTGACATGACAACAGACCGCATTAAGAAATCCCCACTATATTACACTGAAATCAGTTATGTGTCGAAAAGGAAAACTTCTTACCACAAAGATCATGGTATAAAGTGGTATTAAGATCGCGAGATCATTGTGGGCAACTTTGCTCGGGGCCCGCGGCAAACATCTTTGCTTCGCCGCTGACTGCAATTATATATATATAAGACGTGCGACAAAATTTGTTTCATGTTAGTTTAGGTTAATCAGGATAAATGGATTCATACAAATTAATGGCTGAATGACAGGTACTATTTCACACTGAGAGGTGCATAGTAATACATATTTGAAAATAGGACCTATGATTAATAAAAAGAGTTTCTGCTATTAAATACGTTAGTTCAGGAAAAGGCTTTAGGCTTGTTAGTTGACCAGATCTTGTTATATTGCACGTCAATAATTGGTAAAGGAAATAGAACTTGCAGGAGTTGTGGGCTCAGGTAAATGAGTCCAACCTTCTGTAAAGTCACACTGAGATCACACTATATACAGTTGTGTCAGTTTTTGTCTATTATACTTTCAGCAAGAAACTTCTAAAAGGATTCAGAAAAGTTATAATAAGGATACTTCCAGTTCTTATGCTATGAAGAGAAACTGATGCAGCCTTTATATTGCACTACTGACTTCAACCCCACATTGATGGGTGACAGTGGTATAAAGCTGTTGTTGCTGGCCAGTGTCAGTTCGTGAGATGGTCTCGTGACATTTTGCTTTAGACTAGCAGTGGTGTAACTGTAGATAAGAAAAAGCCTCGTTGTATTCTTACATGTGAAAAATACTTTTAAAAACCCTACTTTAGACCCAATTTTAAGCTAACCTGCCCGATGGGAACAAGGAGGGTTCGGGTTGAATGCCTGTTTTATAATCGCCCGATTTTATTCTCTGTTGACTTCACAGGGTAGAAAAGGTTCCCACCAGATGGATTAGATTAACATTGGGGCTAAGTACTCTGGTGGAGTGAATCTGCAAAAGGATTGGATATAAGATGTGACTCCACCATCTGGGTAGTGGTGTTTGCAGGGAGTGCATCTCAGAAAATTATAGGGCACTCACCAACAATTTCTGAGAATGGGTTCACTCCTCATGTCACTCCTCATGTGGAACGCTGAATTCCTTAGTCATTCCAGTTTCTCTTCTCCTTTAGAAATATTGAAAAAAAACTGCTTACATTTTTAAAATTCATTTATAGGGTGTGGGCATCACTGGTAAGGCTGGCATTCATTGCCTATTCCTAATTACCCTTTGATACAACTGAGTGGCTTGCTCGGCTGTTTCAGAGGGTTGTTAAGTATCAACCACATGGCTGTGGGTCTGGAGTCACATGTAGGCCAGACTGGGTAAGGATGGCAGTACCGAGGGAGTTCTGCCTTTCAGAGGTGATGTCTTTCAGATGAGATGTTAAATCAAGACATTATCTATCTGTTTAGGTGGACATAAAAGATCCCATGGCATTATTTCAAGAAGAGGTGGGGATTTCACCTGGTGTTCTGGTCAATAGTGGCCCCTCAATCAACACCACAAAGCTGATTAACTGGACATTTATCTCACTGCTACACGGGAATACATAGAAGTTACAGCATGGAAACAGGCCATTCGACATAAACATGCTGTGTTGATGTTTAGGGGCTTAAATTTAGTAGCATAAGAAAGCTAGCGCTCCTCCCAACATTTTGGGGCCATCACCGCCGGTGACCCGATCGATTTTCAGCCCAAGAAGTTGAAAATCGGGTTCCAGCGCTAATGAGCGCCTCCAAAGTGCGCTTTCCAGTGGTGTGGCTGTGTTAATTGAAACAGAAGTCCTACAGAGAAATTCAGCATGCTGGAAATGTATTTGTAATGAGCCAGCTGTTCCCTGGCCTTCTTAAAGGTCAGGGTTTGCAGCTAGGCCCTGTACTTTGAGGATGGCTGGTGTGAGAGAAGCAAGGAAGGCAAGCCGCTTCACAGATGCAGAGCTGGAGACCCTTATGCAGGGTGTGGAGAGCAGGAGGCGACTGCTGTATCTGGATGTGGGGAGACCAACTCGGCAGGTGTAATGCATGGAGGGAGAGAGCAGGGGAAATCTCAGGCACCTCCATTCATCAGAGGACTCCCATGCAGTGGAGGAAATGATTCCACGACATAATCCGTCTTATGAAAGTGAGTACCTCTTCCAGCAAATGCTGACCAAGCCTCTCCTTCAACATTTTCTTGTTTCTATTACTCACCATTTAGTCTCTCAAGCAGCATTTCATTGTTTATGCCTCTATACATAGATGTGTGTGTTCTCGCAATGGAGGCTCCCTTTCATCTCACACATACAGCTGCATGTCAGGGACAAACACTTGTGTGCTCATTTCTGATGCGTTATCACAGTGATACTTACCAACCATGCTTTCTTTTGCAGGCCAAACTGGCTCACAATAGAGCCGAGCAAAGGAGGACCGGTGGTGGCGAGGCAGATACACAGGTCCTCACACCTCTGGAGGAGAGGGCTGAGGCGCTGGTCGGCAGACATGGTGCCTTCCCTGTGGGTGAGTGTAGTGCTGACACCAATGTGGGTAAGTGAAGGCCCTCCTTTAATGCGCTCTCTCCTTCAATGCGCCAGTGCCTACTGTTACTTTCCTTCATGGAAGTCTGCTAGTTGCATCCTCCATGCCTTCATCCCCAACTTTCCACTCACGGCATACCTTCTCCCATTTATGCTTGCAGATTTTCCCTGTAGCTTGCGGTACTGGCGACGCTGATGTGGGCAGCATAGGTAAGTGAGGCCCTCCTTGAATGCTATCTCTACTTGAATGCGCCAGCATCTAGTGTTCCTTTCCTTCTGAAAGTCTGCTATTTGTAGGCTCCATGCATCAATCCCCCACCTCTCCCTTATTATATATGTAAACATTATAACTGTGTAAGACTTGCCACCAGAGGGCGCACCTGTTGGAGGCCCAAGGGTCACCTGCACACCTCATGCAAGCGAGTATAAAAGGTTGTCTGCCATGCTGCTTTGGCACTCTGGAGTTTTATTAAAGAGACTAAGGTCACATCAGTTTAAGCTTACATTATTCAGTCTTGTGGAGTTATTCTAAACATAACAATTGGCGATGAGTAACAGATCCCGAACTTTCATACGGTTATGGCTGCCGCTGGTATTCTTGAGCGATGTGTAGAGGGTGATGATTGGGAAGCGTTCGTTGAACATCTCGACCAGTACTTCGTGGCCAACGAGCTGGATGCGGATGATAAAGTGATCAAACGCAGGGCGATTCTCCTCACCGTTTGTGGGTCTACAACATACGGCCTCATCAAGCATCTGCTAGCACCGATGAAACCAATGAAACAGACATATGCAGAGTTGTGTACGCAGATTCGGGAACACATCAAGCCGAAGGAGAGCTTCTTAATGGCCAGGTATAGCTTCTATATGCACCATCGCTCCGAGGGCCAGAACGTGGCGAGTTATGTCATCGACTAAGACGCCTTGCGGGATCTTGCGATTTTGCTGGATATTTGGGGGAAATGCTGCGGGGCTTTTTCATACTTGGAATTGGCCATGAGGTCATTTTTTGCAAGCTGCTGTCTGCCGAATCCCCAGACCTGAACAAGGCCATCACGATAGCCCAGGCTTTC
This sequence comes from Pristiophorus japonicus, assembly GCF_044704955.1. Taxonomy (NCBI): domain Eukaryota; kingdom Metazoa; phylum Chordata; class Chondrichthyes; family Pristiophoridae; genus Pristiophorus; species Pristiophorus japonicus. The sequence continues at coordinate 75,347,019 of NC_091986.1, read as the reverse complement.
ATGTCCATGAACGACAATACTAAACTGATATCTTCTCAGCTTCGAAGCTCACCGGCAAGTACTGTGCATAAAATAACACCGTTAACAGGCAGAACTGTACATGGCAGGGCCTACACGTCTGCAGCTGCAAGACCTAGGATGACTCAGAGTCCGCCGTGGGGAGTGAATGTGAATCCATTAACACCATGTTGGTGCTGCGGGGGTAATCATAGAGCCCATTAATGTTGATTCAAGCACTATGTGTGCAAAGGCTGCGAAACAATGGGGCACCTCCAGCGAATGTGCAAATGTGCTGCGAATAACCACGTGTAAGAGAGGCAACTCAGCCCGAGGCCCTCCTTTAATGCTGATAGTCACATTAAATGGCATTCCAGTTTACAGTTAGACACGGGGGCGAGTCAGTCAATTATGAGCCAGAAGGCTTTTGAGAAACTGTGGGGCAACAAGATTCAAAGGCCCAAACTGATCCCGATTTGTACAAAGCTGTGCACTTATACCAAAGAGCTCATACCAGCCATTGGCAGTGCGGCAGTGAAGGTATCGTACGATGGAACTGTGCATGACGTATTACTGTGGATTGTACCAGGCGACGGCCCAATGCTGTTCATCAGAAGCTGGCTAGGAAAGATTCGATGGAACTGGGATGACATCAAAGCACTATCTTCGGTGGATGACGCCTCGTGTGCTCAAGCGCTGAGCAAATTTCCGTCGCTATTTGAACCAGGCATCGGCAACTTCACAGGCGCCAAGGTGCAGATCCATCTAGTCCCTGATGCACTGCCTGTTCATCACAAGGTTCGAGCGGTTCCATATATGGTGAGGGAGAAAGTCGAGATCGAACTGGACAGACTTCAACGAGAGGGAATCATATCGCCAGTTGAGTTCAACGAGTGGGCCAGTCCTATTGTCCCGGTGTTGAAAAGCGATGGTATGGTCAGAATCTGCGGAGAATCCAAGATAACGATCAACTGAGTCTCGTTACAAGACCAGTATCCACTACCCATGGCTGATGACCTGTTCGCAACGTTAGCGGGGGGGGAAGTTGTTCACCAAATTGGATATAACCTCCGCTTACATGACACAGGAGCTGGCTGAATCTTTGAAAAGATTGACATATATCAACACACACAAAGGACTGTTTATATACCACAGGTGCCCTTTTGGGATTCGCTCGGCTGCTGCCATTTTCCAAAGGAACATGGAGAGTCTGCTGTAATCGGTTCTGCGCACCGTTGTGTTTCAAGACGACATCCTGATCACTGGTCGTGACACCACCGAACACCTGCACAGCCTGGAAGAGGTTCTAAGTCGACTAGATAGAGTGGAACTCAGGCTGAAACGCTTCAAGTGTAAATTCCTGGTGCCAAAGGTCGAATTTTTGGGAAGAAAGATTGCGGCAGACAGCGTCAGACCCACGGACTCAAAGACAGAGGCCATCAAGAACGTACCCAGACCACAGAATGTGATGGAGCTGCGTTTGTTCCTGGGACTCAACTATTTTGTTAACTTTCTACCTGGGTTGAGCACTTTGCTGGAACCATTGCACATGTTGCTATGTAAGGGTGACGACTGGGTTTGGGGTAAATCTCAAGAGACAGCCTTTGAGAAGGCCAGAAACCTACTATGTTCTAACAAGTTACTTCTATTGTATGACGCATGTAAATGTTTAGTACTAGCTTGTGATGCATCTTTGCACGGGGTCAGGTGTGTGTTACAGCAACCAATATATCAGGCAAACTGCAACTGGTTGCATATGCATCTAGAAGTCTATCTAAGGCTGAAAGAGCCTACAGTATGGTCGAGAAAGAGGCGTTAGCATGCGTATACGGAGTTAAGAAAATGCACCAATACGTATTTGGATTCTGGTTCGAGCTTGAAACCGACCACAAACTGCTCATTTCGCTGTTTTCAGAAAGCAAAGATATAAACACCAATGCTTCATCTCGCATCCAAAGATGGGCACTAACATTGTCCGCTTATGACTATGTTATCTGCCACAGAACAGGCACGGAGAACTGTGCAGATGGCCTCAGTTGGCTGCCATTGTCCACCGCCAGGATGGAAATGGCGCAACCCGCAGACTTGCTTCTGGACATGGATGTTTTTGAGAGCGAGGGGTCACCTGTCACGGCTCGCCAGATCAGGACCTGGACTTGCCAGGACCCTGAGCTATCACTAGTAAAATGTTACGTTCTCAATGGGAGCTGGTCGGCTGTTCCCGGGGAAATGCAAGATGAAATTAAGCCATTTCACCGACGTAAAGATGAAATGTCCATCCAGTCGGATTGTCTCTTATGGGGTAATTGCATGGTTTTGCCAAAAAAAGGCAGGGAAACACTTATACGCGACCTACACAGTATCCACCCAGGCATAGTCATGATGAAGGCTATTGCCAGGTCGTACGTTTGGTGGCCCAGCATTGACTCGGATTTGGAGTCATGCGTACACCAATGTAACACTTGCTCACAGTTGAGAATGCACCAAGGGAGGCTCCACTGAGTCTGTGGTCATGGCCCGCCAAACCATGGTCCAGGATCCATGTAGATTTCGCTGGCCCCATTCTAGGAAAGATGTACTTAGATAGTAGTGGAAGCTCACTCTAAATGGATTGAATGTGTAATCATTTCATCCTGCATGTCCACGGCCACCATTGAAAGCCTCCAGGCCATATTTGCCACCCATGGCTTGCCCGACATCCTTGTCAGTGACAGTGGACCATGTTTTACCAGCTCCGAAGTCAACGAGTTTATGACCCGCAATGTCATTAAATATGTCAGGTCTGCCCCATTTAAGCATGCATTCAATGGTCAAGTGGAACGGGCAGTCCAAACTATCAAGCAGAGCTTGAAACGCGTGATGGACGGCTCCCTGCAGACCCGTTTATCTCGGGTTCTGCTCAGCTACCGGACGCGCCCCCACTCGCTTACCGGGGTTCCCCCAGTGGAATTGTTAATGAAGAGAGCACTGAAAACCAGGCTCTCCTTAGTCCACCTGGATCTTACTTATCATGTGGAAACCCTGTGTCACCGGCAAAACTTGTACCACGATCGCGCAGCTGTATCGTGTGACAATGATGTAAACAACCCTGCTTTTGTCCTTAATAATGGTCACGGCCCCAAATGGGTTGCTGGCACTGTCTTGGCCAAAGAGGGGAATATAGTATTTATTGTCAAACTATGTAATGGACAATCGTGCAGAAAGCATTTGTATCAGACCAAACTGCGATTCACTGACAACCAGGAACAACTTGAAGAAGACATCACCATCATCGATCCACCAACACACACCCAACCAGCAATCGATCTCGCCGTCAATCATGAAGGTGAACCCACCATCAGACCAGCCGCATTGCACTGTAGCAATGGCCCGACCAACTCACCCATGCCAGGGTTAGAACTCAGGCGTTCAATCAGGGAGCAAAGGGCCCTGGACTGACTCAACTTGTAAATAACTTGTATCAAAGACTTTGTGGGGGGAGTGATGTTATGTATGTAAACATTATAACTGTGTAAGACTTGCCAAAAGAGGGGGCACCTGTTAGAGGCCCAAGGGTCACCTGCACACCTTATGCAAGTGAGTATAAAAGGTTGTCTGCCATGCTGCTTTGCAGTTTTATTAAAGAGACTAAGGTCACATCAGTTTAAGCTGACAGTACTTAGTCTTGTGGAGTTATTCCAAACATAACACTCCTCATGGCAACCCTTCTCCCATTTATGCTTGAAGATGACAGTCCGAGGGGCAGCACACCGAGCACAGTCGTCAGTGACGAGAGACATCGCACAGCATCTGGAGGCCTGCATCACACCCTTCTCGTCTTAAGCCCTGAAATCTCAGGTCCCAGCAGTGAGGACATTGAGGGTTCAAGCCGTGCTGCGAGCATCGACAACACTCTCTGAGGAGGAAGAGGAAGAGGAGGACAGTGATGGCACCAACGCATCACTGCATTCACCCACACACATCAGCTCAGATACTCGGAGTGTGCGGTGTGATATAGATGAGTTGGTACAGTGATCTGCACTGGGTGTTGCACCGGGGCCTAGCGGCCTGCACCATGGTGACAGGGCTAGGCAACCCCATGTGCCATCTCTTCGGGGTGGGGGGGGGGCGAGTCCACACCGGAGTTCTGCCAACGAGGACTCAGATGATGCCATTGATGTAGCGGCATACAAGCGAAGCGTGGGGTCCATGCATTCCCAGATGTTGGGGGCACTGACAAAGGTGCCAGGGAGGCTGTCGGAAGTGGTGAGGAGTGTGGAGGAGTCCACCTCCTGCATAGTCAACAGCTCTGCGCACGCCATGGAGCCCATCATTGCCGGTGTGTAGGCAATGGTGGAATCCCAGAGTGACTGTGCGGATCCAGCTGTGATGCTGCAACCTGCAGGTGATGTGACAGCTGCCATTTCAGCACAGGTGCGAGGGACCGAGTGAATCGGTGCTGGATGGGAGGGGCCCTGGATGCTCAAAATGCTCTTATGCACTCTGGGCAACAGGCCACGAGGCGTCTTACTGCAGCCACGGAGCGTCACGCTGCTGCCACGTCTGCTGACTTTGAGACTCTGGCTGCACTCATGCAGCCTCAGCTTGATGCCACATGACACCTCAGAGTTGCATTCGTGGCTGGGTCTACCACGGGCCACGGGGGACCTTCCAGTGTCACGCCACACCACTGACCTGACCTCCCTCAGTTTGCTGGTGGTGGTAGTGTGCCGCCCCCCGGGGAGTGACTCAGCCTCCTCGGACCAGGATTCTGATGATATGCTCTCTCAGGATCACAACCTTCCTGGCTCCATGCCTGCCACTCCGCCAGTGCCTCCACACCCGAGCCAAGGTAGACCGAATCCTCCCAGGAGAGTGCTGCCCAGTCTGCACCCGGCCTTTCCAGGCCCAAAGGTGTTCAAGGCCATCTGACAAGGACATCTGTAGGTCCCACACAACAACCACAGCAGCTTTCCCAGACCCATGATGCAGCCACAGGGGAGACACGTAGGCGTAGTGTGAGATTAGGCATGCATAAGAGGTATAAAGAGATGCACAGGGATAAAAAATGATTATTTGTGTTGGTTTATGGCAATCTTTTTGTTTCTGTAGTGTTTTTGCACTGACTTTGATCATTTGATAAATCTTTATTTTTGGCACATACATCTGGCCAGGTGTTTCATTTGGGAGTGGGCAATTCTGTGTGAAGGCACTAATTGGGATGGCCATGGAAAGTGGGAGCTGAAGGATTATGTGTGGATGAGATTATGTGAATCATGCAGCTATCAGACGTAGCTGCAGCTCCCTTGCAGGGTTGTGATAGCGACGACGCCTCCTGGCTGGGTGGCGAAGGGGATCCTCCTTCTCCTCCTGCGCCTCCTCCTGCACTGCCTCATCATCAGGTTGTACTGCTGGCTCGCCCTCCAGCGGCTGTCCACTCATGAGGGTCAGGTTGTGCAGCATTCAACAGACCACGAATATGGAGACCCATTCAGGAGCATACTGCAAGGCGCCACCAGATCTGCCAGGCAACCTCTGCGTGAGGATCCCAATGCAGTATATGATGATACACCTGGTGGCAGAATGACCGTCATTGTAGGCATGCTGCTGCTCTCTGTAAAGTCCTTACACAATACCACAAATCCACACGAGGCACATTTTATGGACAAGGTCACTCTGTGACCTGCACCTTTATTCACAGGACCAAGAAATGATGACCCTACGTGGGACCTCCCTTTATATACCTGGATGACCAGGTAAGGTGTGCCTCCCACAAGTTCACCTCCTGTGGTCAATGTGTGCATTTCTCAAGTATATACAGTATTGCAGTGTTGTTACATGAAGGTTACATACATGACATCACCTCCCCCCCAACGTCTTATTGGGATCACAGGTTAAGTCTTTCCGGTGGTCTGCGCTCCCTCGTGGAGCACCGCAGTTGGGGCTCTGGCTGTTGAGCCTTGGACTGCGTGTCTGTCCCCTGTGGTGATTCCGGCCTATCCGGGCTGACCGCAGGGTCTGTGCATGCTGTTAAATGTTCTTGTTGCTCATTCACTGGCGGTGGTGTGAATACCATCTCATGATCTTCCTCAGGTTCCTCAGAGTCCATGCTGAACCTTTTTTTGACTTGGTCCAGATGCTTGCGGCATATCTGCCCATTGTTAAGTTTACATGACCCTATTCCCCTCTTTGTCTATTACAGTACCTTCAAGCCATTTGGGCCCCAAAGCGTGATTGAGAACAAATAAGGGGTCACCAATTTCTATACATCTCCCCCTTGAATTACGGTCATGGTACTCATTTTTGGACTGGCACTTGCCTTCAACAATGTCGGACAAGACAGGATGAATGAGGGACAGCTGAGTTTTGAGTGTACGTTTCCTAAGGAGCTCCACTTGCGGAACCCCCGTGAGCAAGTGCGGTCAGGACCTATAGGCCAGCAGGAGCCGCGATAGGCGGCATTGAAGGGAGGGACCTTGAATCCTGAGCATGCCTTGTTTTATGATTTGGACCGCACGTTCCGCCTGGCCATTGTAGGCCGGCTTGAAAGGTGCTGTCCTGACATGGTTGATGCCATTACCCGACATGAACTCTGGAATTCGTAGCTCGTAAAACATGGGCCATTATCGCTAACAAGAATGTCCGGCAAACCGTGGGTCGCAAAAACCACACATAGACTCTCCACAGTGGTGGATGTCGTGCACGAATTCAAAATGATGCACTCGATCCATTTCGAGTACGCATCAACCACAACGAGAAACATTTTCCCCATGAACAGACCCGCATAGACTACGTGAATGCGTGACCATGGCCTGGTGGGCCAGGGCCACGGCCTGAGCAGGGCCTCGCTGGGCCCATTTCCCTGCTGAGCACACGTCATGCACCTGTGAACACAGTGTTCCAGGTCTGAATCAATTCCCGGCCACCAAACATGTGACCGGGCAATGGCCTTCATCAGCACGATGCCTGGCTGCTCGCTGTGGAGTTCCCCGATGAAAGTTTCCCTGCCTCTCTGCGGCATAACTACCCGGCTGTCCTATAGTAGGCAGTCGGCTTGGATGGAGAGCTCATGCATCCGCCTGTGAAACGGTCTGACCTTCTCAGGGCATGCTCCGTGTGTGGGCCCCAATCCCTAGTCAGGACACATTTCTAAATCAAGGATAGGAGGGGATCTCTGTTGGTCCAGATTTTGATCTGGCGGGCTGTGATGGGTAGCCTGCGCTGTCAAAGGCATCAACGGCCATGACCATCTCAATGCTTTGCTCCACTGCCCCCTCAGTGGTGGCCAGTGGAAGCCTGCTGAGCGCATTCGCGCAGTTTTCGGTGCCGGGCTGGTGCCGGATGGTGTAGTCATACACAGCCAGCGTGAGAGCCCATCGCTGTATGCGAGCTGACGCATTGGCATTGACGGCCTTGCTGTCTGACAGCAGGGATGTTAACGGCTTCTGGTCCGTTTCTAATTCGAACTTCCTACCAAAAAGGTACTGGTGCATCTTTTTCACCCCATAGACATATGCGAGTGCTTCCTTCTCAACCATCCCATATCCACGTTCAGCTTGAGAGAGCGACCTGGAGGCATAAGCCACAGGTTGGAGTTGCCCCTCAGCATTGTATTGCTGCAACATACACCCAACCCCATAGGACGATGCATCACATGTCAGAACCAATTTCTTACAGGGGTTGTACAGAGTCAACAACTTATTTGAACAGAGTAGGTTACGCGCCCGATTGAAAGCCCATTCTTGACAGTCCCCCCAAAACCAATTACAACCCTTACGCACAAGCACGTGTAGCGGCTCCAACAATGTGCTTAAGTTCGGCAGAAAGTTCCCGAAATAGTTCAAGAGTTCCAGAAAGGAACTGTTGCCTCCCTTGCCCGCTGCCTCTGTGCATAGTGCTGACGGCGTTGCCTTCTCCTGAGTGCCACCCTGCGTCTGACAAGGTGTACCAAATGTTCCGCTGCCAACACTGCTCCCATTATGCTTCAAGACGGCACCCTGACAACCAGGTCTATGGAGCACAGCAAGAGGCTTACAGGCCTCCACTAATGAGTCAGAGCTCAAAGTCCTGAAAACTCTCCCAAATATTCTAAATAGCACTCAGAAAGTTATGGAAAGACAAAAAACAAAGAGCAAAAATTATCAGCAAAAATACCCCCGCTTGTGGGAATCCTCTGTTGTCCTCCTCCAGCAGTGTCACATATCACGGCAAAGTGTACCAACCCAAAAAGCTGGTGGGGGTACTTTAAAAAAACTTCCCTGAATATTGATGGCATGGCCACGTAGCAGCGACACGCACCCTGATGACATCACCGTGGCTGAAATCCCTTTATTGCGGCTTCAGTCGGCCGAATCCAATGGAAGTGCTCACCGCTGAAAACCCTGGGGGAGCCAATCGAGCATAATGGCCACCAAACACCCATGGTAAAGGTCCCTCCCGGGTAACTGAATTTCGGTCTCTTACGCTCCACACAAATAAATAGTTCTAATCAGAAGAACATCAGAATATAATCACATTTATCCATCCTGCTCCCATATTCCTTCAACTCCTCTTCCTCCATCCACCTATCCAGTCTGATCTTGAATGTTGGCATAGTCTCTGCCTCAACCACTAACCCTGGAAGTGAGTTCCGCAGCCTCACAACTCTGTGGAGAAGTTTCTCCAGCGCTCAGTTGTAAATTTCTTACATTGAGGAGCCATTTCTTCACATAAAGAGTGACGAATACTTGGAATGGTAGGGTAGTGGAGGTAAAAACTGGAATCATTCAATAGGAGGAAAATATAGATGATGGGCCCATTGACCTTCCTCAGCTGTGCTTACTCTTTGTATTGTAACAATATAATAACACTATGAACTAGTGTGTCAGCCGTGGCTCAGTTGGAAGCATCCTCGTGTCTGGGTCAGAAAGATTGTGGATTCAAGTCCTACTACAGAGACTTGAGCACACAAATTTTAGGCTGACACTCCAATGCAGTAGTGAGGGAGTGCTGCACTGTTGGAGGTGCTGCCTTTTGGATGACATGTTAAACTGAGGTCCTGTTTGCTCTCAGGTGGACGATTTTGAAAAAGAACAGGGGAGTTATCCCCTGTGTCCTGGCCTTCAACCAACATAACAAAAGCAGATCATCTGGTCAGTATCACATTGCTGTTTGTGGGAGCTCACTGAGCACAAATTGGCTGCTGCCTTTCCTACATTGCAACAGTAATTACACTTCAAAAGTACTTCATTGGCTGTAAAGCTCTTTGGGACGACCGGTGGTCGTGAAAGGCACTATATAAATGCAAATCTTCTCCCTGTGTCTGAGGAGTCACAGTGCGGATTTCGTCCCTTACGGGGCACAACGGACATGATTTTTGCAGCGCGACAGCCTTCTTTGACCTTACAAAGGCCTTTGACACTGTCAACCGCGAGGGTCTATGGAGCGTCCTCCTCCGTTTTGGATGCCCCCAAAAGTTCGGCACCATCCTCCGCCTGCTCCATGGTGGCATGCAGGCTGTAATCCTTACCAACAGATCCATTACAGACCCAATTCACGTCCGGACCGGGGTCAAACAGGGCTGTGTCATCGCCCCAACCCTCTTCTCAATCTTCTTTGCTGCCATGCTTCACCTCACAGTCAACAAGCTCCCCGCTGGAGTGGAACTGAACTACAGAACCAGTGGGAACCTGTTCAACCATTTCCATCTTCAGGCCAGGTCCAAGACCACCCCAACCTCTGTCATCGAGCTACAGTACATGGATGACATGTGCGTCTGCACACATACAGAGGCTGAACTTCAGGATATAGTCGACGTATTTACTGAGGCATACGAAAGCATGGGCCTTATGCTAAACATCTGTAAGACAAAGGTCCTCCACCAGCCTGTCCTCGCTGCACAGCACTGCCCCCCAGTCATCAAAATCCACGGCGTGGCCCTGAACAACGTGGACCATTTCCCATACATCGGGAGCCTTTAATCAACAAGAGCAGACATTGACGACGAGATTCAACACCGCCTCCAGTGTGTCAGTGCAACCTTTGGCCACCTGAGGAAAAGACTGTTTGAAGACCAGGCCCTCAAAACTGCCATCAAGCTCATGGTCTACAGGGCTGTAGTAATACCCGCCCTCCTGTATGGCTCAGAGACATGGACCAAGTACAGTAGACACCTCAAGTCGCTGGAGAAATACCACCAATGATGCCTCTGCAAGATCCTACAAATCCCCTGGGAGGACAGGCGCACCAACATTAGCGTCCTTGACCAGGCCAACATCCCCAGCATTGTAGCACTGACCACACTGCTGGGCAGGCCACACCATTCGCATGCCAGACACGAGACTCCCAAAGCAAGCGCTCTACTCGGAACTCCTTCATGGCAAATGAGCCAAAGGTGGGCAGAGGAAACGTTACAGGGACACCCTGAAAGCCTCCCTGAAAAAGTGCAACATCCCCACTGAGACCTGGGAGTCCCTGGCCAAAGACCGCCCGAAGTGGAGGAAGTCCAACCGGGAGGGCGCCGAGCACCTCGAGTCTCATCGGCGAGAGAACGCAGAAACCAAGCGCAGGTAGTGGAAAGAGTGTGCGGCAAACCAGTTCCTCTCACCGTTTCCCTCAACGACTATCTATCCCACCTGTGACAGGAAATGTGGTTCTCGTATTGGACTGTTCAGCCACCTAAAGACGCATTTTTAAGAGTGGAAGCAAGTCTTCCTCGATTCCGAGGGACTGCCTATGATGATGATGATATGATGATGATATAAATGCAAGTCTTTCTTTATTCTTTTTAATTTACACCCTAGAATGAGTGTGGGTATGAATTCTGCAACAGCCTTGACTCCGTAGTACCTCTGAGTCAAAAGGTCATGGGTCATGCCACACTCGAGTGAATTGAGCACATAGCTCAAGCTGACACTCTAGTGCACTACTGAGGGAGTGCTGCACTGTCAGAAGTGTCGTCTTTCAAATAAGACATTAAACCGAGGCTCTGTCTGCCTTCTCGGATGGCTACAAAAGATGCCATGGCCCTTTTCGAAGAAGAGCAGGGGATTTCTCCCTGTTGTCCTTATTGTGTTCCTAACACAGATGAGGCTGCACACAGGGAGGTTAACAGTGACCTCAGTCTTTAATAAGACACTCCAGAGTGAGGAACAGGCCTTAGGGGCCAGCTTATATACAGTGCTCCCAGGGGATGAGCTCCCTGGTGGTGGAACATGGGAGAGCATGCTTTACAGATACATAACATCACTCCCCCCGCCGCCCCCAAAGTCAAAGTGAAAATTATTTACAAGATGAGGCGGTCGGGAGCCTTTCTTTCCCTGGTGGACCGCCTCGGTACAAATGTCTGCTCTGGTGTGTTGGCTGTGCCCTCGCTGGGCTGGTGTTTTGTTGGCCCTGTAGGGCTGCTGGGTGAGGCTGGCCTTGCTGGGCTGTTGGGCATGATGGGTTCGATTTCCTGGTCTGGGGTGGTGTCGTTGATCCTTTGGGTGTGTGTTGTGGGCTCAAAAAAGGTGGTGTCTGCTGTGGGTTGTTCAGGGCAGTCTGTGAACCGCAGCCTCGTTTGATCCAGGTGCTTTCTGCAAATTTGTCCATTGTCTAGTTTGACTACAAACACCCTATTCCCTTCTTTAGCTATCACCGTGCCCGCGATCCACTTGGGACCATGTCCATAGTTTAGCACATATACAGGGTCATTCAGGTCAATTTCCCGTGACACAGTGGCGCGACCATTGTTTACATTTGGTTGCTGCTGCCTGCTCTCTACCTGATCATGCAGGTTGGGGTGAACCAGCGAGAGTCTGGTTTTAAGTGTCCTTTTCATGAATAGCTCAGCCGGGGGCACCCCTGTGAGCAAGTGGGGTCTCGTGTGGTAAGGAGCAGTACTCGGGACAGGCGGGTTTTGAGTGAGCCTTCTGTAACTCGTTTAAGGCTCTGTTTGTTGGTTTGTACTGCCCGCTCTGCCTGCCCATTGGAGGCTGGTTTAAACGGGGCCGAGGTGACATGTTTGATCCCATTGCAGGTCATGAATTCTTTAAATTCGGGGGCATTGATGAAACATGGCCCGTTGTCACTGACCAGTATGTCAGGCAGGCCGTGGGTGGCAAACATGGCCCTCAGGCTTTCAATGGTGGCGGTGGCGGTGCTTCCCGACATTATTTCACATTCAATCCATTTTGAAAAAGCATCCACCACCACCAGAAACATTTTACCGAGAAACGGACCCGCATAGTCGAAATGGATCCTCGACCATGATCTGGAGGGCCAGGACCATAAACTTAGTGGTGCCTCTCTGGGCACGTTGCTCAACTGAGCACACACGCTGCATTGCCATACACAGAACTCTAAGTCAGAGTCGATACTGGGCCACCCACTATACCTGGGTGTGTGCTGTGGAGATCCGAGATGAATGTCTCCCTGCCCTTTTTTGGTAGCACTGCGTGGTTACCCCACAACAGGCAGTCTGCCTGAATGGACAGCTCGTCCTTTCGCCACTGGAGCAGCTTCATTGGCACTTGCATTTCAACGGGGATGTTGGCCCAGCTCCCATGCAGTACAGTTTTTTACTCGGGACAGCAGAGGATCTTGGCTGGTCCAAGTCCTAATCTGGCGGGCCGTGACAGGTGATTTATCATTTTCAAACGCTTCCATGACCATCAACAAGTCTGCGGGCTTTGCCACCATCAACAAGTTTGCAGGCTGTGCCATTTCCACCCCCGTGGTGGGCAATGGTAGCCGACTGAGAGCATCCGCGCAGTTCTCGGTGCCTGGCCTGTGGCGGATGGTATAGTTATACGCTGATAGCGCGAGTGCCCAACTTTGTATGCGGGCTGAGGCATTAGTACTTATCCCCTTGTTTTCAGCGAACAGGGATGTGAGGGGCTTGTGATCAGTTTCCAGCTCAAATTTGAGGCCAAACAGGTACTGATGCATTTTCTTTACCCCGAACACACAAGCTAATGCCTCTTTCTCAATCATGTGAAGGCCCTCTCGGCCTTAGACAAGCTCCTGGGATCATAGACGACAGGTTGCAACTTCCCCACAACGTTCGTTTGTTGTAATATACACCCGACTCCGTACGACGATGCTTCATAGGCTAGCACAAGTCTTTTACACGGGTTGTACAATACAAGCAGCTTGCTGGAGCATAAAATGTTTCTGGCTTTCTCAAAAGCAATTAATTGTTTTTTTTTCCCCATACGCAGTTCTCACCTTTGCGCAATAACACATGTAGGGGCTCTAAAAGGGTGCTTAACCCCGGTAGGAAGTTACCAAAATAGTTGAGGAGTCCCAGGAACGACCGCAGCTCCGTGATGTTCTGTGGCCTGGGTGCGTTCCTGATAGCCTCTGTCTTGGCGTCTGTGGGCCGAATGCCGTCCGTCATGATCTTTCTCCCCAAAAACTCCACTTCTGTTGCCATGAAGACGCATTTCGACCTCTTCAGCCGCAGCCCTACGCGATCCAGTCGCTGGAGGACCTCCTCCAGGTTTTGTAGGTGCTCGACGGTGTCGCAACCCGTGACCAAAATGTCGTCCTGAAAGACCACCATGTGTGGTACCGACTTGAGTAGGCTCTCCATGTTTCTCTGGAAGATCGCTGCACTGATCGAATTCCAAACGGGCATCTGTTGTAGATGAACAGTCCCTTGTGCGTGTTGATGCAGGTGAGGACCTTTGAAGACTCCTCCAGCTCCTGCGTCATGTAGGCCGAAGTCAGGTCGAGCTTGGTGAACGTCTTGCCTTCTGCCACCGTTGCAAATAGGTTGTCTGCCTTAGGTAGCGCGTATTGGTCCTGTAGCGAGAAAAGATTAATAGTTACTTTATAATCGCCGCAAATCCTGACCGTGCCATCACTTTTGAGTACTGGAAAAATCAGGCTGGCCCACTCGCTGAATTCCACGGGGGAGATGATGCCCTCGCATTGCAGCCTGTCCAGCTCGATTTCCACTCTCTCCCTCATCATGTGTGAATGGGCCGTGCCTCTGGGACCAAGTGGATCCGCACCTTTGCCCCGGAAAAGTTTCCAATGCCTGGCTCAAAAAGGGAAGGAAATTTGTTAAGAACCTGGGTACATGAGACCTCATCGACATGCGATAGCACTTGGATGTCATCCCAGTTCCAGTAGATTTTGCCCTGCCAGCTCCTTCCAAGCAGTGTGGGGCCATCGCCCGCGAATATCCAGTTCGTGCACCGTGCCCTCGTAGGTGACCTTGACCATGGCGCTGCCCAGGACAGTGATAAGCTCTTTGGCGTATGTTCTTAGTTTCATGTGGTTGGGGCTCAGGGCTGGTCTGAATGCCTTGTTGCACCACAGTCTCTCAAACATCTTTTTACTCATGATGGATTGGCTAGCGCCAGTATCCAATTCTATGGCTACGGGTAAACCATTCAATTTTACGTTTAACATTATAGGTGGACATTTCGGTGAAAATATGTGCACCCCATGTACTTCATCATCTGCCTCCTCTCTCTGAGGCTCGAAATTGCTTTGATCCACCATTCTGCCACGTGGTGGTTAACAGGCTTTGCAGAGCTTGCAGCTCACTTGCAAGCTTGTTGGAGGTGCACAATTGTTCTACAGCTCTTGCAAACATACCCTTTGACACGGCATGAATAGGCTGAATGGAAGCCTCCACAACGCCAACAAGGTGTGAATTGCCTTGCATTCATCCTTTGTTGGGGACTCTGAGTCATCTGGGTCACCTGAGGCCTGCTGCCAGTTGCAGACTCGTGGTTTCTGCCCTGTACATTTCTGCTCGCAAACACAGTTCCAGCTAACATAGAAACACAGAAACATAGAAAATAGGTGCAGGAGTAGGCCATTCGGCTCTTCGAGCCTGCACCGCCATTCAATACGATCATGGCTAATCATTCCTTCAGAACCCCTTTCCTGCTTTCTCTCCATACCCCTTGATCCCCTTAACCGTAAGGGCTATATCTAACTTCCTCTTGAATATATCCAGCGAACTGGCATCAACAACTCTCTGCGGCAGGGAATTCCACAGGTTATCAACTCTCTGAGTGAAGAAGTTTCTCCTCATCTCAGTCCTAAATGGCCTACCCCTTATCCTTAGACTGTGTCCCCTGGTTCTGGACTTCCCCAACATCGGGAACATTCTTCCCGCATCTATCCTGCCAGTCCCGTCAGAATCTTATACGTTTCTTTGAGATCCCCTCTCATCCTTCTAAACTCCAGTGAATAAAGGCCCAGTTGATCCAGTCTCTCCTCATATGACAGCCCAGCATCCCTGGAATCAGTCTGGTGAATCTTCGCTGCACTCCCTCAATAACAAGAACGTCCTTCCTCAGACTAGGAGACCAAAACTGAACACAATATTCCAGTTGAGGCCTCACTAAGGCCCTGTACAGCTGCATTAAGACCTCCCTGCTTCTATATTCAAATCCCCTAGCTATGAAGGCCAACATACCATTTGCCTTCTTTACTGCCTGCTGTACCTGCGTGCCCACTTTCAGTGACTGATGAACCATGACACCCAGGTCTCGTTGCATCTCCCCTTTTCCTAGTCTGCCGCCATTTAGATAATATTCTGCCTTCGTGTTTTTGCCCCCAAAATGGATAACCTCACATTTATTATACTGCATCTGCCATGTATTTGCCCACTCACCTAACCTGTCCAAGTCACCCTGCAGCCTCTTAGCATGCTCCTCACAGCTCACACCGCCACCCAGTTTACTGTCGTCTGCAAACTTGGAGATATTACACTCCATTCCTTCATCTAAATCGTTAATGTACATTGTAAAGAGCTGGGGTCCCAGCACTGAGCCTTGTGGCACTCCACTAGTCACTGCCTGCCATTCTGAAAAGGACCCGTTTATCCCGACTCTCTGCTTCCTATCTGCCAACCAGTTCCCTATCCACGTCAGTATATTACCCCCAATACCATATGCTTCGATTTTTACACCAATCTCTTGTGCGGGACCTTGTCAAAAGCTTTTTGAAAGTCCAAATACACCACATCCACTGGTTCTCCCTTGTCCACTCTGCTAGTTACATCCTCAAAAAATTCCAGAAGATTCGTCAAGCATGATTTCCCTTTCATAAGTCCATGCTTTCCAAATGGGCTGCTATTTCATCCTTAATGATTGATTCCAACATTTTCCCCACTACTGATGTCAGGCTAACCAGTCTATAATTACCCGTTTTCTCTCTCCCTCCTTTTTTAAAAAGTGGTTTTACATTAGCTACCCTCCAGTCCATATGAACTGATCCAGAGTCGATAGACTGTTGGAAAATGATCACCAATGCATCCACTATTTTTAGGGCCACTTCCTTGAGTACTCTGGGATGCAGACTATCAGGCCCCGGGGATTTATCGGCCTTCAAGCCCATCAATTTCCCTAACATAATTTCCTGCCTAATAAGGATATCCTTCAGTTCCTCCTTCTCACTAGACTCACTGTCCCCTAGTATATTCGGAAGGTTATTTGTGTCTTCCTTCGTGAAGACAGAATCGAAGTATTGGTTCAATTGGTCTGCCATTTCTTTGTTCCCCATTATAAATTCACCTGAATCCGACTGCAAGGGACCTATGTTTGTCTTTACTAATCTTTTTCTCTTCACATATTTATAGAAGCTTTTGCAGTCAGATTTTATATTCCCTGCAAGCTTCTTCTTATACTCTATTTCCCCCTCCTAATTAAACTCTTAGTCCTCCTCTGTTGAATTCTAAATTTCTCCCAGTCCTCAGGTTTGTTGCTTTTTCTAGCCAAATTATATGCCTCTTCCTTGGCTTTAACACTATCCTTCATTTCCTTTGTTAGCCATGGTTGAGCCACCTTCCCAGTTTTATTTTTACTCCAGACAAGGATGTAGAATTGCTGAAGTTGATGTGATCTTTAAATGTTTGTACTGCTTATCCACCGTCAACACTTTGAGTATCCTTTGCCAGTCTATTCTAGCCAATTCACGCCTCATACCGTCGAAGTTACCGTTCCTTAAGTTCAGGACCCTAGTTTCCGAATTAACTGTGTCACTCTCCATCTTAATAAGGAATTCTACCATATTATGGTCATTTTTCCCCAAGGGGCCTCGTACAACAAGATTGCTAATTGGTCCCTTCTCATTACACATCACCCAGTCGAGGATGGCCAGCTCCCTGGTTGGTTCCTCGACATATTGGTCTGGAAAACCATCCCTAATACACTCCAGGAAATCCTCCTCCACCACATTGCTACCAGTTAGGTTAGCTCAATCAATATGTAGATTAAAGTCGCCCATGATTACTGCTGTAGCTTTATTGCACACATCCCTTATTTCTTGTTTGATGCTGTCCCCAACCTCACTACTACTATTTGGTGGTCTATACACAACTCTCACTAGCATTTTCTGCCCTTTGAAATTCCGCAGCTCCACCCATACCAATTCCAGATCATCCAGGCTAATGTCCTTCCTGACAATTGCATTGAATTCTTCTTTAACCAGCAATGCCACCCTGTCTCCTTTTCCTTTCTGTCTATCCTTCCTAAATGCTGAACACCCTTGGATGTTGAGTTCCCAGACTTGGTCACCCTGGAGCCATGTCTCCGTGATGCCAATCACATCATATCCGTTAACTGCTATCTGCGCAGTTAATTCATCCACCTTACTCCGAATACTCCTCGCATTGAGGCACAGAGCCTTCAGGTTTGTTTTTTTAACACACTTTGCCCCTTTAGAATTCTGCTGTAATGTGGCCCTTTTTGTTTTTTGCCTTGGGTTTCTCTGCCTTCCACTTTTGCTATTCTCCTTTCTATATTTTGCTTCTGACTCTATTTTGTTTCCCTCTGTCTCTCTGCATAGGTTCCCATCCCCCTGCCATATTAGTTTAACTCCTCCCCAACAGCACTAGCAATCACTCCCCCCAGGACATTGGTTCCGGTCCTGCCCAGGTGCAGACCATCCGGTTTGTACTTGTCCCACCTCCCCCAGAACCAGTTCCAACGTCCCAGGAATTTGAATCCCTCCCTTCTGCACCACTCCTCAAGCCATGTATTCATCTGAGTTATTCTGCGATTCCTACTCTGACTAGCACTTGGCACTGGTAGCAATCCTGAGATTGCTACTTTTAATTTATGAACATTGCTGGCACTTGTGTGCTGAGAGATTTGTTTGGTGTTATCACTGGTGGACATAAATGCCTGTGATATTACAATGGCCTTACTGAGGGTCAGTGTCTCTACAGTCAAAAGTTTTCGTAAGATTAGGATTGTCTCATGGCCAATGCCCAGTACAAAAAAGTCTCTGAGCATTTGCTTCAGGTAGCCATCAAGCTCACGTTGTCCTACAAGTCGCCTTAGCTCAGCGACATTTCCTGATCTTCAGATCGTTGGCACGTGTAGAACCGATACCTCGCCATCAGCACGCTCTCCCTTGGGTTAAGATGCTCCTGAACCAGTGTACACAGCTCCTCATACGACTTATCTGTGGGTTTCACCGGAGCCAGAAGATTCTTCATGAGGCTGTAGGTCGGTGCCCCGCAGACTGTGAGGAGGACCGCTCTCCTTTTTGCAGCGCTTACTTCTCCGTCCAGCTCGTTGGCTACAAAGTACTGTTCTAGCCATTCGACATAGGCTTCCCAGTCCTCACCCTCCGAGAACTTCTCCAGGATGCCCACACTTTCCTGCATCTTTGCGTTGGATTCGTATTCTCGTCACCAGTTATTACGTTCCCAACACAGATGAGGCTGCACACAGGGAGGTTAAAGTAACAGTGACCTCAGTCTTTAATAAGAGTGAGGAACAGGCCTTAGGGGCTGGCTTATATACAGTGCTCCCAAGAGATGCTGGGACTTCAGGGGATGAGCTCCCTGGTGGCGGAACATGGGAGTGCATGCTTTACAGATACACAACAGTCCTGGAGAATATTTATCCCTCAACCAACATTATCTGATTATGTTTCTCATTGCTGACTGTGGAACCTTGCTGCGTGCAAATTGGTTGCCGCATTTCCTACATTACAACAGTGACTACACTTCAAAAGTGCTTCGGGACATCCTGAGGTTGTGAAAGGCAATATTTAAAGGCAAGTGCTTCCTTTTATTTTGCAATAAATTATTTTTACTATTTTATAGCAAATTTCTAATGAGCGAAAGCAATTTTGTGGACAACAGTTCAAACATGAATCGATTGCATGTAAATTCTTCCAACGCCCCGCCGTCCCCCTCCCTGTCTCCCTCCCCTCCATCCCCCCCGCCGCCCCCTCATTCGCATTCATTAGCATTGTCAATTAAACCATGTTGTTCTTGGGTGTATATTTTCCGATCATCCTTGAGCTTGGCTATCCAGATGCCTATTTTCTTCTAACATCATTGGCAGACTTAATACAAAGAGTTCTCTTATCAGCTGCTGATTTTTTTCTCTCCGACATAGAATCATAGCATTATACAGCATAGAAAGAAGCCATCTGTCCCATCATGCCTGCGCCAGCTCTTTGAAAGTGCTGTCCAATTAGTTACATTCCCCTGCTCTTTTCATATCCCTGCAAAATTCTCATTTTCAATTATATATCCAATTCTCTTTGCAAAGTTACTATTGAATCTACTTCCACCACCCTTTCAGGCAGTACATTCCGGATCATAACAATTCACTGCACAAAAAAATTCTCCTCATATACCCACTGTTTTGTTTGTCAATTATCTTAAATCTGTGTCCTCTAGTTATTGGCCCTCCTGCCATAACGTAACAAGAAGGTCAGTTAATGTTACTGACAACACTAATGCAACATGGAATATTGTCCTATTTTGGTGGCTCACTGAATGCTGGTCCTGATCTGGCTCACACTAGATCATATCAGCATCCTTGATTCCCAAATTATTACAACTTGTACTCAGCTCACTAAGCATTTTAATATATTAATACAAGCACTGAACCACCAATTAAAAGATTCCAGTTCAGGCAATGGTGGATTTTATTTTTCTCCTGTAGTAATGGCAGTAAATCTGTTACTGTCTACCCTGAGGAAAATCCTGCACTACGTGATGTGCTGTCAGGAATGTTAATATAGCGTATACGAGACATTGTACTGGATGCAGCATAGTGTGTATGTTTCTGATATCTCCTTACTCCCTTCAGCAACGTAACAATATTTAAAATTTGTTTCAACATGTAATCGTTTTAAAGGTTTTGCTTCACTGGGCAATTTGTGACATTGATTTTCCACTCACACTGCATTATTTAAACTTACATAGACGGGATAGTCATGTAGTCTGACCTAATTATGTTCGTGGAATATCAGAAACATACAGTCTATTTCAGAAAGAACGTGTCAGTTTCACTAATCTGCTCAATATAGACGGATAACAATGTCACAAGCAGAACTGGGCCAAGCATTTTATTAAAGTTTGAAGTGTGGAATAAACTAAACATAATGAATTTTAAAATTCTCCTGGCCAATATTTATCCCTCAACCAACATCACTAAAGCAGATGATCAGGTCATTATCACATTACTATTTGTGGGACTTTGCTGTGTACAAATTGGTTGCTGCGTTGCCTACATTACCACAGTGACTGCACTTCAGAAGTACTTAATTAGCTGTAAAGCATTTGGGACATCCTGAGGTTGTGAATGCAAGCCATATTAATGCAAGTTCTTGCTTCTTTTCTTTAAAATTGTTATCTTTTTTTCTTTGAAATTATTTTTGGAGCACAGTTGACGTGTTAGTAGATAAATGTTTTATATATTTGATGTTGGCAAGGTCATATTTAGCAGAGTAACTGTCCTTTTTCTGTCTTTCTGTGCTGTGTCCTTTGGACTCCGCCCCCGAGGCCACCCTCCCGAAACTGGAACCGGAAGTGGATTCCTGAACCAGAAACGGGGGCCTGCAATAGACCACATTGTTCTTCAGAGCCTGCCGGTGGCAGGGAGAGAAGCAGCGGGCAGTGGAGAGAAGGGTTGGCGGGGAGAGAAGTGGCAGGAGGAGGAGAGGGGCGGTGGGAAGAGAGCCTGCGGGCGGCGGGGAGAGGTGGAGAGAGACGAGAGGAGGAGGAGGAGAGAGAGAGAGACACGATGGTGGGGGGAGGAGAGAGAGAGCGAGAGAGAGAGACACACGGGGTGGGGTGGGGGAAAGAGACACACACGAGGGGTGGGCGAGAGAGAGAGAGACACATGGGGAGGGGTGGGGAGAGAGAGAGACACGGGGGGGTGTGGGAGAGAGAGGCACGGGGGAGAGAGAGAGACATAGGGAGGGAGGCGAGAGACACGGGGGGCGGAGAGAGAGACATGGGGGGCAGGGAGAGAGAGAGCGAGACACACGGGAGGGGGGAACGGAGAGAGAGAGACATGAGGGGAGAGAGAGAGAGACACACACAGGCGGAGGGGAGAGAGAGAGAAAGAGACACGGGGAGGAGGGTGCGAGAGAGACACGGAGGGGGAAGAGAGAGACACGGGGGGAGAAAAGAGAGACATGGAGGGGTAGGAGAGAGACATGGAGGGGTAGGAGAGAGACATGGAGGGGGGAGGAGAGAGACATGGGGGAGAGAGAGAGACATAGGAGGGGGTAGGGGAGAGACACGGGGGGGAGGAGAGAGAGACATGGGGGGCAAGGAGAGAGAGAGAGCGAAACACACAGGAGGGGGGACGGAGAGAGAGACACGAGGGGAGAGCGAGAGACACAGGGGGAGGGGAGAGAGAGAAAGAGCCGTGCGGGGGGGGGGGTAGGGGGGGCGGCGAGAGAGACACGGAGAGGGGAGGAGAGAGACACGGGGGGGAGGAAAGAGAGACATGGGGGACAGGGAGAGAGAGAGAGAGACACGGGGGGTGGGGTGCGGCTGCAGAGAGAGAGAGACATGAGGTGGAGAGGGGGGAGAGAGAGAGAGAGAGAGAGTCCTTAATCAATGCTTCCGTTGCCTGGACTGGTCTGGAGGAAAGCTGAAGGACTCGCTGCTCAAGATTCATTGTAGTTTGCTGCATGCTCCACAACCTCGCCGTGATGAGTGCACAGCCCTTTCCACCACGCATACGGCGAAGAGCTGAGGAGAAGGAGGAGCACGAGGAGGAAGAGGAGGAGGAGGAAAAAGAGGAGGAGGAGGAAGAGGAGGAGGAATACCATCACTTGCAAGTTCCCCCTTAAATTACACACCATCCTGACTTGGAAATATACTGTCATTCCTTCATCGTCACTGGGCCAAAATCCTGGAACTCCCTCCATAAAAGCATTGTTTTCAGTCAATGGCACCCTGCACTATGGGGAAGCCTCCTATCCTGGTGAAGCTGGGTGCTCACTCCGCCTGCATCTCTCTGGCAAAAGAGAATGAAATGTATTCTCCACAAGGACTGCAATGGTTCAAGAAGGCGGCACCTTCTCAAGTGCAATTAGGGATGGGCAATACATGCTGGCCTTACCAATGATGCCCACATCTCAGAAACAAATTTTTAAAAAGAGGAGGAGGAAGGGAGAGGGTACCAACACCACCCTATCTGATCAGGCTCTCTGTGATCGACTCATCCAACTACGATATCAGTGAAAGCAACCCCAATTCCCCATTCACCAACAGTCCCGCACCTTAACTTTCCTCTGTTACTGACCATCACAGTATCCTATTGGCCAAAATGCCACACAAAAAAAATCTAAAGAAATTTATAAATCAAACCATCCAATATTACATTCCAAAGTCAACTAATCACCCTTATGCATTTCCTTAGTGCTTGTTTTCTGTATGCCTGTCCTAGTGCTCCTATGCTGTGGTACCCCAGAGGCTGCAGCATGACTGTTGGAAGGCTGCTGACTTTCAGTGGGATGACTGCATTTGGCCTTGCAGGATGACCTCAAGCAATCTGGGCCAAGGCCCGGCTTGGACTGCACCACCTCGGCTTGGGCAACAGCAACCTGGGCTGGCTGGCAGACAGGCAACAGCAAGGGCACTGTCAGAGAGGCAGGGATGGGATCACGAATGCTGTCATCCTGAGAGAGGACCGCAGGTTTGTACTCCACAGAGTCGCACATAAGAACATAAGAAATAGGAGTAGGAATAGGCCATTAGGCCCCTTGAGCCTGCTCTTCCATTTAATAAGATCAGGGCTGATCTGATCATGGACTCAGCTCCACTTCCCTGCCCATTCCCCATAACCCTTTATTCCCTTATCGCTCAAAAATCTGTCTATCTCTGTCTTAAATATATTCAATGACCCAGCCTCCACAACTCTCTGGGGCAGAGAATTCCACAGATTTATAATCCTCTGAGATTTATAACCCTCTGAGTTTTAAATGGGCGGCTCCTTATTCTGAGACTATGCCCCTAGTTTTAGTTTCCTCTATGAGTGGAAACATCGTGTCTGCGTCCAGCTTGTCGAGCCCCCTCAGTATCTTATATGTTTCACTAAGTTCATCTCTCTCATTCTTCTGAACTCCAATGAGTATAAGCCCAACCTACTCAACCTATCTTCATAAGTCAATCCACTCCTCTCTGGAATCAAGCTAGTAAACCTTCTCTGAACAGCCTCCAATGCAAGTATATACTTCCTTAAATATGTAGACCATAACAGTATGCAGTACACTAGGTGTGGCCTCACCAATACACTGTACAGTTGTAGCAGGACTTCTCTGCTTTTATACATCCCCCTTGCAATAAAAGTAACATTCCATTTGCCTTCCTGATTACTTGCTGTACCAGCATCCTAACTTTTTCTGTTTCATGCACAAGAACCCCCAGGCCCCTATGTATTGCAACACTTTGAAATTTGTCTCCATTTAACTTACAATTTGCTTTTCTACTTTTCCTGTCAAAGTGGATAACCTCACAGTTTCCCATATTATACTCCATTTGCCAAATTTTTGGCCACTCACTTAGCCTGTCTATACCCTTTGCAAATTTCTTGTATCCTCCTCACAATTTGCTTTCCCACCCATCTTTGTATCATCAGCAAACTTGTCCACATTACACTCGGTCCCTTCATCCAAGTCATTAATATAAATTGTAAATAGTTGAGGCCCCAGCACTGATCTCTGCGGCACCCAACTAGTTACTGTTTGCCAAACGGAAAATTACCCACTGATCCCGACTCTCTGTTTTCTGCTAGTTAGCCAATCCTCTATCCATGCTAATATATTACCTCCAACCCTGTGAACTTTTGTCTTGTGCAGTAACCTGTTATGTGTCACCTTATCGAATGCCTTCTGGAAATCCAAATACAACACATCCACTGGTTCCCCTTACCCACCCTGCTCGTTACATCCTCAAAGAGCTGCAGCAAATTTGTCGAACAGGATTTCCCTTTCATAAAATCATGTTGACTCTGCTTGATTGAATCATGCTTTTTCAAATGTCCTGCTACTGCTTCCTTAATAATAGACTCCAGCATTTTTCCAATGACAGATGTTAGGCTAACTGGGCTATAGTTTCCTGCTTTCTGTCTGCCTCCTTTTTTTAAATAGGGGCATTACATTTGCGGTTTTCCAATCTGCTGGGACATCCCCAGAATCCATGGAATTTTGGTAGATTACAAACAATGCATCCACTATCGTTGCAGCCATTTCTTTTAAGACCCTAGGATGCAAGTCATCAGGTCCAGAGGACTTGTCCGCCTTTAGTCCCATTATTTTATCAAGTACTACTTCTTTAGTGATAGGGAAGTTCCTCCCTCCATATAACTCCTTGATTATCCACTATAGGGATGTTTTTAGCGTCTTCTACCGTGAAGATCAATATAAAATATTTGTTCAAATTCTCTGCCATTTCCCTGTTCCCCATTATTAATTCCCCAGTCTCATCCTCCAAGGGACCAACATTTACTTTAGCCACGCTTTTCCTTTTAATGTACCTCTAGAAACTCTTACTTTCTGTTTTTATATTTCGTGCTTGTTTGCTTTCATAATCTATCTTCTCTCTCTGTTATTTTTTTAGTCATTTTTTGCTGGCTTTAAAAAATTTCCCAATCCTTTGGCCTCCCACTTATCTTGCCCTTGTTTTCAATTTGACACCATCCTTTATTTCCTTAGTTAGCCACAGATGAGAATCCCCTTCTCTTACAGTCTTTCCTTCTGATTGGAATATATTTTTGTTGAGAGTTATGAAATACCTCCTTAAATGTCAGTCACTGCTCATCAACCATTCCACACTTTAATCTATTTTCCCAGTCCACTTTAGCCAACTCTGCCTTCATCCCTTTATAGTCTCCTTTGTTTAATCTTCGAACACTAGTTTGAGATCCAACTTTCTCACCCTCCAACTGAATTTGAAATTCAACCATGCAATGGTCACTCATTCATAAAGGATCCTTTACTAGGATATCAGTTATTAATCCTGTCTCATTACACAGCATCTTACAACAGATGTAAGATAGCCTGCTCCCTGGTTGGTTCCACAACATACCGTTCAAGGAAACTGTCCCGGATACGTTCTATGAACTCTTCCTCAAGGATACCCTGGACAATTTGCTTTGTCCTATCAATATGAAGGTTAAAAGCGCCCATGATTATTGCCATTCCTTTTTTACAGGCCTCCATTATTTCTTGATTTATACTTCATCCAACAGTGTAGCTACTGTTAGGGGGCCTATAGACACCTGCGAATTTTTCCCCTTATTATTCCTTATCTCCACCCAAATTGATTCAACATCTTGATCTTCTGAACCAATATCATTTCTCACTACTGCACTGCTCTCATCCGTTATTAACAGAGCTACCCCATCTCCTTTTCCTTTCTGTCCGTCCTTCTGAATTGTCAAATACCCCTGTATATTTAATTCCTAGCCTTGGTCACCTTGCAACCACATCTCTGTAATGGCTGTCAGATCATATACATTTGTATCTATTTATGCCGTCAACCCATCTATTTTGTTATGAATGCTGCATGCATTCAGATAAAGAGCTTTAAAAAAAAAAATTAAAAAACATTTTTCCTGCGTTGAACGCACTTTCTGATACACTTTTATGTTTATACATTCAGTCCCGTCCTGTCATGCTTTGGTTTTCATTTCCCTCAGTGCTACCCTGCTCTATTGCCTTCTCCTTATTCTTTGACTTTTTAAATTTCCACTCACTTGAACCCTCCCCTCCCACTAATTAATTTAAAGCCCTTTCTGCAGCCCAAGTTATTCGATTCGCCAGGACCCCAGTTCCAGCATGGTCCAATTGGAACCTGTCCCAACAGAAAAGCTTCCTCTTACCCCAGTACTGGTGCCAGTGTCCCACGAACCAAAACCCATTTCTCCCACACCAATCTTTGAGCCACATGTTAAAATCTCTAATCTAATTTCCCCTATGCCAATTTGCTTGTAGCTCAGGTAGTAATCCAGAGATTATTACCTTTGTGGTTCTGCTTTTCAATTTGGCCCCTAGCTGCTTATAATCCCTCAGCAGAAGCTCTTTGTTTGTCCTACCTATGTCGTTGGGATCCACGTGGACCACGACAACTGGATCTCCCCCCTCCCACTCCAAGTTCCTCTCCAGCCCAAAGGAGATGTCTTTAATTCTGGCACCGGGTAGGCAACACAGCCTTCGGGACTCACGCTCTCAGCTGCAGAAAACAGTATCTATCCTCCTAATGTTATTGTCCCCTACCACTACAACATTTCATTTTACTCCCCCACTTGAATGGCCCCCTGTACCATGGTGCTGTAGTCAGTTTGCTCATCCTCCCTGCAATCCTTGCTCTCATTGACACAGGGAGTAAGAGCCTCGAACCTGTTGGTCAAGAACAAGGGCCAAGTCTCCTCCATCACTATATCCTGAGTCGCCATAACTTCATCGCTCGTAGTCATACACTCCTGTCCCTGACCACGGATTGAATTTGAATTAATTAATCTAATTGGTGTGACTATCTCCTGGCGTCCAGGTAACTCTCCCCCTCCCTGATGTGTCGTAATGTCTGCTGCTCAGATTCCAGCTTATCAACGCGGAGCTGATGTTCCTCGAGCTGCAGACACTTGCTGCAGTTGTGGTTGCCGTGGATCTCAATGTCCACTAGCTCCCACATGCAACAGCAGAAACACACCACCTGCCCTGCCATCTCTAATCTATTCAATTAGTTAAGATTTGAAGTTTTAAACGTTTAGTTTATAATCCCAGCTCTTAATTAAAACCAATGCCCAAGAAAAGAGGGAAAAACTGACCAAATTGACCAACCAAGCAACTAGTGGAATATCAGCTACCTATTTTTATTTTTTAAATTGATTTTAATCTTACCCCTATTCTCCGAATTCCCACTCTTTCCAAATTCCTGAATAAACCACTCTGTTAACTCCACTCCGTTTAAGACCTCTTTGTGCAGATCCATGCCGGCAGCTCAGCAATCCTAATAATCTGTTGGGCGACTGCAGTGAAACCCTGAAAACCCCTTTAATTACTGGTAACCGCAGCCAT
This sequence comes from Pristiophorus japonicus, assembly GCF_044704955.1. NCBI lineage: Eukaryota > Metazoa > Chordata > Chondrichthyes > Pristiophoridae > Pristiophorus > Pristiophorus japonicus. Next base: position 75,319,770 of record NC_091986.1, on the reverse strand, counting down.
GATGACAGCAGTCTGAGCTTGCATGGCTTCAGCCTGAGTATTCAGAGATTGGCTGGCTTCCGCTTGTGTTGCAATGGAAGCTGAAACATTGGCCATCAGACTCTGCATCATGGTTGGATCTGTGTGCGCCAATGGATTTGCGCACCACTTCTATCCTGGAAAGCATGGGCGCCAAGCTCTGCACAAAGCCCCGTGTAAGGCTAATGACGGACTCCTCCATGCTCCTTGGCATTGCACTCAGGCTTTCTGGCAGGCCTGCCAATGCATCAAGCATTTCATTGTGCATACCCATCAGCATTCTCCTGTAGGCCACCCCATTGAAGTCCTCATCCGATTCCTGTGCAGCAGAACTCGTGTGCGACCTCGCCCACCGGTGAGCTGGCACCTGGGCTATCCTTTCCCTCTGCCATGGCTGCAGGCTACTCATGCCCAGTGACTCGCCACATGCAGATTCTGCTTCTATGCAATCCTATAAAGTGCATGCACTGTCAGCATCTGAGCTGGTGGCTGTGATGTGAAATCGAGTGACAGTGCTGTGTCTTCAGCAGTACTGCCTTCCTCCAGTTCCTGCTCCTCCTCCACTTCCTGGCCAGGTTGGAGTTCTTGGCTATCTGAAAGGAGAAAGACACAAGAGTAGGGTAGTGGTGAGTGGAAGGAGGTGGAAAGCAATAATTGTGTGCTTATACCATCAGCAGCTTGTAAATCAGAAGTGATTGTAGGATCAGGGGGCAGTGGGATTTGAGAAGGAGGATTAAGTATGAGGATACCATTATCTTGCAGTGGTTCAGCCACGCCGCTTGCCACGGGCTCACCAATGGCTCCTCCAATGATCTCCAGCACCAACTCCTCCATAAAGGTAAGGCCATGCAGCTGCGCTTGCTTCCCTGTGGGTAACCCCTGCTGCCTGTGGTGATGAGCCACCTTATGCTGTAAGAGAGAAGGAAGTGTGTCAGTGAGTTTAGTGCAATGTGTTTGGGTGATGTGCCTGTCATGGTTAAATAGCTTGCCGTGTTTGCAAGATGTGAGATGTGGGTGTGAGGCTTGCAGAGTGCTAATTATGTGAGGGTGAGGTGAAGCTATGAATGTAAGGTATGACTCATGATTGATAGAGATTGTTGGTAGGTGAGTGAGGCGGGGGGCAGGGGGGAGTGGGGTGGTGAATGGAGCAGTGTGTGAGGCTAGTGGTTCAGTTGTATGGATATGGCATTTGAAGATGAATTCACTGACCACTCATATGAGGTCATTTAACGTCTTGTTAACTCCATCCTCATGGCTACTTTGCTGGTATTGATCATGACAGCTATCTGCTCCCATTGCCTTTTCTGCATTTGCCTGGAGTACCTCCTGGCCCCCTGTGCAACCAGGACCTCCTGTCCACCTCCTGCACCAAGGCCTCCAGTACTGCATCTGAGAACCTTGGAAAACACTCTCTTCCATGTTGTTCTATTATACTTCTGCCTGCTCACACTCGGTTCCCCAGCCAATTATATCATCTGCTGCAGCCAGAATGCACCTCCTCTTTAAGAGATGCAGCCTGGCTTTAAGAAGTGAAAGCTGGCTTTAATCGGTGCTAGCCTTGCACAAACTTCGACCCACTGCTGAGTGTGCAGCCATTCTGTAGCACGTTCAGTCATTCTAATTGACAGGCAGCATGAAGTTTGCATGCTACATGTTACTTTGAATGGATTGGTCCTGCATCACGATCCTCGCTCCTGTTTTTTGGGGAAAATGAGTTTTAGCCCAGGACCTTTGGATTACTAGTCCAGTACCATAACTATTACGTTGAGTCATATGCAGTGGAAAGGCCTCCATTTGGGGCCTTGGTCCATGCTGCGCCTGCTGATCTCAGCCAGGCAGCTGCAGAGGTGCCCAATCTGCATACCTGAGCTGGAAGAAGGTAAGGAAATCAGCCAAGATTCCTTCGACTGATTGCCTCAAATTGGCCCCTCCTGGTAGATACGCATGTGCGGACACTGGGTGAGCAGAGAATGGGATTCAGTTGTGATGCCACTCATGAAAAAAATAGCCAACCAATGCTCACTGCTTGAGATCACATGTGAAGAATCGCCTCTTGAGTAAAATTCTGCTGAGCTGCTGCCACTTGTGCAGCTGTCCCCAGCAAGAGCCAGCATTAGGTAAGAAAATTGAGAGCATTTTGCTCAATTCTTTTGGTAATTATAATTAAACATAAATGGCTTGTGGAGTTTTATCTTTATAAAACATCCATTTCAGTTTGTCATGGCAACAGGCAATTTCAGCCAGTGGAGCTTTAACCAATAACATTTCCAGCAAATGCCATGGTTCTCAAAATAACTGTCGAAAATCAATCTCAGTAAAATGTTTTCACTTTTTTAGGTAGCCAACCTGCAAAGAAATCAGTAAGACAAGAATATGCATTAAATTGTAACAGTGTACTATCAGAAGCACTCAAGGACACAAGTTTAAATAGATATTCTTAGCCTGACAGTTCCCTGACACAATGTAATACACAGAGTTTCTTTTTAATTAATCTCACTTTAAATTGAACTATTCTTCCCCTTCACTGACTAATTGGGCTCAATTTTCCCCAAGCCCATTTTCTGGCGTAATGCCAGAGTTACACCCGTTTTTCTAGGCCAGAAATGCGCCAGAAATAATTTTCCAAAGTTTCCCCAATGTATAATTTGAATTTGGCGCCACGCAGCATGTCTAGTCGCCTCGGGGGGTGGAGCCTGCTGTCTGCCCCGAAAAACAAAGCCACACCTTCTGCGCATGCGCGAGAAAAAAATGTTAAATTTTTTGACGTCGTTCCAATGGACGTGCATGCTCAGTACAGCTCAGATTTGGCAATCGGCCATTTTTAATGAGCTAGTTATGTGTGAGAAGGATGCTGTGTGAGAGCATTTGAAAAATTGCAGCTGGAACAATACAAGATGCAACGCGGTGCAAGGACCAAGAATTTCGTACAGGATGAAGTGGAGGCACTGGTTACTGTGATTGAGAACAGATGGCAGGAGCTGGACACCAGCAGAGGTCACATAAATGTTACACCCAAAGAAATGAAGAAACACTGGAACCAACTTACAGAAGATTACTGCGCAATGGTGACCACCATGAGATCTGGAGGCCAGTGTCAAAAGGAGTGGCAGGACCTTGGTTAAGTAGTTAATTAAGTAATATTTTCATTTATTCAATGGAATTACAATTGTAAATGTGACCAGCTGTGTATGTCCCACCCAGCATAAAGACACCCTCTCTAAAAAGTTGCATTTTCATCTTTGCAGAGGAAGGTGGCACATAATAAAAGGGAAAGAACTTGAACAGGAGGAGGCCTGGCAAATCTGCACCCAAATGAGCTGGAGGCATAGAATGAAAGTGCAGCTGTAACCTTCACTTCAACTGACAAAGCAGTCCACCTGATTCTTCTAGGTTGCAGGTCTGCTTTGATCGACTCACAGATCTCACCTCCATCTTCTTTATGGAAACGCAGCCATCTGACACAGTCTGCATCACTCAGGTGGAGGAACGAACACCTGTCTCGATATACCCGAGGTGGGTAAGGCCTCCTGCTCAGCACCCTATGGGCTCTGATGTTCCTGATGCGATGAAGTCGAATCAATTGTCTCCTACGTAGCACCATGATGCAGAAGGCTCGCACAAGATATTGCATTGTCAGTATTACCCCCATACTTAAATTTAACCTTTGAAAGAAGCTCAAAATGGCAGGAAAACAGGCAGGCAGGATAGGTTCGCAGTCCTCTCTCTCCCCAAGGTCTGTATGGATGGACTTGTGACTTATCCTCTCTCCCCGTCCTTTACTAATTGGAGTATTGGGACTTCTCTCTCTCTCCTCCCCGCCCTTTACTAATTAGAGTCTTGTGACTTCTTTCTCTCTCCCTCTGCCCCCGCCCCCCTCCACTCATTGCAGTCTTCAGTGCAGAAGACACCTCGCTCCCCGGGCTTCATCCTTCCGATCGGCACCTCGCTCTCTCTCTCTCTCTCTCCTCCCCACCATGGCTTTTTTTGTAGCCGAGCTCCGAGCTGCTGTGTCCGGGCGCAGGGCCGATTCTGCCGGCCAAAGCTACGACCCTCCAACCTCGCTTCAAGACATTCGGTGGTGGCGTGTGAGTGAGTAAAAAAAATGAGAGAATTTCTGAAATCCAAAAAATTTACACTACGTTAACAGGTAAAAAAAAATTGAACTTTATTATTGATTTTGACAGTGTTGTTGACTCCCTCCAAAATCTTCGATTTGAAAACAATGGTGTCTTTCAGCGCCGATTTGTGAATGTGCGCTGGTTTTCTTAACTCACCAGAAGATTTTTCGGCAGTGGCCAGATACGTCGACCTAAGAGAAAAAAATGTTGGCCAAACTATGTACAATTGAAAAAAACCAACACAGACATGAGGGAACACCCCCTATGACGTCAAAATAAAACTGGCCTAGAAAAATCGTAACTAAGTCAGTTACGCCGCGCAGATCGCAGGGGAAAACTTTGAAAAAAATAAATACGCAAAAAAAATGGCATGCGCCAAAAAAAACAGCGCAAGTGACCCGGGAAAATTGAGCCCATTGTGTATACAGTTCCATGTGCCTGTCCATATGTGTGTGTGTTATGGTGTGTGTCTGTGCAAATGTGAAGAAAGAAAAAACTTGCATTTATGTAATACTTTTCACAACCTCAGGACATCTCAAAGCTCTTTACAGAAAATGAAGTACTTTTGAAGTGTAGTCACTATTGCAATGTAGGAAATGAGGCAGCCAATTTGAACACAACAAGCTCCCGCAAACAGCATTTAAATGACCAGATAATCTGCATTTCTTTGGTATTGGTTGAGGGATAAATATCAGCCAGGACACTGGGAGAACTCCCCTGCTCTTCTTTGAATAGTGTCATGGGATCTTTTACACCTACCTGAGAGGTCTGATGAGACCTCAGTGAACAGCTTATCAGATTTTGTGCTGAAGTCTCATGGAGTGGGGCTTGAACCCCCAACCTTCTGACTTAGAGGTGAGAGTGCTACCACTGGGTCATAGCTATCACCTAAATGTTTGCACTTGTGTGCATATATATATATGTATATGTATGCATATCGTACATTCGTGTATCTTTACGCAAGTAATTGTCTGTGCTAGTTGCTATAATACAGGTTACATGTGTTAATTAAAATATTTGGTTAAAGGGAAAACCTGCTCAAATATTAATTCATTGCCTGTACTTTTTTCTCATGGGGCTATTTATATGAAGTTACTGTACTGCAATAATTTATTATTCTGTACATGACATCGTGCCTGGAACAATTATGTTGATATGAATGTGCCTCTAACAGTATTTGATGCGGAAACAAGAAAATAGTGCATAATTGTTTCAATGGGCTTTCAAACCTCTTCCACCTCCTAAAGCATCGAACTTCTTCGGGTCTCTTCGGGACAGATTCAGCTGGTAGCACCTGACTAGGTGTGAAATGATGGTATTACCATTGACTAACCTTGCAAAAGAAGGACGGGTAAAGCTCCAGTATCTGAGGCTGATAAGTCTCAGCTTGTGAGGTGGGAGCTGGCCCCTTTCTGTTGCTAAACTGCACATGCTATCACAAACATGGAAGCGTTAAAAGGTTCTGGCTTGTGGATCTACGTTGGGAACATATGGCAGGGTGAGGGTGAAATTGGTCTTGGGCAGTATCATCATGATAGGCAATCCTCCGAAATTGAGGAAGACTTGCTTCCACTCTAAAAATGAGTTCTTAGGTGACTGAACAGTCCAATACGGGAATTACAGTCTCTGTCACAGGTGGGACAGACAGTTGTTGAAGGAAAGGGTGGGTGGGGAGTCTGGTTTGCTGCACACTCCTTCCACTGCCTGCACTTGTTGTCTGCATGCTCTCGGCAACGAGACTCGAGGTGTTCAGCGCCCTCCCGGATGCTCTTCCTCCACTTAGGGCGGTCTTTGGCCAGGGACTCCCAGGTGTCGGTGGGGTTGTTGCATTTTATCAAAGAGGCTTTGAGGGTGTCTTTCAAACATTTCCTCTGCCCACCTGGGGCTCGCTTGCCGTGTAGGAGTTCCAAGTAGAGCACTCGATTTGGGAGTCTTGTGTCAGGCATGCGAACAATGTGGCCCACCCAACAGAGCTGGTTGAATGTGGTCACTGCTTCGATGCTGGGGATATTGGCCTGAATGAGGACATTAATGTTGGTGCATCTGTCCTCCCAGGGGATTTGCAGGATCTTGCGGAGACAACGCTGATGGTATTTCTCCAGCGATTTGAGGCGTCTACTGTATATGGTCCACGTCTCTGAGCCATACAGGAGGGCGGGTATCACTACAGCCCTGTAGACCATGAGCTTGGTGCCAGATTTGAGGGCCTAATCTTTGAACACTCTCATCCTCAGGTGGCCGAAGGCTGCGTTGACGCACTGGAGGCGGTGTTGAACCTCGCCATCGATGTCTGCCCTCGCTGATAATAGGCTCCCGAGGTATGCCTCACATAATGGGCGACAGCGAATCGGCAGCCTGTTTTACACTCCATCCTATTCTCCTTTTCATTCAACCCTGCACAATAACACCTTCCCAGCATTAACATCAAAATTGTTGCATAGTGTACAGAATAAAATACTAGTGGGAATGGCTTCTGGATGGTAATGTGGTCTCTATGTTCTTCTGACCTTATAAACATTTGCAGAACTCCTCAAGTATATTATGGCTTTCCTATAGTTCAATGTTTCAGTGTGAGCTTCAGCAATCTTGAAATTCTATGATTTTCCTTCCTCCCTCACCCTTTCCCCTTTCTGCTTCACCCCAAACTCAAGTTTAAGAACTACACTAAATAGTGATATTAACTTCCCCATATCTAGTGTGAAACCCTCATGACACACAGAGAAAAGAGCCTTGGCTCAATGGTAGCTTTCCAACTGCTTAGTCAGAAAGCTGTGGGTTGGAGCTCTGCTCCAGACAATCCTGGCAAATGGAGACCAGAGCTCTGGCCTCTGAATACTGGGTTGGCATCCAGCTCAGTATTTGTATCCGATGTGAGTGCAGTAGCAACACTCCCCCCTTGCATCTAGACTGTCCCCTGGACAAGGTAATGATTTATCCTCATGAATATGGGTTTCTGTTACAAAAACAACTCAGAGCATGATCTACTGGATGCAAAAGTAGTGGAAGAAATAGGTTGCCTCATTAGACACAGAAGAGAAGAAGGTATCATAGAGAGGAATCAAGTGTTCATTCGCTCAGGCTGAATTAAGGGCTGGATTTTAGGCTTCTCGGTTTTCGAGGCCGTATTTTATAGTCTCTTGAACATTCTTGAACACTCTTAGTTCAACTTAACTATTTATTTGGGAGATTCAGACAGCCATGTGGAGCTTTAAAATGGCGTTCTTTCACAGACCCTCTCTCTCTCGATACAGCTCCCTGAACCTCCTAGCTAGAGGGCGCTATACTTTATATCAATACCTCCTAGCTAGAGGGCGCTATACATTATCTCATTACACTTTTCCTTTCATAAGAAACAAATATGAATTAAAGTTAGCTTCAATATAAATGGGTAGTTAACTTCTTATGAATACATGTATTAAACAACTACAAGTTTAACAAACAACAACAAAACTTTGTCTTATTGATTCTTTCTCCAAGTGTTGCATGTTTCACACATTGAAACATCTTTTAAAGTCCTGGCCATTAAACAGATTCTCTGGCATGTCAAAGAGTGCTCTCGATGCCAGGGTGAGCAGCATGAAGACGCTGACGAATGTCGGATCTCAGGGATTTTGGTATGACGCAGTGAAAGCCTTTGAAGACTATGCCATCCTGTACTGTGAGTTTGTCACAAACCTTGAAGTATGCATGCATTTCAGGCAGGCATTCATGTGTTGTTTCTGGCCATCCTGTTGTGATTTGTTGTATGACCAGTTGTAGTGTGGAGTCGCTTGCAGTTGCGCGTTGTATGTTAGTCAGTCCTTGTTTGGAGAGTGGGACAAAGTCCACCATGTGGATGCATTCCACTGCAATTTCTGTTCGTGATCTCTCCATGTTTTTGAGGTATGTGTGCAAGAGTGTTTCTGCTCGGTACATTTCTTTTCCTGCTTGATACTTTATTTCAGTTTCATATTGGATGAGCCGAATGAGCAGATGTTGTAGTTGTTTGGATGCTGCAGATAATGGCTTGCGTCGTATAGCAACCAAAGGCTTATGGTCTGTCCATAGCATGATCTTGCAACTATATACATATTGATAATTTTGTTCCATTCAGAAGACTTGAGCAAGCAGCTCCTTTTCGATTTAAGAGTATCGCGTTTCTGCTAGATTGAGCGCTTGGCTCACGTATGCGATTGGTTGTCCCTGTTGCAGAAGGATGAACCCAAGACCCTTTGCTTGAAGCATCTCCTTGACCTTCGGTTGCAAGTTTGTGGTCCAAGTACCTGAGCACCTGAGAATCTGTCATGCGTTGTTTGATAGCTTCAAATGCTTAAAGAGGCCGAACTTGGTGAAGGCCGCCAATGGCTGACCGGGTGGCACTTTGGGCGGATAATCGATGAAAAATAATTTAAAAGTTGGGCCGGTGGCAAATGAGCGACGTACAGCAGCAAACTTTGCAGGAGCTCCCAATCTCGGCGGCAAAGACTCTTGACACCGAAGTGCCACCGAGAATGGAGTCGGGCCCACGGAGGGCTGAAGACATTCAAGTAAAAGTGATTGGGGAAAAATAAATTACCCGAAAGACCTTCAGGGGTACCCCTTAAGGTAAATTGCTGTGAAAAAAAAATTATTAAGATGTTCACTAACCTTTTTTGTCAGTTTTTTAAACTCACCTTGGGGGTTAGACCAGCCTCCTCATGGTGGTCCTTCACCCTGCTGTCGCTGATTCCCTCCTGTCCGCACCAATCTGGCATCTCGGCGGCTGGAAGTCAATTGCGCCACTTGGCCATCTGCTGATATTAGTGGGTGGTTCCCGGCGTTTTTCCCCTCCCACCCGCTCCAGTCAAGTGCAAACTGGCACTGGGCGCAAGCCGGAGAGGAATGTCGGCGGATCTCGACGGCAGCGGGCAGTAAGGCCATCAATTTTGGCCCCTTTGTCTTGTTCTTCAATCCATTTCCAGACTGTGTCTTTATGAGTAAGCTGTCACAGAGGCTCGAGGACTGAACGATCTGGCAAGAGTTTTGCGAGGTACTTCGTCATGCCGACAAATCATTGTACACCTGCATCATCCTGCGGTTTCTGCACTTTGTTGATTGTGACTACTTTGCTTGGGTCGACTTTGAGTCCATCACTGGACAGTATGTGTCACATGTATTTCACTTGGGAGCTCTTGTATTTGAACTTATTGAAGTTTAGTTTGATGTTTCACTTGACTTTCAAAAGGCTTTTGACAAGGTCCCACACAAGAGATTGGTGTGCAAAATTAAAGCACATGGTATTGGGGGTAATATATTGACATGGATAGAGAACAGGTTGGCAGACAGGAAGCAGAGAGTAGGGGTAAACGGGTCCTTCTCAGAATGGCAGGCAGTGACTAGTGGGGTGCTGCAGGCTTCAGTGCTGGGACCCCAGCTATTTACAATATACATCAATTTTGATGAAGGAATTGAGTGTAATATCTCCAAGTTTGCAGACGACACTAAGCTGAGTGGCGGTGTGAGCTGTGAGGAGAAAGCTAAGAGGCTGCAGGATGACTTGGACAGGTTAGGTGAATGGGCAAATGCATGGCAGATGCAGTATAATGTGGATAACTGTGAGGTTCTCCACTTTGGTGGCAAAAACATGAAGGCAGAATATTATCTGAATGGCGGCAGATTATGAAAAGGGGAGGTGCAACGAGACCTGGGTGTCATGGTACATCAGTCATTGAAAGTTGACATGCAGGTACAGCAGGCGGTGAAGAAGGCAAATGACATGTTGGCCTTCATAGCTACGGGATTTGAGTATAGGAGCAGGGAGGTTTTAATGCAGTTGTACAGGGCCTTGGTGAGGCCTCACCTGGAATATTGTGTTCAGTTTTGATCTCCTAATCTGAGGAAGGATGTTCTTGCTATTGAAGGAGTGCAGCAAAGGTTCACCAGACTGATTCCTGGAATGGCAGGACTGATATATGAGGAGAGACTGGATCGACTGGGCCTGTATTCACTGGAGTTTAGAAGGATGAGGGGGGATCTCATAGAAATATATAAAATTCTGGCAGGACTTGACGCATTAGATGCAGGAAGAATATTCTCGATGTTGGGGAAGTCCAGAACCAGAGGTCACAGTCTAAGGATAAGGGGTAAACCATTTAGGACTGAGATGAGGAGAAACTTTTTCACTCAGAGAGTTGTTAACCTCTGGAATTCTCTACCGCAGAGAGTTGTTGATGCCAGTTCGTTAGATAAATTCAAGAGGGAGTTAGATATGGCCCTGACGGACAAGGGATCAAGGGGTATGGAGAAAAAACAGGACAGGGGTACTGAGGTGAATGATCAGCCATGATCTTATTGAATGGCGGTGCAGGTTCGAAGGGCCGAATGGCCTACTCCTGCACCTATTTTCTAGGTTTCTATGTTTCTATGAATTTGCATAGGTTTACATCATAATCCTGATTGGCCTCTTGAAGTGTCTCACCACGTCCGGTGATCAAGACATCATCTGCAATCTTGTAGACTCCATCTAGACACTCGAGGTTCTGGTCTAACTTCTGCTGGAAGATTTCCGGGACAAGACTGATGCCAAATGGCATTCTATTATATCGTTATCATCCCCACTGAGCCTGGAAGGTCATGAGGTAGGAGGACTCTGTATCCAGTTTGCATTGCAAGAAATTCTCCTTGCAATCTGCTTTCGTGAAGACCTTTACATTTGACATCTGTGGCAAGATGTCATCGATCACAGGAAGTGGTTAGTGTCCACGTTTGAGGGCATTGTTCTATGCTTAAACAAAGGGGACTACAGTGGGATGAGAGCAGAGTTGGCTAAAGTAGACTGGGAACACAGACTAAACGGTGGCACAATTGAGGAACAGTGGAGGACTTTCAAGGAGCTCTTCAATAGTGCTCAGCAAAAATATATTCCAGTGAAAAAGAAGGGCGGTAAGAGAAGGGATAATCAGCCGTGGATAACCAAGGAAATAAAGGAGAGAATCAAATTAAAAACCAATGTGTATAAGGTGGCCAAGGTTAGTGGGAAACTAGAAGATTGGGAAAATTTTAAATGACAAAAAGAATGACGAAGAAAGCAATAAAGAAAGGAAAGATAGATTACGAAAGTAAACTTGCGCAAAACATAAAAACAGATAGTAAAAGCTTTTACCGATATATAAAACGGAAAAGAGTGACTAAAGTACATGTTGGTCCCTTAGAAGATGAGAAGGGGGATTTAATAATGGGAAATGTGGAAATGGCTGAGACCTTAAACAATTATTTTGCTTCGGTCTTCACAGTGGAAGACACAAAAACCATGGTCACGGGAATGTGGGAAGGGAGGACCATGAGACAATCACTATCACTAGGGGGATAGTGCTGGACAGGCTAATGGATCTAAAGGTAGACAAGTCCCCAGGTCCTGATGAAATGCATCCCAGAGTATTAAAAGAGATGGCGGAAGTTATAGCAGATGCATTCGTTATAATCTACCAAAATTCTCTGGACTCTGGGGAGGTACCAGCGGATTGGAAAGCAGCTAATGTAACGTCTCTGTTTAAAAAAGGGATCAGACAAAAGGCAGGTAACTATAGGCCGGTTAGTTTAACATCTGTAGTGGGGAAAATGCTTGAAGCTATCATTAAGGAAGAAATAGCGGGACATCTAGATAGGAATAGTGCAATCAAGCAGACGCAACATGGATTCATGAAGGGGAAATCATGTTTAACTAATTTACTGGAACTCTTTGAGGGATATAATGAGCATGGTGGGTAGAGATGTACCAATGGATGTGGTATATTTAGATTTCCAAAAGGCATTCGATAAGGTGCCACGCAAAAGGTTACTGCAGAAGATAAAGGTACGCAGAGTCAGAGGAGATATATTAGCATGGATCGAGAATTGGCTGGCTAACAGAAAGCAGAGAGTCGGGATAAATGGGTCCTTTTCAGGTTGGAAATCGGTGGTTAGTGGTGTGCCACAGGGATCGGTGCTGGGACCACAAATGTTTATAATATACATAGATGACCTGGAAGAAGGGACAGAGTGTAGTGTAACAACATTTGGAGATGACACCAAGATTAGTGGGAAAGCGGGTTGTGTAGAGGACACAGAGAAGCTGCAAAGAGATTTAGATAGGTTAAGCGAATGGGCTAAGGTTTGGCAGATGGAATACAATGTCGGAAAATGTGAGGTCATCCACCTTGGGAAAAAAAACAGTAAAAGGGAATATTATTTGAATGGGGAAAAATTACAACATGCTGCGGTGCAGAGGGACCTGGGGGTCCTTATGCATGAATCCCAAAAAGTTAGTTTGCAGGTGCAGCAGGTAATCAGGAAGGCAAATGGAATGTTGGCCTTCATTCCGAGAGGGATGGAGTACAAAAGCAGGGCAGCCCTGCTGCAACTGAACAGGGTATTGGTGAGGCCACACCTGGAGTATTGCGTGCAGTTTTGGTCACCTTACTTAAGTAAGGATATACTAGCTTTGGAGGGGGTACAGAGACGATTCACTAGGCTGATTCCGGAGATGAGGGGGGGTTACCTTATGATGATAGATTGATTAGACTGGGTCTTTACTCGTTGGAGTTCAGAAGGATGAGGGGTGATCTTATAGAAACATTTAAAATAATGAAAGGGATAGACAAGATAGAGGCAGAGAGGTTGTTTCCATTGGTCGGGGAGACTAGAACTAGAGGGCACAGCCTCAAAATACCGGGGAGCCAATTTAAAACTGAATTGAGAAGGAATTTCTTCTCCCAGAGGGTTGTGAATCTGTGGAATTATCTGCCCAAGGAAGCAGTTGAGGCTAGCTCATTGAATTTATTCTAAGGATAAGGGGTAAGCCATTTAGGACCGAGATGAGGAGGAACTTCTTCACCCAGAGAGTGGTGAACCTGTGGAATTCTCTACCACAGAAAGTTGTTGAGGCCAATTCACTAAATATATTCAAAAAGGAGTTAGATGAAGTCCTTACTACTAGGGGGATCAAGGGGTATGGCGAGAAAGCAGGAATGGGGTACTGAAGTTGCATGTTCAGCCATGAACTCATTGAATGGCGGTGCAGGCTAGAAGGGCCGAATGGTCTACTCCTGCACCTATTTTCTATGTTTCTATGTATTCAAATCACAGATAGATACATTTTTAACCAATAAGGAAATTAAGGGTTATGGTGAGAGGGCGGGTAAGTGGAGCTGAGTCCACGGCCAGATCAGCCATGATCTTGTTGAATGGTGGAGTAGGCTCGAGGGACTAGATGGCCTACTCCTGTTCCTAATTCTTATATTCTTATGTTCCCTTCTGACCAACTTGAGCGGTTTCGAATCGCTCCCCCTCCCTTGGGTTCTGTACTCTAGATTTATTTGGGGGTGTGACAAAAGTGCAGAGGACACTGGTTTGATGCAAAGAACTTTGGTTTTATTACAGTCAAAGTAATACAGGCTTATTACTCTAGTTAGAAAATACATGGCCAAACTTACAATCACTCTAATAAAGAACAAGACAAGGAAAGGTACAAGGTCAAACTTGTAATCACTTTAATAAAGTACAATACAAGGAAACGTACAATGTCAAACTTATAATCACTCTAATAAAGAACCATACACTACACATTCAAAGGGAGTTGCAGTAAAATTATACCTCCCACCTCCCAATACCTAATTCTAGCTCGGTTAGACTCCACGGAAGCAGGGATTTATGCTTACCAATCCTTTTGATAGTTAATGGTAGATGGTGATGTTCTTCCTTCCTTCAGGACTTCAAGACTTCGAGGCCGGAGAAGTTCGTTTTACAACTGTCACATTGGTTTCTCTGCTTGTCTTGATGAGATAGTGGCAACCACCTCTCTCCCCCACTCTCCTCTCTTCATCTTCTCGTCTCTCTAACTTCTGTTGAAAACAGTGACCAGCTGTACGATTTCAGTTTTCTAATCTTGCCGCCCAATCTGTTCACAATCCTTTGTATAATTTTGGCGGGCTTGGTTCTTCTTTATAATATTTTGTCGGGCTCGTTAAAGTTGATATGTGGGTGGGTTGATCTTCGAAAAACTGTTTCCTGATGGAAAAATTTGTTTGGTAATTGCAATGTCCTTTTGTTCTTAGTCTTTCGCATACAGGCTGGATTGGGCCTCTTTGTGATGTATATGCTGAAAAGGTTTGTCTAGACCTATTTTGATGGGGAGCTATCTCTGGGCGATACTGTGATGGTAATGTCTCTTGTGGAGGAAGATTTTCAAATACTCATTCTTCCTGACATGTTACCTCAGTCCTCACAACCAGACAGTTCCAATAATCAAGTGGGCTTCCTTTGTTTCCTAGGTCTGCCCACAGGATTGAATTTGTCTTGTAAAAGTTCATAACTCTATTAAAGTTCGTAGTTTCTTCCATAAGCACTTTAGAGTTCCAAACCTTTTGGTAGATAGTCCCAAATTAAATTTCCTTTCGAATGAGCCCAAACACAGCGGGGCTTCTGGTGAATTTGCTCTCTGCAATAGTGGTAGTATTGTGTTAGATTCTTTTATCTTTAAGCCTTTTGGTAAGTATCTAAGAGGTAGCACAATGCATGTGGCCCCACAATCTATTGGCATTTTTACCATTTGACCTTTGATGGAGAAGGTAGCCATAATCTTGTTAGGGTACTTTTAGTCAGCTTTGTCCTTGATTGTGCGATAAACTTTCCCAAGCATCTTTACAGACTTGACTTCCAAATCAGAATCATAACTCTCTTCATATAGTGCATGAACTTTTGGCTTGCCCTTTTATTTAGGGTTATGTGTAGACTTCTGCCTCGATCCAGTCTACCTACACTTTTCAGAAATGTTATTTAGTTTGCCGCAACTTGTGCAGGACTTCCCACATGCTGGGTATTATGTTTAGAATAACTCCACAAGATTGAGTACTGTGAGCTTAAGCTGATCTGACCTTAGTCCCTTTAATAAAATTTCAGAGTGCCAAAGCAGCATGGCAGACAACCTTTTATACTTGCTTGCATGAGGTGTGCAGGTGACCCTTGGGTCTCCAACAGGTGCACCCTCTGGTGGCAAGTCTTACACAGTTAGCATGTTTACATACATAACATCACTACATAACATCACTACCCCCCCCACCCGCCCTACAAGGTCTTTGATACAAGTTATTTACAAGTTGAGGCGGTCCGGGGCCCTTCGCTCCCTGGTTGAACGCCTGAGTTCGAACCCTGGTATGGGTGAGCTGGTCAGGCCATTGCTGCACTGCATTGACGGCGAGGTCGGTTGCTGGTTGGTTGTGTGTTGGTGGATCGATGATGGTGATGTCCTCTTCAAGTTGTTCCTGGTTGTCAGTGAATCGCAGTTTGGTCTGATCCAAATACTTTCTGCACGTTTGTCCATTACATAGTTTAACAATAAACATTCTATTCCCCTCCTTGGCCAAGACAGTGGCAGCAACCCATTTTGGACCATGACTGTAATTAAGGACAAACAGGGTTGTTTACACCGATACAGCCATGCGATCGTGGCACATGTTTTGCCGATGACGCCGGATTTCCACATGATCATTAAGTCCTGGGCGGAAGAAGGAGAGCCTGGTTTTGAGTACTCTCTTCATTAACAATTCTGCTGGGGAAACCCCGGTAAGTGAGTGGGGTCATGCCCAGTAGCTGAGCAGAACCCAAGATAAATGGGTCTGCAGGGAGCTGTCCGTCACGCGTTTCAAGCTCAGCTTGATCGGTTGGACTGCCCATTCCGCTTGACCATTAGATGCGGGCTTAAACGGGGCAGACCTGACATGCTTAATGCCATTGCGGGTCATAAACTCGATGCTGGTGCTGGTGAAACACAGTCCATTGTCACTGACAAGGATGTCGGGCAAGCAATGGGTGGCGAACATGGCCCGGAGGCTTTCAATGGTGGCAGTAGATGTGCAGGATATCATGATTACACATTCAATCCATTTAGAGTAAGCATCCACTACTACTAAGAACATCTTTCCTAGAAAGGGGCCAGCGAAATCTACGTGAATCCTGGACCACGGTTTGGAGGGCCATGACCACAGACTCAGTGAAGCCTCCCTTGGTACATTGCTCAACTGTAAATAAGTGTTACATTGGTGTACGCATGACTCCAAGTCCGAGTCAATCCCGGTCCACCAAATGTGCGACCTGGCGATTGCCTTCATCATGACTATGCCTGGGTGGGTACTGTGTAGGTCGCATAGAAACGTTTCCCTGCCTTTTTTTGGCAAAACCACGCAATTACCCGGTAAGAGACAATCCGACTGGATGGACATTTCATCTTTACGTCAGTGAAATGGCTTAATTTCATCTTGCATTTCCCCGAGAACAGCCGACCAGCTCCCATTGAGGACGCAACTTTTACTAGTGATAGCTCAGGGTCCAGACTAGACCAGGTCCTCATCTGGCGATGCGTGATGGGTGACCCCTTGCTCTCAAAAACATTCATGACGAGAAGCAAGTCTGCGGGTTGATCCATTTCCACCCAGGTGGTGGGCAATGGTAGCCGACTGAGGGCATCGGCACAGTTCTCCGTGCCTGGTCTATAGTGGATAACATAGTCATAAGTGGACAATGTTAGTGCCCATCTTTGGATGTGGGACGAAGCATTGGTGTTTATATCTTTGCTTTCTGAAAACAGCAAAATGAACGGTTTGTGGTCGGTTTCAAGCTCAAACCGAAATCCAAATAGGTATTGGTGCATTTTCAAAACCCCGTATACGCAGGCCATACTGTAGGCTCTTTCAGCCTTAGATAGACATATGCAACCGGTTGCAGTTTGCCTGATACATTGATTTGCTGTAACACACACCCAACCCCATACGAAGATGCATCACAAGCTAGCACTAAATGTTTACACAGCTCAGACAGTACAAGGAACTTGTTAGAACATAGCAAGTTTCTGGCCTTCTCAAAGGCTGTCTCTTGAGATTTACCCCAAACCCAGTCGTCACCCTTACGTAGCAACATGTGCAATGGTTCCAGCAAAGTGCTCAACCCAGGTAGAAAGTTAACAAAATAGTTGAGTCCCAGGAACAAACGCAGTTCCATCACATTCTGTGGTCTGGGTACGTTCTTGATGGCCTCTGTCTTTGAGTCCGTGGGTCTGATGCAGTATGCCGCAATCTTTCTTCCCAAAAATTCGACCTTTGGCACCAGGAATTTACACTTGAAGTGTTTCAGCCTGAGTTCCACTCTATCTAGTCGACTTAGAACCTCTTCCAGGTTGTGCAGGTGTTCGATGGTATCACGACCGGTGATCAGGATGTCGTCTTGAAACACAACGGTGCGCGGAACCGATTTCAGCAGACTCTCCATGTTCCTCTGGAAAATAGCAGCAGTCGAGCGAATCCCAAAAGGGCACCTGTGGTATATAAACAGTCCTTTGTGTGTGTTGATGCACGTCAATCTTTTAAAAGATTCAGCCAGCTCCTGTGTCATGTAAGCGGAGGTTATATCCAATTTGGTGAACGACTTCCCCCCTGCTAACGTTGCGAACAGGTCATCAGCCATGGGTAGTGGATACTGATCTTGTAATGAGACTCAGTTGATTGTTATCTTGCATTCTCCGCAGATTCTGACCGTGCCATCGCTTTTCAACTCCGGAACAATTGGGCTGGCCCACTCGTTGAACTCAACTGGCAATATGATTCCCTCTCGTTAAAGTCTGTTCAGTTCGATCTTGACTTTCTCCCTCCATCATACATGGAACCGCTCGAGCCTTGTGATGAACACGCCATGCAGCAGGGACCAAGGACCTTGGCGCCTGTGAAGTTGCCGATGCCTGGTTCAACTCGCGATGGAAATTTGCTCAGCACTTGAGTGCACGAGGCATCATTCTGCAAAGATAGTGCTTTGATGTCATCCTAGTTCCATCAAATCTTTCCAAGCCAGCTTCTGCCGAACAGCATTGGGCCATCCACAGTGATATGTCATGCACAGCTCCATTGTACGATACCTTCACTGCCGCACTGCCAATGACTGGTATGAGCTTTTTGGTGGAAGTGCGCAGCTTTGTATAACTCGGGCTGAGTTTCGGCCTTTGTGCCTTGTTGCCCCACAGTTTCTCAAAAGCATTCTGGCTCATAATGGACTGACTCGCCCCTGTGTCCAACTCCATGGAAACTGGAATGCCATTTAATTTGACTTTCAGCATTATAGGAGGGCTCTTGGTGGTGAAGGTGTGTACCCCATACACTTCTTCCTCGGGTTGAATTGCATCATTTACTCGTTCTGCATGATCTACTTCGGATCGACCATCTTCTGCTGACTCTGCCACATGGTGAGTCGCAGCACGTTTGCACATTTGCTGGAAGTGCCCCATTGTTTCGCAGCCTTTGCATACATAGTGCTTGAATCAACATTGATGGGCTCTATGATTATCGCCGCAGCGCCAACATGGTGTTAATGGATTCGCATTCACGCCCCACAGCGGATTCTGAGTCATCCTAGGTCTTGCAGCTGCAGACGGTTAGGCCCTGCCATGTACAGTTCTGCCTGTTAACGGCGTTATTTTATGCACAGTACTTGCCGGTGAGCTTCGATGCTGAGAAGATATCAGTTTAGTATTATCGTTCGTGGACATGAAATCCTGGGCTATCGTGATGGCCTTGTTCAGGTCTGGAGATTCGACAGAGAGCAGCTTGCGAAGAATGACCTCATGGCCGATTCAAAGCGCATAAAATTCCCACAGCATTTCCCCCAAATATCCAGCAAATCGCAAGGTCCCGCAAGGCATCTTAGGTTGGCGAAATAAGAACATAAGAATATAAGAACATAAGAAATAGAAGCAGGAGTATGCCATATGGCCTCTCGAGCCTGCTCCGCCATTCAATAAGATCATGGCTGGTCTGATCATTGACTCAGCTCCACTTCCCTGCCCGCTCCCCATAACCCTTATCCTCTTATCGTTTAAGAAACTGTCTATTTCTGTCTTAAATTTATTTAACGTCCCGACTTTCACAGCTCTCTGAGGCAGCGAATTCCACAGATTACAACCCTCTGAAAGAAGAAATTTTAAATGGGCGGCCCCTTATTCTAAGATCATTCCCGCTAGTTCTAGTTTCCCCCACCAGTGGTATCATCCTCTCTGTATCCACATTGTCAAGCCCCCTCGTAATCGTATATATTTCTATAAGATCATCTCTCATCCATCTGAATTCCAATGAGTCGAGAGAAGCCCATCTACTCAACCTTTCCTCATAAGTCCACCCACTCATCCCCGGGACCAACCTAGTGAACCTTCTTTGAACTGCCTCCACAGCAAGTATATCCTTTCGTAAATATGGAAAACAAAATTGCATGCAGTATTTCAGGTGTGGCTTCACCAATACCCTGTATAGCTGGAACAAGACTTCCCTGCTTTTATGCTCCATCCCCTTTGCAATAAATGCCAAGATTGGTACACTCATAATAAAGGATGAATCTGAGTACTGAGTACAATGAGTAAGTGTGACCTTAGCTCCTTTAATAAGGCTCCAGAGTGCAGGTACCTCATGGGTGACCTACTTATATACTGTGCTCCCAAGGGATGCTGGGATCATTGGGACTCCAACAGGTGGGCCCTCTAGTGGTTAGGTGTCATGCAGGTGTAATGTATTTACACAGGGTTAAATACATTACATCACTCCCCCATGAAGTCAACAGTACACTTATTTACAAGGTGAGACGATCTGGGGCTTTACGCTCCCTTGTCGATCGTCTCGGTACAAATGCGGGTGTGGGTGGGTTGGTCAGTTCTTACTGGGCTGTTGGGCAGCCGGCCTTGCTGGGCTGCTGGGGATGATGTGTTCGGCTTCGTGGTCAACCATGATGTCAGTTGCCACTTCTGTGTGTGTTGGAGGGTCAAAGTTGGTGGTGCCCTCTTCGGGTTGTTCGTTGCTGTTGGTGAACTGCAAATTGATTTGGTCCAAGTGTTTTCTGTCCATTGGCCAATTTGACCTGAAACACCCTATTCCCCTCTTTGGCTGTGTCAGCGAGCCATTTGGGACCATGTTCATAATTGAGCAAAACACGGGATCATTGATCTCAATATCACGTGACAAATTTGCGCGGTCATTGTACACACTTTGTTGATGTCGCTTGCCCTCCACGTGATCATGGAGATCAGGGTGGACAAGAGAGAGCCTTGTTTTGAGCGCCCTTTTCATGAGCAGCTCGGCTGGCGGAACCCCGGTGAGTGAGTGGGGTCTGGTGCGGTAGCTGGGCAGCACTCGAGACAGCCGGGTCTGCAGGGAGCCTTCCGACACGCGTTTCAAGCTTCGCTTGATGGTCTGAACTGCCCTTTCTGCCTGGCTGTTGGATGCGTACTTGAACGGAGCAGATGTGACGTGTTTGATCCCGATGTGGGTCATGAATTCCTTGAATTCAGCACTGGTGAAGCACGGCTCATTGTCGCTGACTAGGACATGAGGCAAGCCGTGCGTGGCAAACATGGTTCGTAGGCTATCAATAGTGGCCATGGATGTACTTACTGACATTATTGCACATTCAATCCATTTTGAGTAAGCGTCCACAACAACCAAAAACATTTTGCCTAGAAATGGGCCCACATAGTCTAAGTGGATCCTCGACCATGGTTTGGAGGGCTACGACCGCAAACTTAGTGATGCCTCTCTGGGTACATTGCTCAGCTGAGAGCAAGTGTTGCACTGGTGTTCGCATGACTCTAAATCTGAGTTGATGCTGGGCCACCAAACATGGGATCTGGCTATGGCTTTCATCATTATGATGCCTGGGTGGGTGCTGTGCAGTTCATAAATGAACGTATCTCTGCCTTTCTTGGGCAAGACCACGCGATTGCCCCACAACAGACAGTCCGCCTGCAGGGACAACTCGTCTTTGCGTCTGTGGAACGGCTTAATCGACTCCTGCAACTCCACTGGGACACCGGACCAGCTCCCATGGAGGACACAGTTTTTTTACCAAAGACAGTAAAGGATCCTGGCTGGTCCTGATCTGGCTGGCCGTAACGGGGGACTTCTCATTCTCGAATGCCTCCATGACCATGAGCAAGTCCGCTGGCTGTGCCATTTCTACCCCAGTGGTGGGCAATGGCAGCCGACTGAGAGCATCTGAGCAGTTCTCTGTGCCCGGTCTGTGGCGGATTACATAGTTGTATGCCGGCAGCGTGAGCGTCCATCTTTGGATGCGGGCAGAGGCATTGGTATTAATCCCTTTGATCTCAGAGAACAGCGATATGAACGGCTTGTGGTCAGTTTCAAGCTCAAGCTTGAGGCCAAATAAGTACTGGTGCATTTTTTTCACCCCGTAGACGCACGCCAGAGCCTCTTTTTCAATAATGCTGTAGGCCCTTTCGGCCTTCGACAAACTCCTGGATGCATAAGCGACCGGTTTCAAAATCCCCGATTCATTAGCCTGTTGTAACACACACCCGACCCCATATGACGACGCATCCCAAGCTAGCACTAATCGTTAACAAGGGTTATACAGGACAAGCAGTTTGTTTGAACACAACAGATTTCTGGCTTTCTTAAAGGCAGCCTCTTGTAAATTCCCCCATACCCAGTCATCTCCCTTGCGCAGTAGCGCATGTAAGGGTTCAAGCAGGGTGCTTAACTCAGGTAGGAAATTACCGAAATAGTTAAGGAGTCCCAGGAACGACTACAGTTCTGTCACGTTCTGTGGTCGCGGCGCGTTCTTGATGGCCTCCGTCTTGGCGTCGGTGGGTCTGATGCCGTCCACTACGATTCTTCTTCCCAAGAACTCGACGTCCTGTGCCAGGAAAACACACTTTGAGCGTTTCAACCTGAGTCTCACACAATCCAACTGACTAAGAACCTCTTCCAGATTCTTCAAGTGCTCCATGGTCGTCCTGACCTGTAACCAGTATGTCGTCCTGGAAACCCACTGTACAAAGAACCGACTTTAGTAGTCTCTCCATGTTTTGCTGGAAGTTTGCCGCCGCCGACCGAATCCCAAACGGGCACCGGTTGTAGATAAATAGACCTTTGTGCGTGTTGATGCAGGTGAGGCCTTTTAAAACTCCTCCAGCTCATGCGTCATGTAGGCCGAGGTCAGGTCCAGCTTGATGAATGTCATTCCTCCAGCCAGGGCCGCAAATAGGTCATCTGCCTTGGGTAGTGGGTACTGGTCCTGCAGCGAAAAACGGTTAATCGTTACTTTATAGTCCCCCGTAAATTCTAACCGTGCCGTCCTCCTTAAGTACCGGGACAATCGGACTGGCCCAGTCGTTGAATTCCACGGGCACGATGATGCCTTCACGTTGCAGCCTGTCCAGCTCAATTTCCACTTTTTCACGCATCATGTACGGTACCGCCCGTGCCTTGTGGTGGATGGGTCGCGTACCGGGAACCAAATGGATCTGCACTTTCGCCCCCTGGAAGCTTCCAATGCCTGGCTTGAACAACGATGGGAACTTGCTCAGAACATGGTTACATGAGGCGTCGTCGACGGAAGAAAGCGCTCGGATATCATCCCAGTTCCAGCGGATTTTTCCCAGCCAGCTTCTGCCAAACAACGTGGGGCCATCCCCTGGCACAATTCACAGTGGGAGTTCGTGTACTGCTCCGTCATAGGAGAATTTGACTTCAGCAATGTTCCTTGGTGTAAGTCCTTAGTTTGGTGTGAATGGGGCTGAGCTTGGGCCTGTGTGCCTTTTTGCCCCACAGCCTGTCGAAGGCCTTTTTACTAATTATGGACTGACTTGCAGCCATGTCCAATTTCATAGATACTGGAATACCATTCAGTTCAACTTTCAACATTATTGTTGGACATTAGTAGTAAATGTGTGTACCCCGTACACTTCTGCCTCCTCCGTACGAGTCTCCAATTCTGTCTGATCCACAGTGGATAGATTTTCCTGTGCAACATGGTGGTTTGCAGCATTTGCAGGGTTTGCAGCTCGCCTGCACATTCGTTGGAGGTGTCCCATTGTTCTGCAACCATTGCACGCATAGTGCTTAAAGCGGCATTGATGGGGCCGATGATCAACTCCACAGCGCCAACAAGGTGTTAAATGCCTCGCATTAACGATTGATGGCGGACTCTGGGTCAATTGAGGTCGGGCCACAGCAGCCAGCGTGTACGTTCTGCCATGTACGTTTCTGCTCGAGACCGACGTTACTTTATGCACAGTACTGGCCTAAACTTCTTTACTGTGCGAAATCTGTTTGGTTGTCGCTGGTGGACATAAATGCCTGGACTATCGTTATGGCTTTATTAGATTTGGAGTTCCTACAGTCAACAGTTTGCGAAGGATTGTCTCATGTCCAATGCCCAGTAAAAAAAGTCTCTGATCATTTGTTCTAGGTAACCCTCAAAGTCACAATGTCCTGCAAGGCGCCTTAGTTCAGTGACATAGCTCGCCACTTCCTGGCCCTCTGATCGTTGACACGTGTAGAACCGATACCTCGCCATCAAAACGCTTTCCTTAGGATTTAGGTGCTCTCGGACCAGCGTACACAATTCTTCATAGGATTTCTCTGTTGGTTTTGCTGGGACCAGGAGATTCTTCATGAGGCCATAGGTTGTTGCCCCACAGACAGTTAGGAGGATCGCCCTTCGTTTGGTTGCATTCTCATCCCCTTCCAGCTCGTTGGCCAAGAAGTATTGGTCGAAGCTCTCCACGAAGACCTCCCAATCGTCCCCTTCTGAGAACTTCTCCAGGATACCAAATATTCTTTGCATTTTCACGCGGTTGTTTGTTACCTCGTCGCCAATTGATACACTCATAATAAAGGATGAAACTGAGTACTGTGTACAATGAGCAAGTGTGACCCTAGCTCCTTTAATAAGACTCCAGAGTGCAGGTACCTTGTGGGTGGCCTGCTTATATACTGTGCTCCCAAGGGATGCTGGGATCCCTTGGGACTGCAACAGGTGGGCCTTCTGGTGGTCAAGTGTCATGCAGGTTACACAGGGTTAAATACACTACAAAGATTACATTGGCCTTCCTGATCACTTGCTGTACCTGCATTCTATCCTTTTGTGTTTCATGCACAAGTACCCCCAGGTCCTGCTGTACTGCAGCACTTTGCAATCTTTCTCCATTTAAATAATAACTTGCTCTTTGATTTTTTTTGCCAAAGTGCATGACCTCACACTTTCCAATATTATACTCCATCTACCAAATTCTTGCCCACTCACTTAGCCTGTCTATGTCCTCCTGCAGCCTCTTTATGTCCTCCTCGCACAGTGCCCTTCCTCCCATCTTTGTATCGTCAACAAACTTGGCCAAGTTACACTCAGTCCCCTCTTCCAAGTCGTTAATATAGATTGTAAATAGTTGGGGTCCCAGCACTGATCCCTGCAGCACTCCACTCATTACTGATTGCCAACCAGAGAATGAACCATTTATCCTGACTCTCTGTTTTCTGTTTTTCAGCCAATCTTCTATCCATGCTAATATATTATCCCCAACCCCTTGAAGTTTTATCTTGTGCAGTAGCCTTTTGTGTGGCACTGTGTCAAATGCCTTCTGGAAGTCCAAATATACCACATCCATTGGTTCCCCTTTATCCACCCTGTTCATTACATCCTCAAAGAATTCCAGCAAATTTGTCAATCATGACTTCCCCTTCAAAAATCCATGCTGACTTTGCCTGACCGAATTGTGCTTTTCCAAATGTCCGCTACTGCTTCTTTAATAATGGACTCCAACATTTTCCCAACCACAGATGTTAGGCTAACTGGTCTATAGTTTCCTGCTTTTTGTCTGCCTCCTTTTTTGAATAGGGGCATTACATTTGCAGTTTTCCATCTGCTGGGACCTCCCCAGAATCCAGGGAATTTTGGTAAATTACAACCAATGCATCCACAATCCTTGCCGCTACTTCTCTTAAGACCGTAGGATGGAAGCCATCAGGTCCAGGGGATTTATCTGCCTTTAATCCCATTATCTTACTGAGCACTGCCTCCTTAATGATTGTGATTGTGTTAAATTCCTCCCCTCCTATAGCCCCTTGACTATCCACTGTTGAAATATTGTTAGTGTCCTCCACCATAATAACTGATACGTAATACTTGTTTAGAGTTTCTGCCATCTCCATGTTCCCCACTACTAATTCCCCGGTCTCGTCCTCTAAGGGACCAACATTTACTTTAGCCACTCTTTTTCTTTTTATATACCTATAAAAACTCTTACTATCTGTTTTTATATTTTGTGCTCGTTTACTTTCATAGTCTATCTTCCCTTTCTTAATCCTTTTTTTAGTCATTCTTTGCTGGCTTCTAAAAGCTTCCCAATTTTCTGTCCTCAAAAAACAAATTGCGAAAACAATTAAAAGAACAAATACTCACACTTACCTTTGGAGTACTTTATCTTCCTCTGCGCTGCCGGCATGGCTATGCCACACTGATTTCCCAGGTGGTCATTGCGGGTGCACTTCCAGGAGGTCGGGTCGCGGAAAAGTCCAAACTCCTGCCAGTGTTGCAACGAGAGGCATTGCACACCCACCAGAGCTCTTTCCGGCAGTGCTGCTGAACGCCGCCACAAAAACGGATCAGAGAATTGCAAAGGGGTACAAGAGACCTGAACGCCGCCATTCACGCCGCTCTGGAGTGAAAACTGGAGCACAAAGGACCGGAAAATCCAACCCTTAAGCTTGGGAGTTGAGTTGGTTTGAGTTGAGTTGGTTTGAGTTGGATTGAGTTGCGTTGCATTGAGTTGAGTTGAGTTGAGTTCTGTTGAGTTGTGTTTACATGAGTTGCATTGTGCTAAGGTGTGTTGAGTTGCATTAGGATTAGACAAGGACAGCTTTCTGTGATCTGTAAGACTGGAACTAAAGGCATTGCTGTCTTTAAGTTTCTTACAAGTTCAACAAAGCCACCTTAAGTCACATACGGCTCCAATCTAGAAAAGTGAAGACTGAGAGGTGACTTAATAGAGGTCTTTCAAATTACAAAGGGTTCAATATGGTAGAAAAACACATAGAGAAAATGTTTCCATTTCTGCGGAGTCCAAAACTAAGAGTCATAATTATAAGATAGTCGCTATTAATTAAAATAAGGAATTCAGGAGAAACCTCTTTACTCAGTGAGTGGAATGAGTGTGGAACGTGCTACCACATCAATTGTTTCAGGCAAATAGCATAGATGCATTTAAGGGGAAGCAAGATACGTTCATGAGAGAGAAAGGGATAGAAGGATATGTTGATAGGGTGAGATGAAATAAATAGAGTGGGAGGAGGCTCATGTGGAGCATAAACACCAATGTAGATCAGTTGGGCTGAATGGCCTGTTTCTATGCTATAAATTCTATGTAATTCTATGCTGAGTGTTTCTGCACTGCTTCACTGACAGTGCGTTCTAAGCTTATATGGAGCTTACAAACATACAGAAAATGGTGAACAAAGACCCACTGCTCCTTCCAGCCTGCCCCACTCAACTGTGATGTCCTGTGCATCACACTATATAAACTTCCCACCCCATGTAATTTCCTGGGAGAGGCAACATTTCAGATATAAACTCAGGCCAATTAGGGGAAAGCAAATCTGGAAAACTCTTCTCCCACCGTCTTAGGCGGTCGAAACTAGTTATGTTATACAGTACTGATCTACTGTAGCAGCACCTTTCTTTTAACATGGACCGTTGAGAAAACTGATTCTATATGATTGTGGAGGTTACAGAGCCAGGAAAGTAATGTGTGACATTCTTGATATGTTGCAATAAGCATTTTGTCACAATTTTATCAATGGATTGTAGGGTGGACTTTACGAATTTGCTGTCCTGGAACGGTGCTTTGCACGGTGGGACCACATACTAGGAATTTGGGTGCAGAGCCCAGTGGGACCTGCAAGATTTTCAGTCCCTGAACTTTAAATGACAGTAAATCCTATGGGGCCTACTGACCTCCGTGCCCGAATTTCCGATATGTGTCCAACATATGAAACTGGGAGCGTGGATTTGTAAGATTTACCCTCGCGTTTTTATACAAAATAGTAAATTTGCCAAACAATTTTTTAGGAAGGCCATGTCCTTTTAATAACCTTATCTGATGATATTTCTAACCTGTGTTTATTTTCAGGAAGTTTACCATTTCCTTGAGGAAGCACTTGGATATAAATAGTTAGTGAATGATAAACTGGATGGCTATTTCAAGGATTAGAGTTTAATTGGAAATGACAGACACATTGAAGGGCCTAATATTAATCAGCATCCCATGTTTTACATCAAAATCACCTGGATTCCTTTTCCAAACAGTTTTTTAGCAGGCTGTATTTTACATGGAATACTGAAGTATGCAACAGTATGGTACAGTATGGTAGTGTAGTGGTTATTACATAGTATTACACAATATTTACAGCACAGAAACAGGCCATTCAGCCCACCAGGTCGATGCTGGTGTATATGCTCCACACAAGCCTCCTTCCATTCTTCTTCCCTTTTAAGGGTTGCTATTGAAACTTCTTCATCCACCCTTTCAGGCAATGCATTCCAGATCACAACAACTCATCTCTGTTTCTTTTGCTAATTTCATTAAAACTGTGCCCTGTGGTTACCGACCCTCCTGCCACTGGATTATTCATGATTTTGAACATCTCTATGAAATCTCTCCTTAACCTTCTCTGCTCTGAGGAGAACAACCCCATGATTAACCCCATTAATTATAGGACAAATGCCAAGTTTTCAATTATTAGAATAATACTGTTTTTCAATGTCTGTTTCTTTCCCCTCAGTAAAATAGTAGGATGATAAACTAGGTTGTATCATAGTTCAACAACTTTCACATTTTGGACTGATCTGAAACATGGTTATTTCAAAACCCTGTGGCACTGAATATTTCACTGTTATTCAAACATGACATCCTCCCACGAAAAGTAATGTAAATGGCTGATGTCTGCTGTTACTTACTGCTACATCATATAATATTCTACCTTTATTTGTTTAAACCTCTGTCTTAATAAACATTATTATAACTCCTCATTGGTGACTCAAGAATTTTAAGGATGGTTGTAGATCCTTGGTTATAGACAATTTCAAAGCAGATTAAAGTTGATATTGACAAGGTAGGGTGCATTGATTATGTTATTAGATTATTAATCCAGAGGCCTAGCCAAATAACCTGAAAAGCATGAATTCAAATCCCACCAGTTTGGGAAATCAAATTCTCGTTTTTAAAACAAATCTGGAAAAAATGACCAGGAAGCTTGTTGGATTGTCATAAAAATCCAACTGCTTCATTAATCTCCCTTTTGGGAAGGATACCTGCCATCCATACCAGGCCTGGCCTAGACCTTAAGCTCTGGAAGTCCCTCCCTAAAGCTCTCTACTTCTCTCTCCTCCTTCAAGGTGCTCCTTAAAACCTAGTTCTTTGACCAAGGTTTTGATCCTCTGGCCTCATAACTCCTTATTTGGCTCAGTGTCAAATTACATTCCGGTGAAGCACCTTGGGACATTTTACCATATAAAAGCACTATTGTAGTGAGCAAAATTCACCAGAACCCCCCGCTGTGTTTGGGGTCATTCGAAAGGAAATTTAATTTGGGACTATCGACCAAAAGGTTTGGAACTCTAAAGTGCTTATGGAAGAAACTGCAAACTTTCATAGAATTATGAACTTTTACAAGACAAATTCAAGCCTGTGGGCAGACCTAGGGAACAAAGGAAGCCCACTTGATTATTGGAACTGTCTGGGTGTGAGGACTGAGGTAACCTGTCTGGAAGAATGAGTATTTGGAAATCTTCCTCCACAAGAGACATTACCATCACAGTATCACCCAGAGATAGCTCCCCATCAACATGGGTCTGGACAAAATTTTTCAGCATATACATCACAAAGAGGCCTAATCCAGCCTGTATGCGAAAGACTAAGCACAAAAGGACATTGCAATTACCAAACTAATTTTTCCATCAGGAAACAGTTTTTCGAAGATCAACCCACCCAAGACATATCAACTTTAACGAGCCCGACAAAATATTACGAAGAAGAACCATGCCCGCCAAAATTATACAAAGGATTGAGAACAGATTGGGCGGCAAGATTAGAAAACTGAAATCGTATGACTGCCCCTGTTTTCAACAGAGTTTAGACGAGGTTAGAGAAGACGAAGAGAGAGAGTGGGGGAGAGAGGTGGTCGCTACTACCTCATCAAGACAAGGAGAGAAACCAACGTGACAGTTGTAAAACTAACTTCTCCAGCCTTGAAGTCTTGAAGTCCTGAAGGAAGGAAGAACATCACCATCTACCATTAACTAAGGATTGGTAAGCATAAATCCCTGCCGCCCTGGAGTCTAACCTAGCTAGAATTAGGTATTGGGAGGTGGGAGGTATAATTTTACTGCAACCCCCTTTGAATGTGTAGTGTATGGTTCTTTATTAGAGTGATTATAAGTTTGACCTTGTACCTTTCCTTGTATTGTTCTTTATTAGCGTGATTGTAAGTTTGGCCGTGTATTTTCTTACTAGAGTAATAAGCCTGTATTACCTTGACTGTAATAAAACCAAAGTTCTTTGCATCAAACCAGTGTCCTCTGCACTTTTGTCACACCCCCCAAATAAATCCAAGTACAGAACCCAAGGGAAGGGGAGCGATTCGAAACCGCTCAAGTCGGTCAGAAGGGAACCTGACCCCCTCATAGAGACCACAATCCCCCAAGCCATCACATCCACCCTACACTATATAAATGCAATTTCTTGTTGTTGTCTTCCAAATGTGAACACTGCATTTTGGTGTGATAAAAAAACCTGACAGATGTGTGAAATTTCTGATGAACTCTATTTTTGCCACACGTATCTCGTAAAATGATTCAATACGACTTGTATTTATTTACATTCCATGGGGAAAAGCAATAGTTAAACTAAGATGTTGCAATTAATACAGCTAATTATACATTATGTGGAATTATTTTGTGGAACAAATGTACACATTTATAAAATAATGGGTTGTCTAGGTGTTGTATTCTGCCATTTACTCCATAATTGAACTCATTACATTCCATACCTGATAACCGATCCATGTAGAATAAAAGTTGATTAATGGCAAATAGGGGATGAAACATGCCGGGTAACTGCACAAATGTGTACACCTAGCACTGAGCTTTGTCAGAGCAGAAATCAGAAATTCTAGCACAGAGGTCACGTGGCGCTACAAGATATTTTGGGGCCGAAATTCAGCCCCACCCGAAAAGGGTCGGACCTACCGTTATTAAAGTTTTTTTACTGCAGCTTCCGATGAGGTGGACTCTTTTGCGAAATTCATCTCATTGTCGGTTTTTTTCAGGCGGACCGTAAGTCAGTCATAACGAGGGCGGAAGTGCGGCGGTATGTACTCTAGAGGGGGGGAAGTGGAGGCAGGACGGAGTATCTACTGCTGTCAATCAGCAGTGAAGAGGTGATGACATCAGTACGTGTGTGTCACCACATTGCTCCCCTCATTTAAAGGGGAGAGAAACAGCGATTGTTTAGATTCGGCCACTGGGTACCAGGGAGGATTTTGTCTGGGCCAGTGGCCTGGCACCCAAGAGGGGATGCCAGGTACCTGTTGACGGTCCGGCCAAACCCGGGGGCATAATTAGCTGACCGATCGGGAAGTTGGTCGGCAAAGAAAAACATGGCGGCTGCAGCAGTGTGCCCTCCCCTTGAAGGGCCACTGCGCTGCCATGGCTCACAGTGTGAAAAGAGGTACACCAACAGATAAATTTGTCGGGGGCATTGTGCAGCATATTTATGATTTTCTTTGGCTAAATTTCGCAGGGGGGTGCGGGAGATCGGCGGTGCGCCATTTGATGACGTACTTCGGATGGTCAGCAGCAGTGCGTGGGGCGGAAATGGGGATCACCAGAAAACGGCCAGAGCTGAATTTAGCTGGCGGTGGCCATTTGCTCGGAAGTCGACAGCCACTCGACTCCACTGCCTGGCCGCTGCTTTCTGGCGGTAAGTGGCCTTTTTGGGGAGCAGAATTTCTGCTAGTCATTTAATAGATGGAAATTTCTGCACTGCCCATTTACTCTGCACCGACTTCCCCATAAGTGCTCCTGGTGGGTGAAGATTCACAGGATAGCCACAGGTTCAGTAAATTTACTCTTCAGTGTAAAGCAAAGGAGGCTAACTGTGAGCTAGAAATGGGTCCTTGTTGCACCCATTTTCTAGGTTGGAAACAGGGCGGGGTGGAAAAGTTCTACGCTCAATCAATGCCTGTGTTAAAGGATGGCTGTGCAGACATCCTGGGCGGCAACCTTAAACAGGCAATAGCCCCTAAATTATGTTAATGTTTGGCCTAACACTAGCTTCTGGACCCTTCCAGGAAATTTGTTGGCATTGAGAGGGGCAGGTGTCGGGTCTGCTCCACTCAGTTTTGTTGGCCTAGCCATTGGCCCTTAAGGTGATTGCTGGAGGCCACTGTGAAGGTAAGTTAATTTAGTAAACTTTCCTTTCTTTGGAGCAGGGGTGAACATGAGTGCATCTCCAAGTGCCACAGCTTTCCTGAAGGCTGCTGCCGGCCTGTGTTCAGCCCCTCTCCTGTTTGCGTCTCACCCCCCCCATCCAAGGACTTACCTGAGTGCTGTCAGCAGCATCAGAGTGGTCTGCTTCACTGGCGAGCTGCATGGGTACACACACAGGCATGGCAGCTCATACCAGACATATTTAAATGAGGTCCAAGGGCCAATATCGATTTGGCCTGAGGCCTACATGTTTGGGTACAGTTCATACTGTCTTAGTAGCGCTAATGAATTTCAATCCCTATATCCCTTAGTTGGTATTAAAGGTTTTAAAAAGGAGTAATGATAAACTTTAGAATTTGTTTCTGTTCCGATCATAGAATATTGGCTGCTGCTGGTGAAAATTTTTTTATTTTGCATGAGAGACAAAACTGATGAAAGGCTGGAGTCAAAAGTTATGAAAGGCCACGCGATGCTAAACAAACTCCTTAAAAAAATTCCACTTTAATGATTAATAAAGAGGGAATATATTTTGTTGAACTGTCCCATGATCTTGAATATTTTAAATGGAGATATACATGCTGTAATGGTGTATATCATTCGTCCCTGTTTATTCTGTTTTATCATGTTTTACAATTGGATGTTTGAGGCAGCAGAGAAGTTTTTTATGGAGCTCTTCCTTATATGACATCATGATGTTCTGGCCAGTGACATCATGAATAGGAACACTCTACTTTCATGATATCACAGAAGCAGATATTTGTTATTACTATTAATAATATTATTAATAATAATAATAATAATAATAATAACATGGACACATCTAGTAATGGTGGCGCTGTCAATAGCATTTCTAACCCTCACCCCAAAATCTAACCCCTCCTAAACCTAATATCCTAAAAACCCTAACTCTGATCCAAATTCCTAACCTCAACTCTAATAACCTAATCCTAAAACCCAACCCCAACACTAAACCTAAATTCTAAATTGCGCATAGGGTCAATATTGTAACACAGGATTGGCTGCAGTGTCAATAGTCACTGTGATGTTATCAATGATGGAGGTCGGCCACGTTGTCAATAGTGATTGCGACGATAGCGATGATGCACAGCTGACTGCGGAGTCAATAGTCATTGTGGCATCATCAATGATGCAGGTCGGCCGCGTTGTCAATAGTCACTCTCATTTAGAAAAGTTCCTCAAATGTCGGCTCCTAGACTTCCAAATACCAAGGAGTAGAATCTCTGCGGGAGCTCTCCTGATCACTACTGCTTTGATGGAAACTCCTTCCAAACAGCGTAAACTGGCCATGCTGTTTCTCTGGGATCTCCGGCAAGTCCAGGCACAGCTCTTCTCCATGGAAACACGTGGACAAGTATAACATTGAGGGATTTGGAAGTAATCTGGTAGAATGTACTTCCCTCTTAAACATTAAACTCAATTGAAATAAAATATTTCTCCCACTAAAAGAAACAAAAGAATAATTTCTCCTTTCATTTTCACCCTGTCTCATTTTCACCCTGTCTCATTTTCTCCTTGTCATGTATATTTCTATTTCTGTTCTCTTGCTCTTGTCCATCATCATTGTTTCCACAGTCGATTATTTTTGCTCCTCTGTCTGTGCCATCATTCTCACCATGGTCTCCAAATGTTTATCCAGGCAGGGGGCTCTACTGCAAAAGCAAAATACTGCGGATGTTGGAATCTGAAATAAAAACAGAGAATTCTGAAATTTTCAGCGGGTCAGGCAGCATCTATGGAGAGAAAAACAGTTAATGTTTCAGGTCGACAACCCTTGGTCAGAACTGCCGAATGTTCGAAAAGAGCACATTCTTCAGCACTGAAAGGGGGATGGGAAGAAAGAACAAAAAGGAAGGTCTGTGATAGGGTGGAAGGCAGGAGAGATTCGAGAGACAAAAGGGATTATGGGCCGAATTGAAATGGTAATGATAGAGGTTAGAAAAAGGTTAATCTCGATAGGGTGTGAATGGTGTAGTAATGACCAGCTGCTATTATAAACAAAGAGGGAAAAAAAAGAAGAAAGAAGAAAAAAAACATAAGAGGGGAGGGAAAGGGAGCCAAAGATGGCCAGATGTTATGCTCTGAAATTATTGAACTCGATGTTGAGGCCAGAAGGCTGTAACGTGCCTAAAAGGAAGATGAGGTGCTGTTCCTCGAGCTTGCGTTGAGCTTCATTGGAACAGTGTAGGAATCCGAGGACGGACATATCAGAGTGAGAGTGGAATGGAGAATTAAAGTGACAGGCGACTGGAAGCTCAGGGTCACACTTACAGACTGAACAGAGGTGTTCTGCAAAGTGGTCACCCAATCTATATTTGGTCTCCCCAATGTAGAGGATGTAGGGGGTGGTAGGTCTGTCAGCTTGCCTTCCTGACCCAGAGCGGTTGCGAGTCACTCCCACTCCCTGGTTCTTGAGCTTGGATTTATTAATCAGGGTTTGATAAAGTACAGCAGAGAACTGTTTTGTGCAAAGAAGGTTTGGGTTTTATTCAAGAAAGCAAATAACACAAATACACTTCAATAAAACTGTAAAATCTTACAAAAAGGTTCTAAACAATGGGGAATACTTTATTACAGGTAATGAACACAAGAGAACTATCTCCCAACTCCCACTTACTCTCTAGCTAAGTTAGACTCTAGGGCAACAGGGATAATGCTCACTTATCCTTCCTTTGACAGTTAGGGCTGTTTCACGGTTTTGGGTTTCTTTGGTTATAGCCGGTTTGCCTTGCCTTAACCCAGAAGTGGTCGAAGACCTCTGCTGCATATTGAAGCAAGTTTGGGCAAGTTCTTTTCTCCAATGCCACGATGTTTCTTCCTGTGGTTTCTGGCCATGTGCTCTCGGTCTTGTTGTTCCGAAGTGCTGGTCAGAATAGTTCTTGCTGTGATGGTCAGAATAGACAGTTTTCTCTTCTCTGTCTTTCTGGTACGATAGGCCCTCAGTTTATACTCTGAGAGGCTCCTTAATCTTTGCGCCAAATCTAACATTTCTTTTGTTTAAGTTTTGCTGCCCAGCTAACTGAAACTTGATTAAATGTTTTTAATCTGGTGTTGATACTTTACTAAGCTGACGAGCTTTTGTCAATTGTTGAAATTATCCTTTGGTTTCGAGTCATAGTTGTTAAAGTTAGGTTCTGGTGTTGGATTGTCTGCCTGGGTTCGAGCTTTCTATGCTGGCCGGAAAGGTGATTAGAGTTACGCATGTGTTGGATGGGTTTTTGTGCTTGGATTGAAACTGTACTTCCTTGGATTGATTGTTGAAATGTAAATGTCTTCTAGGGGGCAGGTTTTGAGGGTAAACAGTTCCCCAGACAATTTGATTAACTCAAATATCCCCAGACAGCTTGATTAGCTCCAATATACAAATTTTAGAGGTTAAATCCACCCCTTTTCTTGCAGCCCTTTTCTCACAGACTGACATTCACCTTTTAAAAATCCCAAACTTGGTTAAAACTCGTAGATTTCTTCCATAACCATTTTAGGATCCCAAACTTTCTGCTTAATAGGCCCAAATCAATTTTCCTTTTTTAGTGATTCCAAACACTGGGGGGTTTCCACGAATTTTGGAATCTTACAAGGGGACCACATCATGAGCAGTGAATACAGTATATGAAATTGAAAGAAGTACA
The DNA here is from genome assembly GCF_044704955.1 of Pristiophorus japonicus. NCBI lineage: Eukaryota > Metazoa > Chordata > Chondrichthyes > Pristiophoridae > Pristiophorus > Pristiophorus japonicus. The sequence continues at coordinate 75,284,687 of NC_091986.1, read as the reverse complement.
AGTAAATCGATGTTTCACCTGGAAGGAGTATTTGGGGCCCTGAAGAGTGGGAAGCGAGGAGGTAAACGGGCATGTGTTGCATCTCCTGCGCTTGAACGGGACGGTGTCGTGGGAAAGGGAGGGGGTCCTGGGGGTGACTGCAGAATGGACCAGGGTGTCGCGGAGGGAGCAGTCCCTTCGGAACGCGGAGAGAGGAGGGAAGAGAAAGATGTGATTGGTGGTGGGATCACGCTGGAGGTGGCAGAAGTGGCGGAGGATGATCCGTTGAACATGGAGACTGGTGGGGTTAAAGGTGAGGACAAAAGGAACCCTGTCATGGTTCTGAGAGGGAGGGGATGTGGGAAATAGAACGGATACGGTCGAGGGCCATGTTAACCATGGCGGAGGGGAATCCTCAGTTGAGGATAAAGGAAGACATGTCAGAGGCACTAGTCAAAGCAGATGCAATGGAGACAGAGAAACTGGGAGAATGGAATGGAGTCCTTACAGTATGTAGGGTGGGAGGAAATGTAGTCCAGGTAGCTGTGGGAGCCAGGGGACTCTACTGCTCTGCATTGAACATTACTCGCATCTCACACCCCTCAGGATGCATTTATGTGCATCAGCTCACTATTACAAAAAAAGAAACTGGGAAAAAACATTATTCCAACCTTTAATATCAGAATATCTCCACGATACATGGTTTAAGCGATAACGAGCTTATATGAAATTCTATTTCACACTTCTTTAACAGAGGTAGTTAATGTGTTTATTTTAATTTTGGTCAATACCTTTGATAAAATAGGAGGAATATCATAGGAGGGCTTTAAGGTGTTCAGTATGTATACTGACAAGTGTGATTTCAAACTCCCCATTGAGTCAGGCTAACATAACCCATGAGCCTTTTACATTCCCTGTCATTACAAAGTGGTTTGCTTTTCAGTCATGTAGTTATTATTTTATTGATAGACAAAGTTCTACTGAGTTTTCCTTCCTTGTTCCTCTTGCAGGTTAGCTCACTTAAGCGAGGCAGTATTTAAGCTCTTCACCAGCATAAATCTTGTTCAAGTAGGAACAACAGGATGTTTGGATAAAGAAGGCTCGTGTAATAGAAAGCTATTTCCCATCAAGACTACAAATGTATTTCTAGTCGTGTGTAATGTGCTGATTTGGCACAGTGTTTTCTAAGTGCCCTCATGTAATATTTAAATGTTGATCTCAAAGTGACGGCTGAGAACATCTGGAAAGATATACAGTTTAATGTTAGAACATTTCCACTGTATACAGCAAATCAAGCTTGATCTCATCTACAGACACTTCTTCCCACACCCGTATACCTCTAGGCAAACAGTGGAGATGAATGACTTCACTCTGTTTAAAATGTGACTTAATCCATCACCTCGGGGCCCAGCAGTTGTTTTTTTGTAACATTTGATATAAAATCAGATGTTAAGTCTAGACTTGTATTTTGATAGTTCACCGGGCTAAGCCTGGGCCTATACACTGTCTGCTTTACTGTTGGAAGTATCCAGAGAATGACTGGATCACAATCCGGCTGAAGACTGTATGCATAGCTTCAGTCTTTGCTTGCTGGCCTAAGACCTTGCTTGACCTTACCAATACTGAAGCAGTGCCTCACGTCAAAGGACAACTAACACAGGCAAAATGGAGATGCTTACTGGCCACATGGCAGGTCAGAGGGATCATCAAAGATGACACCATCGACAGAAGCCTGCTAAGAGCTTGCATGACCTGACGTGCGGGCAGCAGCACGGGCTAGCTGTGCTGAACAATACATTTTTCTTAAAAAAGAAAGAAAGCTTAAAAGAAAGATAAGCCTGTTTCCGAACAAAGGACCTATCAAGCTAAATGACAGCACTTGAATGGACAAACACGTGATGTTATTTATTGGCATTTGAAAGCAACAATTCAAAGTCACTAACTGGAGACTTACTATCATGGATGAAAGCAAAATCAGATTACTTAGATATTAGGCAACATGTCAAACACATCTTGCAGTCACTCTGCAGTTTTGCTTTATTCTGAAATCTCACTTCATACCAAACCACCCACTGTTGGTTATCAATCATTTTGAAACACAAGAGGCCACCAAACTGAGTTGCTTTCAGCAGGTTACTTGGGTTTCTTTTTTCCTTTTATGCGGGCCCTGAAGCAATGTGGCGGCCCCGACCTGCGAGGGAACATCTGCGACAGGTCGGGGCCATAAAATGAGCATACCACTACAAGGTGCAGCGCGAGCTGGTGCAGGAGGGCGATGGCAGTGAAGAGGGCGACTGGATTGGACATCACCATAATCCAGGTCAGTGATTAGATCGTGGGCAGGTACAGCAAGAGCGGTGAGGTCGGGGTGAAGGAGTGGCGAGAGATTGTAGAGCGAGATGATCGGGGCCCAGGAGAGGCAGGGGCCCAGGGGCAGCATGGGCCAGCCCACACTACGATATGTGTGCACCCTAGGTCCATGCAGCGTAGCTGGTCTCCAGTCGTCTTGGTTAACCCTTGCCACTGGACCAAGACCAGGCTCTGTCAAGTCCATGTGGTGGCAGGTGTGCAACGGCTACCATACGTTAAAAAAAATCCACGCAGAGGCATCTTCCATCCTTCAATATGCAGTTCAGGATCTGGAATATTGTCCTTCATTGAAACACCTGTGAACTCATTGAACTCATCTCTCTTTGGTGTGGAAACAAGTCATCTTCGATTTGAGGGACCGCCTAAGAAGACTTGGGTTTGTGTAATCTTCTGTTGCTTTTAAGTAAATATGCATATGTGAATGTATATATAGTGTATATTGCTAGACAATAAAAGACCAAGGTCCATCTAGTTCACCTTCTACCATCCTAGTAGTCACATGATATAATGATAATGGAGTTGTTGACTAATCATAGCAATCAATCTTTATCTATTAGTCGACAACAGACCCAGAGATGAGATGAAGAAAACCTCAGTGGTCCAAAATCACCTTTTCCTCCCAAGAATGCTGCACTTACCACATGTCCTGTCTTAAATTACTCATATACTGTATCCAAAAATGCTATTTTCTGAAAGAAATCTATCTGATTTGCATTTGAATGAATAAATACTATCTGCTTCCACCATTTCCCTAGGGAGCCTGTTCCATAGATTTACACTCACACTGAAATAATGTTTCATACAGAGTTAATTAAAGTTAGCCCTCTTCGTCACTGACTGGTGGTGTATTTTCTATGTTGTAGATGGGCTAAGTGTATAAGCGTGTCCTTGCAGCAGATGGCAAGGCTCTGCACTGGCTCCCTGTTGACTTAGAACCTGCAGCAGCTATTGTCCTTGGCCATTGGCAGGTATGAAAAGTGGAATAATGACAGGTTTAACCAGTGCTGCATGCCTGCTGATCTCTCTGGCGTGGATTCTTTCAACTTGTATCATTTTGACCATGGGAGTGAGCCTTTGGTTTAGTGGTAGCATTCCTGCCTCTGAGTCAGATGGTGCAGGGTTCATACCCCGATCCACAGAGTCCTGGTGAACAAGATCAGTGCTCTAGCTCTAAATTCTGGGTTGAGATCCAACGGTTTATTTGCATTTGGTGGGTGTGGGAGCCCTCATCATTGCATGGTTTGTAGGTGTCCATAAAACCCTCCTACCGTATTGGATTAACCACCCTATTGGCTGATATAAAGATAGTTACGGTCATGTAAGAAGCATTCACATTGTGACCTGTCAGACTGTTAATCAGCCTGTGAATCTTTCCGCTATATGCAAAGGAAGAGTGCGAAGCTAGAAAAACAACAACATCTTCGACCATGAAATATTGTATTTAGGTTACTTCCGAACCAATTCCATCATAAGATTTTCCTTTGCTTGCTGCTCACCACAATACGCTGGAATTGCGTTCCTGAACTTTGTATCAGAAAACTTTCTTTTCATGTGCACTCTTCTTTCACTTGGTACTGTTCTTGTAAATGATTTCCAGTGCCTTAGCAGACAAAAGTGGATCTTTTTTTGGGGAGGGGAGCATTGAGAAATGTTTCAAACCAAATTTACCACATTGGATAAATAAAACTGGCCCCCTAAATAAAAATTCACAAATTTGCATTGAGAAAAAAAATTCAGAAATATTGAAAAAAAGCTTTAATGAAAACTCTGGGAATTGATGTGGGAAGCCTTGTTGTGCTTGGCAATGGCATTGGTTGCCTTGTTGCACTCTGGGTATTATACACATACACCATTTTTCTGTAAGAGCTGGAACTCTGTAAATCCTTTTATTTTTGATATTTTTTCCAGCATTTGCACCTCACTATTTTCTTATAAATGTTCTTCCTTGATTGGTTGTTGCTGTGCATTCTGGGGATAGTAGTTCCACAGAAAAGGAGTTAAAAACCAACCCACATGATGCACCTCAGTCTCTCAGACATTGTTAACAGGAATTTCTCACATCAGTTGAAGATTCATATCTCTAGGATCAGAGTAGTACTCAAGTTTGAGATTTTGAAGAGAGAGTTAGGCTTGCTCAGGGAAAACTTGTTGAAAGTATTTCTGCCATCTAACGATTAACTTTATGGCTAAGTTTAGTATTTTTTTCTGAAGACAGTTATGCTAAGCATTAAAATTCTGTTACTGTTTAACACTTAACGTATGATAAAAAGAGCAGAATCTGTACTCTTACTGTAGTGTTTTGCCCATGGGTACTGTTATGTCCTAAGATGCTCTGATAATGACTCCACGAGGCAATGTACCTTAGTCCTTTATTGATAACTCCAGAGTGAGGATCACACCTGGTGGCCAGCCTTTGACACTAGGCCAGGCATACCTGTATAGGTAGCCTACAAGTCTCCCACTATTGTGCCCACTGGTGGCACACCTTGTGATAGTACCAACAGTAGCCATGTAGGATACATGACATCACTCTCCCCCAAGCCTTTAGTGCAAATTGCCTCTGCATTGACTGTGCTCTGGGCTTAGCTCTATCTGGTTGGCCCTTGGCGGGTCGTATTCAATCTTGGGTTAGTGGTTGGTGTTTCATTGGCAGTAGTGCTGGTGGTTGCTGTTTGTGTGTGTCCCTGACCACTCCATTCACTCCTCCCCTCCTCCCCCCCCCCCACCCCACACGTATAGATTATGCTGGAGGCTCATTGCATTCATATATATTCAAGTCCAGGAAAAACAAGTTTGCATTACATTTGTGGTTCATTTGTGAGACAAGTACATTAGACTGGTGAGATACATTATCGACACGTACTGAGGATTGGTAACCGGTGCATAAGGACAAGCTAGTTCCAGAACTGCTGGATGGTGTCCAGGCAGTCTGGTGGTGGTGCGATGCCCAGTACTGGCAGTGGGAATCCGGTTGGCTCAAGTTACCTGCTCTCGGGGCTGTTGTTGTTGCACCGAGCATTGGGCAGGTTCACAGATGCCTGTGACCTCCCTGTCCTTTCTTTGCGCCCTGGGTCGCTGCTGCTCCCTGAGGAGCTGTCGTCTAGCAGTGCACAGGGAACTGCTGACTCGCTTGTCTGGGCATTGTTTGGTTTGGGATCCTGGCTGGTCCCGGTCCCCTTTGGGAGAACTGTTGCAGGTGACCCTTCATTCCCAGGTATGGCCTTGGTGATGATGGTGTCTGGGGACTGCGCTTTGGCACAGTTTTCTCTTTCATGTGCATGGCGGTTGGTGCCAAAAGGGTGCCTGAGAGGCGGAGCCGATCGGGGCAGGGTATCTGTGATATCTTCACAGAGCACAGCACACAGAGCTTCCTAACATAGCAGGCAGCTCTCTAGAACTGTCCGGAAATCTGCTTGGGCTGTTTATTATTAACCCTGTACTTGCAGTACACAATACGTTCACATCCACAGTGTGGAGCTACAAACATTACAAGCTTACAAACATTACACTTCTCCCTCCTTAATGAAGAAGCCATCATAACTAGTGTAATGTCTGTAAGCTTGTAATGTTTGTAGCGCCACACTGTGGATGTGGACATATTGTGTACTGCAAGTGCAGGGTTAATAATAAACAGCCCAAGCAGATTTCCGGAGACTTCCGAGAGAGCTGCCTGCCATGTTAGGAAGCTCTGTGTGCTGTGCTCTGTGAAGATATCACAGATACCCTGCCCCTAATTGACTCCGCCTCTCAGGCACCCTTTTGGCACCAACCGCCACGCACATGAAAGAGAAAACTGTGCCAAAGCGCAGTCCCCAGACCCCCATCGCCACTAAGGCCATACCTGGGAACGAAGGGTCACCTGCAATAGTTCTCCCAAAGGGGACCAGGATCAACCAGGATGCCAAACCAAACAATGCCCAGGCCAGTGAGTCAGCAGTTCCCTGTGCACTGCTAGATGACAGTTCCTCAGGGAGCAGCAGCGACCCAGGGCGCAAAGAAAGGACAGGGAGATCACAGGCATCTGTGAACCTGCCCAATGCTCGGTGCAACAACAACAGCCCCGAGAGCAGGTAACTTGAGCCAACCAGATTCCCACTGCCAGTACTGGGCACCGCACCACCACCAGACTGCCTGGACACCATCCAGCAGTTCTGGAACTAGCTTTTCCTTATGCACCGGTTACCAATCCCCAGTACGTGTTGATAATATCACATTTGGTGACGAGGATGGGATTTCTGCTCATAGCTTTGAACGCTGGACTCATAGCTTTAAAAGCTGGTTTACCCTTCAGTTAGCATGCCTTCGCAAGATGCCCAGTCTTCCTGCAGAAGAAACATTCTGTCTTCACGTATGGACAACTTTGAGCAATGTGTTGTCCCAGGCACCTATAGCACGACTTCGACATTCTGGTAGAATTTCCAGTTTCTGAGACTTTCGGCCCCCACCGTCTTTTACTTTGAACCTGCAGGTGATTTACCTCAGTTGGCTGATGACCGAAATCATTATTTAATTCTCAGGAATATTGTTCGGCCATCTCCATTGACCTCGCTGTCTGATAAGCAATCTCAAAAGTCAAGTCATCCATCGTCAATAACTTCCTTCTGATCGCATAATTTTTCACCCCACAAACAAAATGATCCCGTAATGCTCGGTTTTGAAAGTTTCCAAAATTACAGTGCATCAATAGCTTTTTTAATACAACGATGTAATCACTGATACATTCATCAGTCTTTTGATTCCGAATCCCGAAACGATAGCTTTCAGCAATTTCTAACGGTTTGGGGTTATAGTGCTGCTCCAGCTTCATTAAATCTCTTTAAACATTGTGTCCTTTGGCTCTTCAGGCACAAGCAGATTTACAAGGGTTTCGTATAATGCCGGACATGCCTCTGATAAGAAGATCGCTTTTTTATGTTCCAACAGAGCCTGGTTCTGGACTGCATTGTCTCGAACTTCGATTATGTTATTTGCAGTGAAATACATTTCTAGCCGATCCACATACGCTTTAAAACGTTCCCGGTGGTGTCTATATTCTCCCAAATGTCCCAATACACCTGCGGGTGCTGCCATTTTAATCTCTAGCTGTTCACACTGTGTGCTGTATTTTACCTCAGATTTTGTAGCTTTTTTCCAAAGACAGAAATTTCCAAAGTCTCTGTCGGCTGGCTGAATCCTTCACCAAAAAAATTTAAGCTTTAAATCATCCGAAAAATCCCATCTTCCGTCGCCAAATGTGATATTGTCACAGAGCACAGTACACACAGCTTCCTAACATGGCAGGCAGCTCTCTCGGAAGTCTCTGGAAATCTGCCTGGGTTGTTTATTATTAACCCTGCACTTGCAGTACACAATATGTCCACATCCACAGTGTGGAGCTACAAACATTACAAGCTTACAGACATTACAGTATTGATACCGGTGCCGTTGCCCTCCTGAGATCGCTTGCTCTGCAGATTGTGTGTATTGGCTGCTTGTGGCCACCTTCCATGGTGCATAACTCTGGTCCCAGAGACGCAGGCCACAGCGTTGGGTAGCACGCTGGACCTGTGTGCTGCCGATGGGTGTTTGTCCGCTGCATTGGCTGTATGCCGTTGAAATCCTACATCGCACAACGTTTCATTACTTATTGTGAACACCCTGTAGCTCCGATCGTGATCACACGACTTTTACTTGCTCGTTACATGTACACAACTCTGATCATCAATTACACCTTTTACATGATCGCAAATGCGAGACTTTTCCTTGCTCGTTACATGTACACAATTCTGATCATCAATTACACATTTTACATGATCACAATTACGCGATTTTTCCTTGCTTATTACATGTACACAACTCTGATCATCAGTTACTCATTTTACCTCTAACTCACAGTTGCTATTACATCACTTGAGTGTGTGGAATTGTCCCTTTAAGTGTGGTGGGTTGCAGGCCTCCTTTAAGAGAGCCTTGCTTTCTTTACCCCAATCCTCTTCTCTGTTTGGTGCCACGTGTTGCTCCATCAGCGCTGCACCTTGTGGTCTGGCCGCTGCCATCTTTTTCTTCAGCGCATCACCTCGTGATTTGGGCACCATCTTTCTTCCATCCACGATGTCGACTGCAGTGATCCTTTTCTCCCCGGGTTCTGCCACCGAAGCTGGGGAGTCGCCTTTGGAGCCGATTTTCATCCGGAGTCCTGCCACTGGAGCCTGGAAGATGCGCTCGGGTCGTCTCAGCTGGATCATCTCCACGCAGTCGTGCTGAGCGGTCTGTGCCTCGGGTGCTGTGCTGGTCTGCTCTCTGGTGCCGGATCCAACCTCAGATGAGGGCTTGCTTTGCCTCTGAGCGCAGAAGACATCGATCGCTGGAGGGGTGAAGTCTTACCACTTCCAATGGATCTTCTTCACCCACCTTCTTCCGAGTAGCATTGGTCCATCACCTGCAACAATCCACAGGGATAACTTGTGCACCGCACCATCATGAAGTACCTTTATATCTGTACTACCAACAATTGGGATAAGTTCATTGGTGTAGGTGCACAGTTTTGCCTGAACCAGGACCAATTGGGTCATTCAGTTCGATTGTCCCATAGCCTCTCAACGGCTTCTTGATTCATTACTGACTGGTTCGCCCCTGTGTCCACTTCCATGAAGGCTGGAACTCCAGTTCCATCCTCAATGGGGAACACTCGGTGGTGCAGGTAAACATTCTGTATACCTTATCGTGGGGCTGAGCTGCCTCTCTGCCTATCATTTCATAATCCGCGCTGGATTCATGGCCATCTGTAGACTCCTCATCGACACAGAGAGTCATATTTCTCTTACACATTCGCTGGAGGTGGCCCTTTGTGCTGCAGCCTTTGCATACACAGTCTTTAAAATGGCACTGGTGAGCTCTGTGATTCTCTCCACAACGCCAGCATGGTGCTACTCGATTAATTCCCCTCAGCGGACTCTGAGTTAAAGGACTTAGGGGCCTGTTCTCTCTTCCCTGAGAAGGTTCACGTTCTACAGTTCAGCCTCTAAAAGGCGCCACTCTGTGCACAGTACTTGCTGGGTTTGAGTCCTGAGGATGAGTCATCTGCCTAGAGCAGCAGGTTGAGGTCATGAATGCCTAGTTCACAGAGATGGCCTTCTGCAGTGTGACTGTGGTATCCGTTGACAGTAGCTTATGTAGAAGGCCCTCATGGCTGATTGCAATGACAAAAATGTCCCGCAACGCTTCGGTGAAATGGTCACCGAAATCACACGCCAGCCTCCTGAGGTCAGCAGTGTATTTCGCGATTTCCTGGCCTTCGGGCCATCGGTGGGTGTTGAACTGGTGTCTGGGTATGAGGATGCTCTCTTTGGGCTTGAGTTGCTCATGGATCAGTGTTACGTGCTCCTTGTACGTCTTGGTCGTTGTCTTCGCTGGTGCCATGTAGGATACATGACAGGTGCATTTTGGGAAATTGATTAGCAAGGTCACCAAGTGCTGTCGGGTTTTGTGCTGGGGATGTGAATTTGTAAAAATGAGCCATTCGTATTTGGCATTATGAGATTGTGTGTCTATATATATATATATATATATATGTTTATTATATTATATTTCATTAATTTCAAACACTAATTGCACATTTTTACCTTTCACCTCCCAGCACAGAGTTTGTCATACTGGGACTGAAAAAATGAATGGTTCTTATTTGTTTCTTGGTGGTTGGTTTTTGATGATTAGTAGATTTTCTTACCTGTGTAATGAATGGAGCCAGCTTTTTACTGATTTGTGTTTATGCAATGGAACACTTGAACCAATCAACATAGTTAACTCAACAGATAGTAGATGTTTAAACTTTTAAGGATTGAAATATTTGAACTGTGACACTATGGACATGTGACAATGGAAAACTTCTAATTCTAATAATGTGTTGTGAATTTATTCTTTATTTTGATGGCTGTCTTTTTGTTAACATAATTCTTGTAGTGAATATGTGCATGTGTGGAAATGAGCCTTTAGATTTAGATATTTTTATGACTTTTTATGAAATAGCTCTGTTGTCCAAAGGGCAACTCGATGCTAAAGGCCTTCATCCCATTCAGTAGTTCAACTTTATTCTTTTGCACTAGTTGTAGAGGCTAAGCTTTGAATTAGATTTATACTGATTGTTAGGTCTGTTGCTCTCTTGTAAATAAACCTTCAGTGGTTCCCCAGACGTTTGAAGATGGCAAAGGTTTTCCATTTGTTTCATGGCAAATGACTGGTTGATTCTACACCTTTAACATAGAATAGTAAACTCAACCAAAATTTTAAGTGCCAGTGATGTTAGTTTCAATATAGTTAGATGTTATCTTTTAATGAATTGATTTAATTTTCAGGTTTGAATATTAACCATGGAATTTTTAACTACTTTATATTCTGTTCCTCCTACACAACCTAGGTGTCATCTAACCAATATTCCTTGATCTGTCTGTTTCTTCCCCACCCCTCAGCCATTGTAGTCTACTCTTAATTTGAAGTAATTTAATTTGATCATTTTTTTGAGAACCAAATCTGCTGCTGTTTATGTTGCTTATTTTTTTTGTAACATAGAATTTACAACCCCAAAACAAAGAATGAATAATAAAGAAAATTAACTCCTCCAAAAAGTCTCGCTCCTCTTGTTTCTGGTGTCAGACACGGGATTGAGGCTGCATTTATATTAAAACGGCAACATCGCTGCAAAACAGAACCCTTCACACCAACACTGCTATTATAGCGTGATCACCAGAGTGTACATTTTCAGAAACTCCACTCCCAGGGCTGGGACTTGCTCCTGTGGAGCACAGATTGGAGAATAGGACACTGAACTCAGTATGCCCGATTTTTGGAGCTTCTGATTTTCTGGTCATTTAAGAAAGCTTCTAAAAAATGTAACCCCAGTTGTCAGTAAACTCGACACTTGTTGACAAAAACTGGGATTTCTAAACAAAGCTTTGATCAACTCGAAACTCCCATGACTTCATATGAAGGTGCTAGATTAAAACATTCTTCTACCTTATTGAGAAATGGATACCCTTTGAGAAAGACACTAGCACATCAGCTTCATTTGACTGATCATAAGTTGCTCACTCACTAGCAAGCTATCTTGTGAATCTATTAGGGAAAATAACAATCTCTAACAGCCCCTCTCACATGATGCATTGTATATCCCAGAAACTCACAGTAATTGTCTTTACGTCGTTTGTATTTTGATCACAATTAACAGGACTTTACATTACTTTTCATGAACTCTTCATTTCTGTCAGCGTAGTTAGTATATGTGGTTTTTATTTGGTAAATATATGAAGGCTCATGTTTATAGCTTATGGATGTATTAATGAAAGATGGTAACTTTAATCATTTTTAAGCACAGTGATTATTTGTTTTTTTTCTCCTCCCAAGTCTGTGAAGGATGACATCAGATTTCACGCTCTTTCCCCCTTTGCCGCACCCTCTCTGCATTACCTTGGTGACGGGGTTGCTAGGGATTACACAGTGGGAGTTGTAACGACTAAAGAAGATCAGAGCTTTGTCATTCTCTATTCAAAGGCAATTGTCCCTGAAAAATGTGAAATGCTTCAATATCTGAAGGCCTGGGTACTGATATAAAGGCAGACGGCTACTCCAAGTAAAAACTCATAATTAACTTGCTGTTCATCAATAGATCGCTCATTAATGGGTATTTCATGAAGTGGACAATTCTCAGGCATTCATTGTGTAATACCCACAGAAGTATTAAACAATGCAGCTCCCCGACATTCCAGGGTAATTGTTGTAATTTATTTCATGCCCTCCACCAAACACTTGAGACCTTACATTCCCAAGTCTCTCTCAGACTAAATTGCATGCATCTTCAGACTGCATAAAATAATGTGACTCCTGTTAATATTCACTGCCGTATGCTCCTTTCTGGAGCTTTTTAAGGTCTACTTTTTTTTTGTTGCTGAAGGATTTATGTTAAATCTGCACTGTGAAAAGAAGTAGTGGTGGTCCTGGGTGAAAGAGCTACTCCCAGGGTCTCCATCCTACATTTCCATCCCAGCTCTATCTTCCCCTTTTGCCACCTGCTGTTTTTTAGATGCCATAAAAACTGCTTCCTGCCTCAGCCTTTCATTAAAGCTGTGGTTGGACTTTTTATCAGCTTCAAAACCATCTAAATACTGCTGTAGTTCTGCCTCCGTTAAGTTTTTGATATTCTGAACTCTTGTGTATAATGGAAAGATTTTTTCACCATCTGTTACCTCAGGCTATGGAGAAACACAGTTCATCGATGAAAGTGAAGTTGTTTCTCAACATTCATAGGAATCTGTTTGATACACTTGCTGCATGTCAGGAGGGGATGTGGAATCGAAAGCATTTCTTTATGTTTGTATTTAAAATTCTTGCCTCAGCCTGCAGCGAGGAGACCCTGCAGCTTTGGGGCCTTGTTTGTGTGCAGTAAGGGAAATGAATATGAATCGCGTTCAGCTGAATTTGCCTATTGTGTTTTCCTTTCCTACTGAGTTCATGTTCAGAAGCAGGGTGCCATTCAAGATTTCAGATGTGTACTGTTCATACATCACTGTGTTCGCACTGTCATTGTGTCAAGTGTGCCAATTGTGCCAAAGAGAAATTAATATTATCAGACTCTGGCATGAACGTGGCAGTTTGTCTCCAGCCAAATTATGTGTTACTATCTTGTATTGCCATGAGCAACCATCCCCCTGGTTCAATAGTGCAGCAGCATAAACCCAACCCATAATGGAGGCCAGTATCTCTATCCCAGAAGCCTCTCTGTTGCCTTGGAAATGCCTTTTCAGATGTCCGATTGCTGGCATCTGTCCAGCCAGCACAGCACCACTCTGTCTAATGTGATCCTCCATCACGACACCTCACCTGACCCTAGCTCTGGCTCCCATAGAAAGTCATACTATTAATTTTTTGCATGAGATGGGGCATTACAGTTCCATCACTGTGTACAAACAGAATGACGGATATAGTTGTGTTAATCTGTACAATGTTGCACTGCATGTACACCACAGATAAAAGGCCGATTGATAAAGTTCACATACAAACCTTAACACCCTCATGCTATGTTGCTGCTTTTCTCATGCAGAATTTGCATGTTTGAAATAGATAGCACACAGAAGAATGTTACGTTTTCAGACATAAATTCCACTGATTAAAACATTTACCCTGTAATACCGACTGGCATAACAAATTCATAATTTGAAGCAGCTCATAGCAGTCAATGCAAATAAAACAACTACTACTATTGTTTATCTAGTGCAAGCACAGGGGTAATGAGTGAGCGGGACTGGTGCGTGTTAGGACAGGGGCAGCCGAGATTTGGATCACCTGTAGTTTACGTAGGGAGCCAGCCAGGAGGAATGTTGGAATAATCAAGTCTAGAGGTAACAAAGTCATGGAGAAGGGTTTCAGCAGCAGATGAGCTGAGGCAAGGGTGGAGATGGGCAACGTTATGGAAGTGGAAATCGATGGTCTTAGTTAGGCCGCGGATATGTGGTCAAAAGCTAATTTCAGGGTCAAATGTGACACCAAAGTTGCTAACAGTCTGGTTCAGCCTTATACAGAAGTTGGGGAGAGGGATGGAATCAGGGATTAGGGAGTGGAGTTTGTGGCAGGGACTGAAAACAATGGCTTCAGTCTTCCTAATATTCAATTGGAGAACATTTCTGCTCATCCAGAACTAGATGTCGGACAAGCAATCTGACAATTTAGAGACTGTGAAGGGGTCGAGAGAAGTGGTAGTGAGGTAGAGCTGGGTGTCACCAGCGTACATGTGGAAACTAACGCTGTGTTTTCGGATGAGATTGCCAATGGGCAACATGTAGATGAGAAATAGGAGGGGGATAAGAATAGAACCTTGATGTCTATCCTTGGATAGAGCTAACAATGTGGGGATGGGAATCGAAGCCATTGCAGGTGATTCTCTGGCTACATTTAGAAAGATAAGAATGGAACCAGGCAACTGCAGCCCCACCCAGCTGGACAATGGTGGAATGGCGTTGGAGGAGGATAGAGTGGTCAACGCTGTCAAAGGCTGCAGACAAGCCAAGAAGGATGAGGAGGGATAGTTTGCCTTTGTCACACTTACAAAGGATGTCATTTGTGACTTTGATGAGAGTCGTTTCAGCACCGTGGCAGGTACAGAAACTGTATTGGATGGATTCAAACGTGGAATTGCGGGAAAGATGGGCACAGATTTGGGAGGCAGTGACATGTTCAAGGATTTTGGAGAGGAAAGGGAGTTTGGAGATGGGGAGGTTGTTTGCAAGGACGGAGGACCAGAGGGTGCTTGGGGGCAGGGAAAAAACAGGCTGGAGGATGTCACAGAGATATAGTGGGGCAAGGTCATCAGAACATAAGAACATAAGAAATAGGTGCAGGAGTAGACCATTTGGCCCCTCAAGCCTGCTCCGCCATTCAATAAGACCATGGCTGATCTGATCATGAGCTTAGCTCCACTTCCCTGCCCGGTCCCCATAACCCTTCACTCCCTTATCGCTCAAAAATCTGTCTATCTCTGCTTTAAATCTATTCAATAACACAGCCTCCACAGCTCTCTGGAGTAGAGAATTTCATAGATTTACAACCCTCTGAGAGAAGAAATTCCACCTCATCTCAGTTTTAAGTGTCATGGAGGGATTTGAAGAAGAGAAAGAGAGGGACAGGGAGCCCGTGCATGTCAGTGAGGACAGAAGTGAATATGACTTATTGTGGGATAGAATATGTGAGGTGGGGGGGAGGGGGCGATTACATTTTTGATGAGGTAGAGTTTGTGGAGGATGGAAGATAGGAGAGCACTGTAATTATCCAGGTTAGCGTGACAAAAGCATGGATAAGGATTTAGACATAGGAGGGCCTGAATTGGTGTCGAGGTGAGCTATGTTGGGCAGGTGGAATTAAACAGTAATGGATAGGATGTGCATTTGAAGCTTAGCTCAGGCTTGAACAAATTGCTAAAGTTTTGCACAAACTGTTTCGGACTATGCGAGCACCTACGATGGGGTGCAATGGAGTAGGGTGGAAAGGGAGTGGAGGTTATGGGCCAGATTTTGCTTTCAGCAGTGAATAAATGGTGCCAGTCATTCATTACACTTGTACTTGCCCACAGACTTTATTTGGGATTTTTCATGGGAACTTAATGCACATTAGAGAGCCAAAACTATGTCGTGCCCTCTACAGGGGATCTGGAATCTGTATGAACAGGATAGCAACTGTGTATCTCCTTAATCAATAATAGTTAATGGGCAGCACAGAATCTGAATCAGGAAGTGTGAGTTAGAATATTTAATTCGGTGTCAAATCAGCTACAGAAACCAACATAATGAGAGGGAGAGAAAGATGTAATTAAGAGAGATGGATAAAAGAGATAAAAAAAAGTTTAAAAATTATGGGCTAGGCTTTCCACTTTTCTAGCTATCGCCCAAAAAATGGGCGATGTTCCAGCGATGGTCGATGTCTCAGCTTCACTGGAACATCGCCCATTTTTTGGATCACAATTTTCCACTCGGCGATAGGCCAGCAATGTGAAATGGGTGATGCAAAAGGTCAGCAATGTGATGTGCGCCCAGTGAACGGCCAGCAATGTGGAAGGCAAAAGCTTCCCTAGCAACGGCCTTCTGCGCATGCAATTTTTTTTTCTTGGTAACTGGTTTTCCTGTGTTTCGGGAGGTCAGGGGTCATCCACACATGCGCAGAAGGCAAAGGGAGGGGCAGAGAGAAAGCGAGAGAGAGAGGATACCGAGAGAGGAGGAAGGCAGTGAATTAGAGGAGAGAAGAGAAAGAGAGAAAAGAGGTTTACAGATAGAGATTTATACAGAGATTTATACAGATTTATACAGATTTATACAGACTTATACAGATATGGATACAGATACAGGTCAGATAATAGTAAAAATGTTGGAATGTGGTCATGATGTTGAGGGGGGCAGAAAGAGGGCGAAACCCTTCAGTGATGAAGCCAATGAGACCTTCGTCGATGAGGTGCAGTCCCGATGGGACCAATTAACGAGGAGTGCTCACGGGAAACCCCCACACCGTGTGTATCGGAAGATTTGGGCCGAGATTGCAGACGTAGTGTCCTCGGTCACCCATGAGGCGAGGGGTTCCAACCAGTGCCGGAAGCGCTGGAACAGTTTAATAGCTGCAGCAAGAGTAAGAGCATTTTATATTGTACTGATGCAAATTGTAATTATAATAATAATAATTATAATGAATTTCCTGGATTGAATTTAAGCTTGTTATTCATACATGTATTACATAAACTCCATGTTAAGATCCAGACAGGGCTCTGAACCTGGGACTATGTAGCTGCCCTGGGAGTGTTTGATGGGACAGTGTAGAGGGAGCTTTAATCTGTATGTAACGTGATGTACCAGCCCTGGGAGTGTTTGATGGGGCAGTGTAGAGGGAGCTTTAATCTATATTGAACCTGTGTTGTACCTGCCCTGGGAGTGTTTGATGGGATGGAAGTCTCTCTGGCTGCTGCAGTATAGAGAGATGTATATGCGTCAAGCTGTAGCCCCTAAGCAACTGTGCATGATCCTATTTGCATGTAACATTTTAAACTGTTGTATCTCCATGATACTACCGAGTCAATTAGTTTATGCTATGCTCGTTTCTCATTTGCAGAAGAAGATATCTAGCCACCGCACGGAGCAGTGGTGCACCGGAGGGGTTCTGCTCAGGTACAGCCACTGACGGACATTGAGGAGCATGCAGCCGTGCTGGTGGGCCATGAAAGCCGTTCGGTCACCACCCGTGGTCTGGCGTAGCCCAGCCATGCGTCTTGTGAGTAATGTGTCAAACAGTATTAAAATGTAATGTAACGGTCCTGTATTTATAATGCAATATGAAATATACGAATGATATCATTCCATGTCATGTCATGCATGCAGCCTTTGTGCAGAAAAAGCAATAAGAGCAGCTGATGCAGCCACTACAGCTTTCTGGGGTAGTGAAATCTATGTTTTGAAATGCAATGTGTCTTGTTAATGTGTACCTTTATGTTGTAATAAGCTCTGTAATAAGCTCAAATGTGCTTTTAAGGTCAACCTGAGACGCTCGTCGAGGTGGCACCTGCACCTGCACCTGGTGAGGAGGAACAGGAGGAGGAGGAGAAGGAGGAGGAGGAGTGCGACACCACCACTACCACTGAGCCCGAGGAGGAGGAGGAGGAGCATCAGCAGCAGCCAATTATTGAGGGGGATGAACCTGCGGTCATCTCAACTGAGATGGAAGAGGCACCGGGACCAAGCGGCGGGCTGCTAGCAATGCCAAGGCGCATTATATGCGCACATCAACCCCACGGAGGCCGGGTCAGCGAGGTCAGCGATCGCCTCCCTCGGACAATCAGTTGGAGGGCTTGATTTCCCTGTGCTCGGAGACGGTCGTGATAGGTCGCTAGCTTCTCCAGGGGTTTTCTCAGTTTGCGTGTGACTTTTCACAGGTGTCTGGAGGTAACACGGCAGACACTGGAGGGGATGCGTGAGCAGACCGCTGCAACCAATGGTCTTCGGCATGCGCTGCTGGCTGAATATGGCGCTGCACACCAAGGTGTCATGTTGGTGTATCACCCCGAGCACTCAAGCGAGTACGGAGGAACCACTTCCTCCTGACTCGGAAGACGAACCGCCAGCTTCGTCTTCCACTCAAACACCCCCACCACGGCAGGAAGTCTTTCCGTTGCCCGCTGCACATTAGCTTCGTCTCGGTCTCCGGGGCCAAAATGGATGGGTGGTCCTAAGCTACGGAGGGTGGGGGAAAGGATCTGGAGGGAAACGTGGCTGCAGGTCCAGGTAGGGAGGGGGGGTGTTTTTGCTATGTTATCTTATTTTGTTACTATTAAATTCTTTTAGTGTTAATGTTAAATTGTTACTGTTAATGTTTGTTTATAGTTGCGTGGGTTGTGAGTGTGGAGGGGTGTTGATAAAAATTTTAAAACAAATCTTTGTTAAAATTATTCTTTTGATTGAATTTAACAATTGTTCTGCATTGTCTCACAATAACATAAGTTTAATTAAGTTAAGCATTAATGCAAATGTACAACAATGGACAGCCAGGCCAGTGCAGGCAAGGCTAAAACGTAACTCAATGCAAATGCAACTTTTGTTTAACCATAACTGTAACTGTAACTGTGACTGTCCCCAATGTAAGTTTATGCAAAGCGTTCATTTATGAGCTGCTGACGCAACAGCTTTGCAGCCGCGCAATTCCCACAGGGTATCTCTGGTCTTAGAACTCAGCAGAGGAGGACAAAGGGTTTGATTAGGGCAGGGAAAATAGAGTACGAGAAGAAGCTTGCAGGGAACATTAAGGCGGATTGCAAAAGTTTCTACAGGTCTGTACAGAGAAAAAGGTTAGTAAAGACAAACGTAGGTCCCCTGCAGTCAGAATCAGGGGAAGTCATAACTGGGAACGGAAATGGCAGACCAATTGAACAAGTACTTTGGTTCGGTATTCACTAGGGAGGACACCAACAACCTTCCAGATATAAAAGGGGTCAGAGGGTCTAGTAAGGAGGAGGAACTGAGGGAAATCTTTATTAGTCGTGAAATTGTGTTGGGGAAATTGATGGGATTGAAGGCCGATAAATCCCCAGGGCCTGATGGACTGCATCCCAGAGTACTTAAGGAGGTGGCCTTGGAAATAGTGGATGCATTGACAGTCATTTTCCAACATTCCATTGACTCTGGATCAGTTCCTATCAAGTGGAGGGTAGCCAATGTAACCCCACTTTTTAAAAAGGGAGGGAGAGAGAAAACAGGGAATTATAGACCGGTCAGCCTGACCTCAGTAGTGGGTAAAATGATTGAATCAATTATTAAGGATGTCATAGCAGTGCATTTGGAAAGAGGTGACATGATAGGTCCAAGTCAGCATGGATTTGTGAAAGGGAAATCATGCTTGACAAACCTTCTGGAATTTTTTGAGGATGTTTCCAGTAAAGTGGACAAGGGAGAACCAGTTGATGTGGTATATTTGGACTTTCAGAAGGCTTTCGACAAGGTCCCACACAAGAGATTAATGTGCAAAGTTAAAGCACATGGGATTGGGGGTAGTGTGCTGACGTGGATTGAGAACTGGTTGTCAGACAGGAAGCAAAGAGTAGGAGTAAATGGGTACTTTTCAGAATGGCAGGCAGTGACTAGTGGGGTACCGCAAGGTTCTGTGCTGGGGCCCCAGCTGTTTACATTGTACATTAATAATTTAGACGAGGGGATTAAATGTAGTATCTCCAAATTTGCGGATGACACTAAGTTGGGTGGCAGTGTGAGCTGCGAGGAGGATGCTATGAGGCTGCAGAGTGACTTGGAAAAAGTTAGGTGAGTGGGCAAATGCATGGCAGATGAAGTATAATGTGGATAAATGTGAGGTTATCCACTTTGGTGGTAAAAACAGAGAGACAGACTATTAACTATTATCTGAATGGTGACAGATTAGGAAAAGGGGAGATGTAACGAGACCTGGGTGTCATGGTACATCAGTCATTGAAGGTTGGCATGCAGGTACAGCAGGCGGTTAAGAAAGCAAATGGCATGTTGGCCTTCAGAGCGAGGGGATTTGAGTACAGGGGCAGGGAGGTGTTGCTACAGTTGTACAGGGCCTTGGTGAGGCCACACCTGGAGTATTGTGTACAGTTTTGGTCTCCTAACTTGAGGAAGGACATTCTTGCTATTGAAGGAGTGCAGCGAAGATTCACCAGACTGAATCCTGGGATGGTGGGACTGACCTATCAAGAAAGACTGGATCAACTGGGCTTGTATTCACTGGAGTTCGGAAGAATGAGAGGGGACCTCATAGAAATGTTTAAAATTCTGACGGGTTTATACAGGTTAGATGCAGGAAGAATGTTCCCAATGTTGGGGAAGTCCAGAACCAGGGGTCACAGTCTAAGGATAAGGGGTAAGCCATTTAGGACCGAGATGAGGAGAAACTTCTTCACCCAGAGAGTGGTGAACCTGTGGAATTCTCTACCACAGAAAGTAGTTGAGACCAATTCACTAAAATATATTCAAAAGGGAGTTCGATGAAGTCCTTACTACTCGGGGGATCAAGGGGTATGGCGAGAAAGCAGGAAGGGGGTACTGAAGTGCATGTTCAGCCATGAACTCATTGAATGGCGGTGCAGGCTAGAAAGGCTGAATGGCCTACTCCTGCACCTATTTTCTATGTTTCTATGTTTCTGGGGGGGGGTTATGCGTTGATGGGGCCATAGCTTCATCGACAGGCTGATTGTCCTCCCCGAGGTCCTCACCAGCCTCCTCCTCCTCCTCCTCTTGCTCCTCGCCGTCTGCCTCTTCTGCCTTCCCTCCTTCTGGAGGTGGACCTGCAGCCCCATCTGGCATTTGTTGTTCTCTCCTTATAGCTAGGTTATGCACCATGCAACACACCACAATAAACTCAGCGACCTGGTCAGGGTGGTACTGTAGGCTGCCACCAGAGTGGTCCAGGCGTCTGAACTGCTGATTTAGGACTCCAATTGTCTTTGTAGCGTGTAGCTATGTAGCTTTCATTGTAACATTTCTCGGGTTCAGTAACGGGATTACACAGTGGGGTCATCAGCCAGCTGCCAAGGCCATATCCTTTATCCACCAGCATCCAACCGTTACCTTCTGGCTGATTGACAAACAGGTCAGGGATAGCACTCTCATGCAGGATGTGCGCATCATGGATGCTGCCAGGAAATGTAACATTTACTGTCATAATAATTTGGTTGTGGTCGACAACGAGCTGCACATTCAAGGAGTGGAATCCCTTTCTGTTATGAAACACCTCCGGGTTCTGTAAAGGGGCTTTCAGTGCAATGTGCATGCAGTCTATTGCTCCCTGCACCTTGGGGAAGTTTACTACTCTCGAGAAACCCAAAGCTCTCCTGGTCTGTGCTCCCGGGTCATAGGAAGTTTATAAAGTCCATCCTGCGAGCGTAAAGGGCTTCAGTCACCTGCCGAATGCAGCAGTGTGTGGCGTGTTGAGAGATACAACAGGTGTCGCCAACTGAAGCCTGAAAGGATCCAGATGCGTAGAAGGATAGTGCTGCAGTAACCTTTACCTCAACAGGCAGTGTGGTTCTAATGGTGCTAGAAGGCTGCAGATCCCCCTTGATGAGCTGGCATATCTCATCGACGACTTCCTTCGGGAAGCGCAGTCTCCTGAGGCACGTGTTTTCAGACAAGTTCAGATAAGTTTGCTTTTCCTTGTACCTTCGTTGGCTGTACACTCACCTCCTCTGTCTCCTCATTACTCTACCACTTCTTCGATTGATCCTTTCAGAAACCAGCGTGTGAGCAGTTACGAGTAATGGCAGAGAAACCATAGGCCCCATCACTATCAACAATATTATTTTCACTTGCTATAAATGCACTTTTTAGTAAAAAAATGCCTAATCTACTAAGCTAATATTAGTATAATTAAATATAAGTATAAATGTGAGTGGATTTATCTGTAAAAGACCCTTAAATAACTCACAATATATAAGCTCGAGTTTTTTAGCTGCCTCCTCCCTTCCTCCAAAATTCAGAATGGCGTCCACAGTGCCCAGTTCTGTGAGGAAGGCCCAGGAAAGCCACTATTCCCTGGCAATGTTCTCGGCGAGCGATCAGCCCAGCGATGTGCCGGCGATGTGCTGAAAGTTGCACTCGGTGATGTGCGGGAGATCACCTCAGCGATCAGCTCGACGATGTGAGACGAAACTTGGGAGGTTAATTTTCCGGCGACGTTCCAGCCTGAATTTCCATTTTTTGTTCAAAATGAGCGATAGCAGGCTATTTTGGGTGATATATGGGTGAAATATGGGCAATGTTAAGTGAAAAGTCTAGCCCTATATTTTTAAATCTCCAACAATAATTACAACTGAACGAATGAGACTCCGCATTTGTAAAAGTTAATTTTCAATTGAGTATTAATTAATACTTATTAGTTCTATTAACTCCCCAATAATGAAACAGTCCATGCCCACATGCAGCAAGACCTGGACAACATTCAGACTTGGGCTGAGAAGTGGCAAGAAACATTTGCTCCACACAAGTGCCATGCAATGACTATTTCCGACAAGAGTGAGACGAACCACTGTCCCTTGACATTCAATGCCATTATCATTACTGAATCCCCATAATCAACATTCTGGGGGTCACCATTGACCAGAAACTTGACTGTCCATCCACATGAATACTGTGGCTAATAGAGCAGGTCAGAGGTTGGGTATTCTGTGGCAAGTGTCCAAGACAAAGCAGCCTGTGTGATTGGCACCGATCCACCACCTGAAACATCCACTCCCTTCGCCAATGGTGCACTGTGGCTGCAGTGTGTACCATCTACAAGATGTACTTCTGCAACTCGCCAAGACTTCTTTGACAGCACTGTGATACCTTCTTAATGACCTCACAAACACACAGGCTTTAAGATGGCTGATAATTTTAGGAACCTGTCAGGTGACCTGTTCCCTCTTTATTCTGGTAAACAGCAATGGCTGCATTACAACAGTATTCCACTGGGCTAGCTATATATATTACATACCAAGGTTCCACCGTACCACCCTGCTTCAAATAGTGCAGCAGAGTGCACAGTACAAATTGTAAAACATGCCCTCATCAAACAGATATTGGATCCAAATCCAAAGAAACGACAGTTGTCATTGGACCACAAATTAGCTAATTTTCTAATTACATATCATAATACTCCTCATACAACTACTGGTAGAACATCAGCAGAGTTGTTTCTCAAATGACAGCCATGAACCAGATTTTCATTGTTAAACCCAAACTTGGCACAGTCCATGGAAGAAAAACAATACAGCAGGAGCGGAGGACACTCCAAATGGTAGCCTATTGATATAGGCCTAGATATAGGCCTAGGTGAGTATGTATAGTCAAGCATGACTTGGACACCTCATCTCGTTCAAGTTGTAAGTAGGCATTTGTAAGATCCAACTTTGAGAAGATCTGATCACCTATCAGTGTTGTGAACAAATCTTCTACATTTGGCAATGTATTGGGGAGATTACGCATGAGAACATTGTTTACGGTTACTTTATAATCACCACACAACCTTACCTTACCATCGGACTTAGGTACAACAAGAATGTGTGTAGCCCAATTACATCGATCCATCTTAGAGATAATGTTTTCAGTCTCTTGTCTTTTGATTTCTTGCTCAACTTTCATCTTGAGTGCATATGATACGGGGCGTGGCTTGCAGTAAACTGGTCTAGCGTCCTTCTGTACCCTGACACTCGCCTTGAAGCCTTGGGTCAGACTGCCTGTTTCGCAGAACACCTTCGGATACTTCTCGATGACATCATCCTTCGATGCAAATCTCGTTTCAACACGAAAAATCTCACTCCAATCCAGCTTCAGTGATCCCAACCAATTTCTTCTTAGTAAGGCAGGCTTGTCTCCTGCCACTAGTAAGAGAGGCAAGCTCTGAAATTGATCCTTGCAAGGTGATACGGCCTACCACAAGAATGTTCTCTCCTGTGTAGCCTTGCGGTACTATCTTATAAGAACATAAGAACATAAGAAATAGAAACAGGAGTAGGCCATACGGCCCCTCAAGCCTGCTCCGCCATTCAATAAGATCATGGCTGACCTGATCATGGACTCAGCTCCACTTCCCTGCCCGCTCCCCATAACCACTTATCCTCTTATCGTTTAAGAAACTGTCTATTTCTGTCTTAAATTTATTCAATGTCCCAGCTTCCACAGCTCTCTGAGGCAGCGAATTCTAGATTTACAACTGTCTGAGAGAAGAAATTTCTCCTCATTTCTGTTTTAAATGAGCGGCCCCTTATTCTAAGATCATGCCCTCTAGTTCTAGTCTCTCATCAGTGGAAACATCCACTTTGTCAAGCCCCCTCATAATCTTAAATGTTTCGATAAGATCACCTCTCATTCTTCTAACTTCCAATGAATAGAGGCCCAATCTACTCAACCTTTCCTCATAAGTCAACCCCCTCATCCCCGGAATCAACCTAGTGAACCTTCTCTGAACTGCCTCCAAAGCAAGTATACCCCTTTCGTAAATATGGAAACCAAAACTGCATGCAGCATTCCAGGCATGGCCTCACCAATACCCTGTATAACTGTAGCAAGACGTCCCTGCTTTTATACTCCATCCCCTTTGCAATAAAGGCCAAGATACCATTGGCCTTCCTGATCACTTGCTGTACCTGCATACTATCCTTTTGTGTTTCATGCACAAGTACCCCCAGGTCCCGCTGTACTGCGGCACTTTGCAATCTTTCTCCATTTAAATAATAACTTGCTCTTAGATTTCTTCAATGGGAAATCACACAATTTGTCGAGATATAGCGATTCCGGTATTACACTCACACATGCACCAGTGTCGATTTCCATGGGTATCTTGTTTCTTGCAACATCTACTTGGATGATGATACTTTTCGAATCGCTGTTAGATACTCTCGTGCTCCTAATGATGTGTATCTCTTCATCCTGTTGCTTTTCTTCCATGCTATGTAGTCTCTGGGGATTTTTAATTATAGCCTTGAAAGTTGGTTTACTCTTCAGTTGGCATGCCTTCGCAAGATGCCCAGTTTCCCTGCAGATGAAACACTCTGCCTTCACATATGGACAACTTTGAGCAATGTGTTGTCGCAAGCACTGATAGCATGACTTCAATGCTCTGTTTTCTTGGCCAGTTGCTGAAGCCTTAGGCCCAACTGCCTTTTACTTTTAACCTGCAGGCAATTCACCTCAGTTTTCTGATGACTCAAAATGGTACAAAATTCTAGGGAATATTGGTCGGCCATATCCATTGACATAGCTCTCTGACAAGCTAAATCAAAAGTCAAGTTAGGAGTTATCAATAACTTTCTTCTGATCGCTTCATTTTCTAAAGCGGTCACGCAATGCTCGGTCCTGAAAGTTACCGAAATGACAGCTTCTTTAATGTTACAATATACTCACTGATATTTTGCGGTTAACTGGTCTCGTATTCTGAAACGATAACTTTCAGCAATTTCCAAGGGCTCAGGACTGTAGTGCTGTTCTAACTGAGTTGGAATCTGCTTAAGTGACGTACCCTTTGGCTTGACAGGCACAAGCACATTTTTCAGGGTTTCATACCTTGGGGCCTGCTTCAGTTAAGAAAATAGTCTGTTTTCTTTCCAACACCAGCCAGTTACGGTTTTCATCATCGGGGACTTTGATGATACTATTTGCAGTGAAAAACACTTCTAGCCGCTCCACGTATGCTCCAAAAGTTTCACGGTGACGTTGAAACTCACCGAGGCGTGCTATTATTCCTATAGGTGTGGCCATCCGGACTCTGGCAGTTCGGTCAAGTGTGCTTGTAATTTACCTTGGATTTTTTAGCTGTTAATCAAAACAAAGAAGCCCTCAAAGTTGCGCTGTCGGTTGGCTGAATCATCCACCAACAAAAATTTCAGCTAGGTTGTTCAGAAATGCTATCCTTCATCGCCAAATGTGATATCTTCTATGCAACCTCACAAACACACAGGCTTTAAGATGTCTGATAACTTCAGGAACCTGTCAGGTGACATGTTCCTTCTTTATTCTGATAACCAGCAATGGCTGCATTACCACAGTAGTCCACTGGTTGGAGCTATACATATTACAAGCACCTTCCAAACCTATGAACTCTACCATCTAGAAGGACAAGGGTAGCAGGCACCTGGGAACATCATCATCTGCAAATTCCCCTCCAAGTTACACACCATCCTGCCTTGGAAATATATCGCTGCTCCTTCATTGTCGCTCGGTCAAAATCCTGGAATTTCCTGCCGAACAGCACTGTGGGAGTACCTTCACCATGTGGACACTAGCAGTTCAGGAAGGCGGTTCACCACCACCTTCTCAGGACAATTAGGTATGGGCAATAAGTGCCAGCCTTGCCAGCGACGCCCACATCCGAGGAAAGAATAAAAAAATACATACTGTTAAATGAGTCCTTACACTGGAATGAATAAGACATAACTTTTTCTGGCAAGTTTCGGTTCTAATTCTGAGGTACGTACAGCAGCTTCACATGGTTCCATCTACTTGAATGGAGCGTCAGACGGAGAAAAACTGTTATAGTGCAGCTTATGGAGGAGCATGGCATCCTGGCTGCAACTTTAAGATTTGTGGGTCATCAGAAGTTGTTGTCCGATTTACTCCTTAATAACAGTGAGTGCTATTAGCCTCATTGTTATTTCTACAGCAAAATCCGGCTATGATTAGGGGGCGGGAAGCTGAAAATTAAGTGAGCTGCAATCTCACACTCACATTCCATAATCAGGTAGAAGAATCTAGGTGGGCAAAATTGCCCCTTTTTATAGCCCCGTTAGCACCTAGGGATGCTCTTGGGGTGCTCCTTAAAAGGGAGGGCGCCAGTGCCCCGAGCCGTCATATGTTTTGCCTGCCAACTCTCGAGTTGGCTCTACGATGGCCATCTAACCATGGTCCAGGCAACCGCCATCATTTAGCTCGGCACTTCGTCTTGTGTGCCGAGCTGCAGGCCCAATCACACGCTGTCCTGGTGGCCTAGTGGAGGCCATCAGAGGCCTTGCAGAGTGTGCAGTGGCCCTCCCCTTTAATCGAAGGGGAGGGGCATTGAAGCGCATTAGATTGCCCCAATAGCACCCCGGTTACCGCCCCCAAAGGAAGTGGAGCGCTTGAGATTGCACTCTGCTTCCTTTGAGGGGCGGT
This sequence comes from Pristiophorus japonicus, assembly GCF_044704955.1. NCBI lineage: Eukaryota > Metazoa > Chordata > Chondrichthyes > Pristiophoridae > Pristiophorus > Pristiophorus japonicus. The sequence continues at coordinate 75,257,694 of NC_091986.1, read as the reverse complement.
AAGGGCAGTTCCGCGGTTGGGGTGGGACTTCTGCGTCGGGTGCAGAAAGTCGCAGCCCCAGATGGTACCGCCCCCAATCGAGGCATAGGGTAATTTCGCCCCCTATGATTTATAGTACAACAGGAGGCCATTCAACCCATTGGTGCTGGCACTTTCCGAGAGCATTGCAAAGCTAATTCCATTGTCTCTCCTGCATCTTCGTCTGCTTTAAATATTTATTTGCTGCTCCCTTAAAATATACAATGGCTTTTGCCAGCAGAGACAGGATTGACAAACCTGGACAAGCCATTTGGATAATGCTTAGTTAGTGTTTATAAATCAAACTTTTGTGAATCCTAACTTCTGAAAGATGTGCTTTGTTTGAAGTCACTCCAACTTTAAATCATTTGGGCTTTCATGCAGATTTCTTTTTAATTTGAATTGGCCCCTATTATAAAGACGGTTAATGTGATATTACCAACATACTTATACACTTGTCACATTGTCACCAGCATTTTCTGCAAATTCAGAGAGTGTTTGAAATGATGATGATGATGATGATGCTGTTCTGAGGGTCTTGTTATGAACATGTAAAAAAACATATATAATATAAGGTTTTCATGGTTGTTGAACACATCTGGGACCATATATGCTTCTGTTTGATAATATTAGTTAAAAAAAGTAGATAAGAATTAAAAAGTGGCATATTGCCAGTGGAAAACACTCATGGATTATCTCTTCCGTGTTCTCTGAGCATTTCTCCGAATAAAAAATGTTTTTACAAAATGTAATGAAATGTGAGGATAAATGCAGATTTTTACTTACTCTGGCCTGGATAAAGGACATTTGTTAAAAACGCATCCAGAATAATAAAGGACGGTAGATAATCAAAAAGAGCATACTCAGCTGTGGTGACTCCGTCCAGTGCCAACATGGTTGGCTTTTAACTGCCCTCTGAAGTGGCCGAGCATGCCACTCTGTTGTATCAAACCAATACACACAGCAGTGGTTCAAGATGTAGGCCCAGCTAAACCTTCTTAGGGAAATTAGGGATGGGCAATAAATGCGGCTATGCTGGTGACGCCCGTATTACAAGAATTAATTTTTTAAAAAGCTCTAGGGCAGATCTGGAGTTTAAGAAACACAGATTTTGAAGTATCATCACAGCAGTGACGGAAGTGAATAGAACAGAGGAGTTTTTATGGACTCAGCTTAAGGGTGTAGAAACCATTGTGAAAATCTTGCAGTAAGACAAGTTAAGGGCAGGTTGAGTATACAGCAGGCATAGGAGAAACTGGGCTTGCAGCCAACAGCTGTATTGCAAGAGTCAATTAACTAGGCGTGGAAGAGAAGTGCATGGGAAGGTGCAGACTTAGATTGAAGATGACCTGTTGGGACAATGTGCCATTTGCGCTCTACAAAAGCAACAGTGAAGGTCACCTCTATCCTCCTCTTTTATTCCTCAGGTCATTTCTAGCATCGGTAGGGCACATAAGAACATAAGAATTAGGAGCAGGAATAGGCCATATGGTTGCTTGAGCCTGCTCCACTATTCAATATGATCATGACTGATCTTCGACCGACCGCTCGATCCCTATATCCCTTGATTCTCCTAGTGTCCAAAAATCTATCTATTTCAGCCTTGAATATACTCAATGACTCAGCATTCAAAGCCCTCTGGGGTAGAGAATTCCAAAGATTCACAATTCTCTGAGTGAAGGATTTCCTCCTCTTCTCAGTCTTAAATGGCCGACCCCTTATCTTGAGACTATGCCCCCGAGTTCTAGACTCTCCAGCCTGGAGAAACAACCTCTTAATCATATTGAAGGTCTATCTCTAGTTGGTGCAACTGCAATTAGGTCAAAACCTGTATCAGTGTCAAAGATGTTTTGCCCTGGAGTCACTTTAAGCTCTTTGCTTTCAGAGTTAATGTCTGCTTCTTGTGTAGAACTAAATGATGGCTCACGCTGTCCAGCGACATGAATGTTAAGGGAATGAAGGGATATGGGGAAAGTGCAGGAAAGTGGAGTAGAGGTAGAAGATCAGCCATGATCTTATTCAATGACAGAGCAGGCTTGAGGGGCCGAATGGCCTACTACTGGTCCTAATTGTTATGTTCTTATGAATGCCAACTGGCTCTAACTTTTGCATGCCACTGGTAGAGGACATCTTCTAAAGATGCCTTGTGAGCACAGAACAATGAGCATTTGAAGTGATTGAAACTTTCCTCACCATTGCTTGTAACAGTTCTCCAATTGTGGAGACGGCCTGGAACTTCAGATGTCAAAGCCTTCAAAGTAGCAATGGGAGGTTTTCTGTGATATTCCTTCCATATATATGACCTGCATTATGTTGTGTTCGCGTAAATAACTGACAAACTGAGCCAAAAGAAAGGTAACTGGCATGTATGTATACGAACTGTACAGTCACATAAGGTGTGCCACCAGAGGGCACTGCAGTGGGAGACCTGAGGGTCACCTGCATAGGTGTGCAGGGCCCAGTATAAAAGGCTTGTGCCTCATTCTGGAGTTACAATAAATGGCACTAAGATCACAACACCTCAAGTACAATACTAGACCTCGTAGAGTCATTCATAAGAGTATTAAAGACATAACAACTTTCACGCAAAAGTGACTAACGTTGGTGCATTATAAAAGTTCTCAGAGGGTGAAGATTGGGAAGCCTTTATGGAACGGTTCAACCAATATTTCATAGCAAACGACCTGGTAGGCGATGATCCGGCCACGTTGGCAGATAAGCGCAGAGCTATCCTGTTGACCAGTTGTGGGCCCGCGGTCTACGGCCTCGTCAGGGACTTGCTTGCACCAGAGAAAACAATGACCAAGTCATACAAGGAGCTGAAAGTGCTAATTCGGGACCAACTCAAACCGAAGGAGAGTATCCTCACGGACAGGCATCGATTTTATACACACCGCCGCCCCGAGGGCCAGGAAATCGTGAAGTACGCTGCTGACCTCAGGAGGCTGGCAGGACCATGTGAATTTGGTGCATCCCTCGCCGATGCATTTTGGGACGTCTTCGTAATTGGTATCAATCATGAGGCCCTTCTTCACAGGCTACTGTCTGCCGAAACCACCGTCGCTCTGCAGAAGGCCATCAGCATCAGCCAGGCATTCATGACCTCAAGCTGCAGCTCCAAGCAGATGATGACTCACTCTCAGGACTCAAACCCGGCAAGTACTATAAATAGAATGGCACCTTTCACAGGCAAAACTGTTGAACGTGAATCTGCCCAGGGCAGAGCATACAGGCCCCCGGGTCCTTTAACTCAGAGTCCGCTGAGGGGTGCAAACGTAAGTCGAGTAGCATCATGCTGGCGTTGCGGAGGTAATCATAGGGTTAATCATAGAATCATAGAAAATAGGTGCAGGAGTAGGCCATTCGGCCCTTCGAGCCTGCACCGCCATTCAATGAGTTTATGGCTGAACATGCAACCTCAGTACCCCATTCCTGCTTTCTCGCCATACCCCTTGATCCCCTTAGTAGTAAGGACTACATCTAACTCCTTTTTGAATATATTTAGTGAATTGGCCTCAACAACTTTCTGTGGTAGAGAATTCGACAGGTTCACCACTCTCTGGGTGAAGAGATTTCTCCTCCTCTCGGTCCTAAATGGCTTACCCCTTATCCTTAGACTGTGACCCCTGGTTCTGGACTTCCCCAACATTGGGAACATTCTTCCTGCATCTAACCTGCCTGAACCCGTCAGAATTTTAAACGTTTCTAGGAGATCCCTCTCATTCTTCTGAACTCCAGTGAATAGTCAAGTTGATCCAGTCTTTCTTGATATGTCAGTCCCACCATCCCTGGAATCAGTCTGGTGAACCTTCACTGCACTCCCTCAATAGCAAGAATGTCCTTCCTCAAGTTAGGAGACCAAAACTGTATACAATACTCCAGGTGTGGCCTCACCAAGGCCCTGTACAACTCTAGTAACACCTCCCTGACCCTGTACTCAAATCCCCTTCACTCACATCCATGTGCAACTATTTAAATGAGTTGATATTCGAACAAGGTCAGCATCACTGGCCACCATCACACAATTCTTTAGGGAATTGCTGAGTGATTTCCCCCTCCCACATCTACTGCTCCTCTTCAATGGGGTCTCACTGCCTGCAGCAAGGCTAGTTCATCAGTGTCGGTTCAGAGACTTTGGCCCCAAGTTTCCACACGCGGCAAAACCGCCTGAAAAAAATCGTGCTATTCTCGAGCTCTTTGCAGCTCGATGTCAGCTTGGCGCTGCGCCCAGGGGGTGGAGCCTATCACTCGCGCCGTTTTTGTAAGTAGGAGGGGGCGGGTACCATTTAAATGAGTTTTTTCGTGCCGGCAACCCTGCGCGTGCACGTTCGAGCGTTCGCGCACGCGCAGTGTGAAGGAAACATTGGCACTCGGCCATTTTTGTAGTTCTTTGTAGCTGTTCAATTTTTAACATTTTTTAATAAAACCACATTGCCCTTCCATGATCAGCACTGAGACTTCTTGCAGCAGTGAAAAGGCTGTAGGAAGCCTCAGAAGTTGAGGCAGCCATTTCCCGACGGCCTCCTCCCGCCTGAGGGAAAAGATGGCATCCAAACCACAAGGTGCAGCGCTAATGGAGCAACGACACGTGGTTCCACGCGAGGAAGATGATTGGGGAAAAGTAGTAAGACCATTTTAAAGGAGGCCAGCAACCCGCCATTTTTGAATGAACTGCTTGAAATTGGTAACCAATGTAAAAGTCCAGCTGTAACGAGCAAAATGTTATTGAGCGATGTTGGATGCAAATTCCAATCAGCCAAAGTAGCGGGCAAACACCTAACGATCGTATACAGGTCCAGCGGGCTACCCAATGCTGTAGCCTGCATCCCCGGGACCAGAACGATGTATCATAAAGTGTCCCCACAGCTGACAGAAGTAGACAAGCCGCAGAGTAAATGATCCCCGAAGAGCAGAGGCACTGGTAGCGATACCCTGCCTCAGATCGGTTTAACATTGCAGGCACCCGATGGCATGAACCGCCACGGGCCAGAAACAGTAAACTGCGCCTATGCTCACAGTCGGCTACCATCGCCCACCACCTGGGTGGAAAAGGTGCAGCCCACAAACCCACTCGCCACCACGGCAATGCCCAAGGGTCACCCGCAATGGACCAGCCAGCCAGGATCCCAAACTAGAGAGTGCTCACAATGATGCCCTCAAAGAAAGCGAGACAGCAGTCCCCTGCGAACTGCTAGACAAGACGAGGCAGCCCCACCGTCGCTTAGACGAAACGCTCACTCACTCAGACTGCTTCCCAGGGAGCAGCAGCGACACTGTGCAAATGAAAAGGACAGGGAGGTCACAGACACATCAGCTGTCTTTGAGCCTGCCCGACACTCGGAGTAATGGCAAGAGCCCTGAGCTCTGGCAACTCGAGCAAAATGAGCTCACCTCGCCCACAGACCCACTAGCATAGGGCGCTGCGCCGCCACCAGACGACCCGGATCTCATCCGGCCATGCTGGAACTAGACTGTCCTTGTGTACCTGTACTGATATACCTGTACTGATCATGTAAATGTACCACACAAAAAGAAATGCAACGGTAATCCACCCAACAAAAGTACCAAGATGTAAATGTAAAACCCATGTGATGAACTTGAATGCAACTTGCATATAACGGGCCATTAGCCTGATCTCTGTGTGGGGGGGAGAATGGAGTAGTCATGGACTCACAACCAGAAACCACAGGGACCTCCACTGGCAACAAATCTCACTACCAACCCGCACAAGCTAGGAGCGACCCTCCAATGGTCAACCAGGAAGTGCAAAGCCCAGGTCACCGTCAATGTACAAGTCAATTTGCATTAAAGACTTGGGGGGAAGTGAGGTCTTGTATGTAGACCATGTATACTAACTGTATAGTCACATAAGGTGTGCTACCAGAGGGCACTGCGGTGGGAGACCTGAGGGTCATCTGCATAGTTGGCAGGGCCCAGTATAAAAGTCTGCTCACCATGCTTGTGCTTCACTCTGGAATTACAATAAATGGGACTAAGGTCACAACAGCTCAAGTACAATACTAGACCTGGTGGAGTCATTCATAAGAGTATTAAAGACATAACAGTAACTTAAGTTAACTGCTTTTATACAACACAAAATGGTGTCCCCAAACCGTCATGAATCAGCATGAGTTCAGTAACTATGAATAGCTCCTGCAGCTTCCTAACGTCGGTCCAGTGAGCTATAACAAATAAATAGAGTATGAACACAACATATTTCCCCCTTTTTTAAAACCACAGTCTATGTACAGACAAAGTCCTTGAGATAGCCAGGTCGTGTTCTGATATGCTGAGACTGTTGTTTGCTCTAGGTTTTGGTTGGGAAACAGAACGGTGCCTCTGTTCCATCCTGCTGGTCTCTTCGCACTAGGTTTGGCTGGGTGTTTGATAATGTCCAGTAACCAGCGAAGATTCCACCCAATCATGAGCTCAGCAGGTGTCTTCCCTGTTAGCGAGTGCTTTGTCGAACGGTATGTGCAGAGAATGGTTTGAACCACTTCGTCGAATGTTTGGCCTGCTGTGAGGTTGGCTTTCAAACACTCTTTGCTGACGCGGTTAAAATGCTCAACACCTCCGTTGCTTTGAGGAATGTACCGAGCAGTAAAACACGATGCGAGTGAGGAAATCCGCGAAGTGGTCAAATAGAAACTGTGGTCCATTGTCAGTGATTATGAACTCTGGGAGGCCCCACTTTGTGAACATACACTGCAGAATGGTGACGATCGTTGATGAGGTCACTGAACTTGTTGTCGCGATTTCTGCCCATTTGGAATGCAGGTCATGTACTACAGCAAGGAACCGCTGGTGCTGTGGAGCTGCTTCAACTGGACCGAAGATATCCAACTGAAGTTGTTGTCATGGTCTTTGTAGCCATGGAATGGGCTTCATTGGCGCTGGTCGGATGTTTGTGGCCTTTTCACTCAGACTGCATGCTTCACTGTGTGAGACAAACTCCTCGATGTGAGTGTCAATCCCAGGCCACCATACTGGATCGCGACATCTCTGCTTCATGCGGACAATGCCAGGGTATCCATCGTGTACCAATGAGAGAACGCGCTGTTGAAGCGACTTGGGAATTATTGCTCTATCACCACGAGCTAGGCAGCCATCGTTCTAAACGGAAAATTCATCGCGAAGTCTGTGGAAGGTTTTCAGCCCTTCTGGAATTTGCTTAGCCCACTCAGTCTGGAGGAAGTGGCTCACATGCTGGAGCACAGCATCACTCTGTGATTCGGTTTTGAGTTTGTCGCAGGAGACAAGGTTTCTGATGGACTGAGTGATGATCGACATGACATACGTGTCGATATCTGTGAATAATTCAGCACCAGAGTCCGAGCAGGTGTCAAGTGGCTGAGGATGTCAGCTACATTGTTGCAACTGCCAGCGATATATTGTCCATCAAAGTTATACTGATGAAGGTGATCTGACCATCGGCTGATTCGTAGTGATCTGTGCCCAGATCCAGTTGTAGCGGGTAGTGTAGTTAGCGCTTGGTGATCCGTACAGAGGGTAAATTTCCTGCCATAGAGGTAGATGTGCCAGCATTCACATGCGTCGATGCAAGCGAGTGCTTCCAATTCCACTGCAGAATATTTACGTTCTGCAGACGAGAGCGTGTGAGAGACGAAGGCGACTGGGCATTCCAGACTGTCAATCCATTACAAGAGCACAGCATCCAAGGCAGTGCCTGATGCATCCGTGGTGACATACGAGGTGGCATTCAGATCAAAGTATGTGAGGATAGGAGGAAAAGTGATTTTCTCCTTAAACATGGTGAGTGCCTGAGCCTGGGAATCTGTCCATTCCCAAGGGATGTCCTTGCGCAGCAACTTACGAAGTGGTTCGGCAATGTACACATAGTGCAGGACAATCTTCAGATAGAAGTTGCAAGTACCGAGGAATGATGAAAGTTCATTGCTGTTGGTAGCCTCCTGCATTCGCTGGATTACGTCAATGTTGTCAAGCGCCAGATTGACACCTTATGCTATGACTCTGTAGCCCAGAAAGTTTATTTCGCCAGCAGCAAATGTACACATTTCGGCATTAAGTGTAATGTTATGTGTAGCAAGTCTAGCCATAACTGTGTGAAGTCGCTGGTCATGTTCTTCCATTATCCGTCCATGGACAACGATAGCGTCAAGCAGATTCAGGATTCCCTCTATGCCTGCTAGCATAGTAGTGACAATCTTCTGAAATGCACTTGGTGCAGAAGATAGTCCATAGGGCATGCATCGATACTGATACAGACCAGCATGCATTGTGAATGCCGTGAGTGGTTTGCTGTACTCCGCCAGGGGTATTGCAGGTAACTGCAGTGCATGTTGAGTTTTGAAAAGACTATTGAGCCGTGGAATTCTAAAGACAGTTCATTGATAGTAGGGAGAGGGTACTTGTCGGGGATGATGGCCTTGTTGACCTCTTTCAGGTTGATGCATAGGCGGATCTTCCCATTTTTTCACCAAGAAATGACTATGTTCGAGATCCAGGTGAGGAGTCGATGCTATCAATGATTCCCTGAGATTCGAGTCGTGTTAATTCTGTGGATACTTGGTGGCGAACCGCGAATGGGAGACGGCGAAGTCACTGCGTAACCGGTTTGACGGAAGGGTCAATACGGGAACGATGGCAGAATTTTGTTGTCACTCTAAACCCTGTGAAGGTTGAGGGATACTGCTTGTCAAAGTCCACCGTTTACACAGGTGTGCCAGTTGGGTCGTAAACTTTGAACCCAAGGTTGTCAAAAAGGTCAACACCCATGAGGCTTCGTTCCTTTGCGACAGAAAAGGAAAAGTTCTCCAATGTTATGTCCTTGTTGTATATCGTGACAGATATGACCCCAAGTGCCTCAATTTTGGAGTCGGAGTATGCATGTAGAATGGAAGTTGTGGGCTGCAGTTGACAGTGCATGAAGTGGGTTTTGTACACAGCCTCACTCAATATGGAGACTTTGGCTCCAAGGTCAATGAGAAGGCAGCAGGGTGTGCAATCAATGTTTACCTCACAGTCCTTGAACTATCCCAAACCAAGGTGCAAAATGTCATTAATGGTGTAAACCATACTGGGTTCATCATTATCGGGGTTGTCCACATGTCGAATACGCTGCGTTGAGCGACAGACACTAGCAAAATGATTCATTTTATCACATGCAGAGCATTTCTTCCCACGTTCAGGGCAGTTAGGATTCTTTGCTGAATGTGATCTGTCCCTATAGTTAAAGCAGTGGAAGTAAAGCCTGCGATCTGTAGTGGGTGGCTTATTACTAGCCCTGAGTCTCTGCTGTGATTTCCGCTTGGACGAACGCCTTGTACATGGGCTCTAGCTGCAGTCTGCTGCACAGGGGGAGCAGGGGATCAGATCGCTTTTGAATTGGAAAGCGCTGATTCGATTTGGATGGCCAAATTAGTTGCTTTATTCAATGTTAATTTGTCATCCTCCAATATCAAGTGTTTCCGAATGCAGGGGATTGTTGTTTTCTCAATAATTTGATCGCTGATCATTTCCTCTGTAAGTGCTCCAAAGTTACATGTAGTGGCCAGTTCAGTTAATGAAATTATGTACTGTTTGATTGGTTCACCATTTCCTTGCCCCCTTTTACAAAATTGTTATTTCTCCATCACGATACTTTTCTTTGGCCCAGAATAGTTCTCGAGCGTACTTACCATTTTGTCGTAGGTCTCCGTGTCTTCAATTTGGCCAAAGGTGTGTTGGCCTTCAGTGCCGAAGCAGTGGATAAGTATTGCACAGCGGTGAGCTGGTGTTACGTTGTCACCGTCTAACGCACTCACCGTAATGTATGTAGAAAAACTTTTTATCCATCTCGGCCACGGAAGTGGAGGGTCCCCGGTATCATGTATTTAACTGTCATTGTAACCCATGTATAAACTGACTAGTTGTACACTGTGAGAACATTGACCACTAGGTGGTGAAATTGTGGGAGACACTCCTAACCTGGTCTTTCAGGTATAAAAGGGGAAGCTCCACCCACCTTCATCACTTCAGTGCTGGAATAAAAGTTGCTGGTCACAGAGTGACCTTCTCTCAAGCATGGGCCTCGTGTGCATTTGTACTGTATAGTAAGGACATATCATTGGTGACGAGAAACTGGGATTTAAACCACGTGAGCATGGCCACTAGCAGCACAGAAGAGAGGTACTGTGTTGGTGATGATTGGGACGACTTTATTGAGAGACTACAGCAAAGTTTCATCACTAAGGAATGGCTGGGACAGGATTCGGTCAACAAATACAGGGCTCATCTCCTGACGGTTTGTGGGTCCAGGACGTACTCCCTGATGAAGGACCTTCTAGCGCCAGAGAAGCCGGCAGACAAGACTTTTGAAGAGCTCAGTAAGTTAATCGGGGAACACTTTAAACCGGCGAGCAGCATGCACATGGCGAGACACCAGTTTGATACGCACCGGCGGCGAGAAGGGCAAAGCGTTCCAGACTTCGTGGCAGACCTCCGGTGACTGGCGAGCCTATGTAAGTTCTCAGATGTATGCAGAGCAGAGATGCTGCGAGACTTTTTTATTGAGGGCATTGGGCACGCTGGGGTTTTCAGGAAACTGATTGAGACCAAAGACTTGACCTTGGAAGCAGCAGCTTTGATGGCCCAGACATTTATCTCAGGGGAGGAAGAGACCAGAAGGATGTTTGACAAAACCCTTGGTTTAAATCAGCAAATGGACAGGGAGTCAACGTTGTTAACGCGGCACACAGTTCTCCAGGCAGACAAGGGCAATCGGACATGCCCGAGCATGTAGTCGAATTCAAAGGGGGAATTCAACAGAGACAATGGCTAGCTGAACGATGATTCACGCCATCGCAAGGGACAATGCGGCCAGTAATGGGGCCATCAACACCTGTTAATGGTGTGATTTAAAAACAGTTACACAGACAGTCAGAGATGATCGACTGGTAATGGACCTTTTGTTTTCAACAACGGCTCATGTTGGAGGTCTGGAGGCAAACACACAGCCAGAGCTTGCAGGTATCAGCAATACGCCTGCAGAAATTGCAACGTCAGTGGTCACTTTGCAACGTCAGTGGTCACTTGGCGCGTATGTGCAGGAAGCCTGCAGCCAGGTTGATGTATGAGGAGGACGGGCCCGATGTAAGCCCTACGAGGCCAAATGGACACTGGGGGAAATCGCTGGAAGCTGAAGTTCAGCGAGTTCATGTGGAGCAAATATAGAGTTCATACACCAGGACGCCACCGATAATGGTGAAAGTGCTCCTCAATGGCATCCCAGTATCAAAGGAGCTAGACACAGGGGTCAGCCAGTCCCTGATGAGTATCAACAGTCCGACAAGTTGTGGGCGTCCAAGGCCAGGAGGCCAAAATTATTGCCAATTGATGCACAGCGATGGACATACACAAAGGTGATCATTCCGGTGCTAGGCAGCACCACGGTAGTCATGATCCACAAAGATTTGGAGAATAGGTTGCCACTCTGGATTGTTCCGGGGAACGGTCCCGCACTGCTGGGGAGAGTTGGCTGGCTGTCATGAACTGGAAATGGGGCGATGTCAATGCAATTTCTTCTGTGGAGCGAATATCATGCTCATAGGTCCTGGACAAATTTGACTCACTATATCAGCCCGACATTGGCACTTTCAGCCCAATTGTGCCGGTGCTCAAGGTGGATGGGTGGGTCAGGATATGTGGTGATTACAAGGCCACCATCAATCGGGTGTCACTCCAAGACCAGTACCCGCTACCGAGAGCGGAGGACCTCTTCGAGACGCTATCCGGTGGCAAACTTTTTTCAAAATTGGACCTAACCTCAGCTTACATGAACCAGGAGCTGGCGAGTGAGTCGAAGAAGCTGACCACCATCATGACACACAAGGTGTTGTTTGAGTACAACAGATGTCCATTTGGGATTCGCTCGGCCGCTGCGATCATTCAACGCAATATTGAAAGCCTCCTCAAGTCGATTCCAGGGACGGTGGTTTTTCAAGACGACATCCTCATCACAGGTTGTGACACTGAAGAACACCTCCGCAACCTGGAGAAGGTGCTACGCAGACTGGACCGGGTAGGTCTGCGACTGAAAAAGGTGAAGTGCGTCTTCCTAGCACCAGAGGTAGAATTCCTGGGGATGAGGGTAGCAGCAGACAGGATCAGACCTACTGCGTCCAAAACAGAAGCGATCCAGAGAGCACCCAGACCCCGTAACACGACGGAGCTGCGTTCATTCCTCGGGCTCCTGAACTATTTTGGTAACTTTCTTCCCAAATTGAGCACGCTGTTAGAGCCGCTGCACGTGCTCCTACGCAAAGGTCGTGAATGGGTCTGGAGGGACAGCCAGGAAAGGGCTTTTGATAGAGCATGAAATTTGTTATGCTCCAACAATCTGTTAACGCTATATGACCCATGTAAGAAACTTGTTTTAACGTGCGACGCGTCGTCCTATGGGGTCGGGTGTGTGTTGTAGCATGTTAATGCCAAGGGTCAGTTACAGCCGGAAGCTTATGCCTCCAGAAGTCTGTCACAGGCAGAACGGGGCTACGGGATGGTAGAAAAGGAAGCGCTTGCGTGTATATATGCTATAAAAAAAATGCACCAGTACCTGTTCGGCAGGAAATTTGAGCTGGAGACAGATCACAAACCCCTAACATCTCTTTTGGCCGACAACAAAGCCATAAATGCAAATGCATCGGCCCGTATACAGAGGTGGGCACTCACGTTAGCTGCTTATGACTATACAATTCGGCACAGACCGGGCACTGAAAACTGCACCGATGCAATCAGCAGGCTCCCACTAGCCACCACCGAGGGGGCAACCGAGCATGCTGCTGAGATGGTCATGGCTGTGGAAGCTTTCGAAAGCGAAGGCTCACCCATGAGAGCCCGTCAGATCAAAGTCTGGACAAACAGAGTTCCGCTACTGTCTTGAGTCATAAAATGTGTCCTTAATGGGGACTAGTTAGCCACATATGGGGCATGCCCTGAGGAATTCAAACCATTTCACAGGCACAAGGATGAACTCTCGATTCAGGCTGATTGCCTACTATGGGGAAACCGAGTAGTCATGCCCCAGATGGGCAGAGAGATGTTCATCAGAGAACTCCACAATGAGCACCCGGGCATTGTCATGGTGAAGGCAATTGCTAGGTCACACGTTTGGTGGCCAGGATAGACACAGACCTGGAACTTTGTGTTCGCAGGTGCAACACATGCGCCCAGCTGGGAAATGCGCCCAGGGAAGCCCCCTTTAGCCCCTGGTTCTGGCCCGCCATACCATGGTCACGCATTCATGTGGACTACGCAGGTCCTTTCATTGGAAAAATGTTTTTGGTTGTAGTAGACGCCTGCTCCAAATGGATCGAGTATGACATTCTCAATGCAAGTACATCCTCGGCCACGGTAGAAAGTCTACGGGCAATGTTTGCCGCCCATGGTCTAGCGGATGTCTTGGTCAGCGACAATGGACCGTGCTTCACAAGCACTGAATTCCAGGACTTCATGGCAGGCAATAGAATCAACCATGTCAGAACGGCACCGTTCAAACCGGCCTCAAAAAGGCCAGGCGGAATGAGCAGTGCAGATAATCAAACAGAGGATGCTCAGAATCCAAGGGGGTTCCCTACAAAGCCGCTTATGATGCCTCCTGTTGGCCAATAGATCGCTCACAGGGGTCCCACCCGCAGAACTGCTAATGAAAAGTACGCTCAAAACCAGGTTATCCCTTATAGACCCCATCATGAAAGAAATTGTTGAGAGCAGGCGCCAGTCACGATGTGACTACCACGACGGGAATGCGAGGGCGCGATGTATTGATGTCAATGACTGTGTCTTTGTTCTCAACTATGCTGCAGGGCCTAAATGGCTCACAGGCACTGTGATTGCCAAAGAGGGGAATAGGATTCTGTTAGTTCAACTTACTAGTGGACAAATCTGCCGCAAACATGTGGATCAAACAAAAAGGAGGTACAGCAAACCCATAGAAGAAGCAGAGGACGAACACGATGTAGAGTTCACTCCTCCACAGGTGGCTTAACACCGGAACCAAGTGGAGGAGAGCCCAGTCACTGTGGGCAGTATGGACAGGCCTGAGGCACCGTAAACAGCAAACACTCAGGCTAGCACCCAATAACCGGAACCCCAACTCAGGTGTTCTACAAGGGAGTGTAAACCACCAGAGAGACTTAACCTGTGATCCCAATAAGACTTTGGTGGGGGAGATGATGTCATGTATTTAACTGTCATTGTAACCCATGTATAAACTGACTAGTTGTACACTGTGAGAACATTGACCACGAGGTAGTGAACTTGTGGGAGACACTCCTAACCTGGTCTTTCAGATATAAAAGGGAAAGCTCCACCCACCTTCATCACTTCAGTGCTGGAATAAAAGTTGCTGGTCACAGAGTGACCTTCTCTCAAGCATGGGCCTCATGTGCATTTGCACTGTATAGTGAGGACATATTACCCGGGTGTGGAGAGGAAAGGCGGGGAGGTAGGGAGGTTAATTTAATTTATCCTCATCGCCAAACTATGTTATGTATGCGTAAATAACTGATAAACTGAACCAGGAGAAAAGTAACTTAACTTAACTCTGCTCTTATACAACCCAAAATGGTGTCTACAAACCGGCATGAAGCAGCATGAATAGAGCAATTGTGAATAGCTCCCGCAGGGTTCTAATGCCCGTACAGTTAGATATAACAAACAAATAGAGTATGAACTCAACACATTACTGAAGTTGCTACTGCAAATTGCAATAGTATTGCCACATGATCACTGGCAGATTGGAGTGCAGACAACCATTCATCCCATCTAACTATGTCTCCTTCCACAGCTATGTTAAGGAGACAACGACAGATTCGTATCAGTTTCACTGAGCTTGTCAAGGGAGTTGGCAGCACATTTGCCTCTGATTCAGGAGGGTTAGGGTTCAGTCTGCACTCGAGGATTTGAGTACTTCATCTAGATTGACACTTCAGTGCATTACTGAGGGTAGAAAGCATTTTCAGAAGTGTTGTCTTTTAGACGAACTGTTAAACTGAGATCCCTGTTTGTCTGTCTAAGTGCACGTTAGAGATCCAATGGCTCTATTTAAACAGGAGCAGAGAATTCTTAGTCCCCTGGCTAATATTCCTCCCTCAGTAAACAACACAAAAAAAGATTAACTGGTCATTTTCTCATTTCCTATTTGCAGAATATATTGACTAAATAACAACCGTGACTGTACTTCAAAAATAATTCACTGGACTGTTCAGCGGTGGATAAAGGGGTTATATAAATGCAAGGCATTTTTTGTTTTTCTAATAGCAAAGTTCACTGAGGCCAGAATCTTAGCAGCTCTGTCTGCCATTGCGAGTTTGGAAGCGGGCCCGCTGTCAAAATGGCTGTGATTGACAGTAGGGCTGAAGTCTGCTCTGAATCCGCCTCCTTGTGAATTTCCCAAGTGCCGGCTTTGCATGTGGCACTAATTGGCACGTTCAGCAATTGAGATTGTTAAGATGCTATTTAAGCAGCATTTTACCAGATCCAAACCATTTTATCAAGTTTTTTACAAGTTTTCCGTCCCTCGGGGATCACGTCAGGTAAGTGCGTCACGTTCTCAACAACTCTGGATTAGTTTGACTAGTTTTCAGCTGCAGAAGTGGTATAAAAGCTCCCATTTCACAGCTGTTCCATTTCCAATCTTAGAAGCTAGAGACTTCAGTATTTGGAATATACTTTTCAGCTTTATGGAGGTTTGAAGTGTTTGCAGTGAATTCTCTATCCAGTGTCACTTCCTTGGAGCAACATATCTCACCATTGATAAATCGCTTTTGTCTTCTCAACTTCAGCTGCCATCTATTCCACCAGCAGCGGTGCCCCAGAAAAAAATCTCATCTTGGCTCTCAGAATCCCACCACAATCGGTCCCAACACCAACATCACCAGGCACACCAATATCATTAACTACAACACCAACCTTCTCCGCAATCACCTGATGCTGCACAGGACAGAGGACATCAGCCTCACCAGATGGTCTCACCAGATTTACTTCACTTGAAGCTGTACACCCTGGCTGCCACATGATGCTCCAGGTTGGCACTACCCCACACCAACACCATAAAGCATCCTTAAGCCATTCCTTTCACACTCATCACAATTGAGGTGTACCATTATGTTTCACCATTCACTACAACTCACTAAGCCATTTCCAAAGGTGCACACAGATCTGTCCAAGAAGGCAAAGTGTTGAAAATAAAGATCTCAATCAGCATTGGCAATAACACCCCAATGCCTACCCTTGTGTGTTGTTAGTTAGTATGATTGGACAAGGATGAGTGTGAGTGTGAGGGGTGGCTATTGAGATGAGGATGTAATAATGTAGATAGAGAGAGGGATTTATAGAGGTGCAAGGTAAATTGGTATGAGTAAGGATGTGCAGGAGTAGGGTAGGGAAGGCAGAGTGATGGGTGGCACAGCAGGATCAGGTTGAGTGTGGCTTTGCAGGAACATTTCGTGATCCACTGAGAGCATTGAAAGGTTTGCACCTTTTAAAGGCTCAGCGTCAGCGAGAGGCGGTGGCAGTCCGAGAGGCGGGAGTTCCTGGCGTTGGTGAGGCCTATAAAGGCTCAGCGGCAGCGAGAAGCGGCGGCAGTCCGAGAGGCGGGAGTTCCTGGCGTTGGTGAGGCCTATAAAGGCTCAGCGGCAGCGAGAGGCGGCGGCAGTCCAAGAGGCGAGAGTTCCTGGCGTTGGTGAGGCCTATAAAGGCTCAGCGGCAGCGAGAAGCGGCGGCAGTCCAAGAGGCGAGAGTTCCTGGCGTTGGTGAGGCCTATAAAGGCTCAGCGGCAGCGAGAGGCGTACCTGTGCAGCTGCAGCAGGGAGAGAAGGCAAAAAAGAAGTAGAAAGAAATCAAAAGGTGACGTCACAGCCATGGGGGTAATTGATTGGCTGGTGATTGGTGAGTAGTTTTTCTTTTTTCTCTTCTATAACAGTGAGTAAACTTTAGCATTGTTGTTGCCTATCTAAGGGTTAAGTCATGGCAGGAGAGCTCGGTCACGTGTTATGCTCCTCCTGTACCATGTGGGAACTCAGGGACGACACCAGAGTTCCTGACGACTAAGTGTGCGGGAAGTGTATCCTCCTCCAGCTCCTGACGGACCGCGTTGCGGAGTTGGAGCTGAGGGTGGATTCACTCTGGAGCATCCACGATGCTGAGAATGACGTGAGTATCACGTGTAGCGAGTTGGTCGTACCGCAGGGAAAGGGTCCACAGCCAGATAGGGAATGGAAGACCAACAGGAAGAGCAGTGCAAGGAAGGTAGTGCAGGGGTCCCCTGTGGTCATCCCCCTGTAAAACAGATACACTGCTTTGAGTACTGTTGAGAGGGATAACTCATCAGGGGAGGGCAGCAGCAGCCAAGTTCATGGCACCGTAGCTGGCTCTGTTGCACAGGAGGGCAGGAAAAAGAGTGGGAGAGCGATAGTGATAGGGGATTCAATTGTAAGGGGAATAGATAGGCGTTTCTGTGGCCGCAACCGAGACTCCAGGATGGTATGTTGCCTCCCTGGTGCAAGGGTCAAGGATGTCTCGGAGCGGGTGCAGGAAATTCTAAAAAGGGAAGGAGATCATCCAGTTGTCATGGTGCACATTGGTACCAACGACATAGGTAAAAAAAGGGATGAGGTCCTACGAAACGAATTTAAGGAGCTAGGAGCTAAATTAAAAAGTCGGACCTCAAAAGTAGTAATCTCGGGATTTCTACCAGTGCCACGTGCTAGTCAGAGTAGGAATCGCAGGATAGCGCAGATGAATACATGGCTTGAGCAGTGGTGCAGCAGGGAGGGTTTCAAATTCTTGGGGCATTGGAACCGGTTCTGGGGTAGGTGTTACCAGTACAAACCGGACGGTCTGCACCTGGGCAGGATCGGAACCAATGTCCTAGGGGGAGTGTTTGCTAGTGCTGTTGGGGAGGAGTTAAACTAATATGGCAGGGGGATGGGAACCAATGCAGGGAGACAGAGGGAAACAAAAAGGAGGCAAAAGCAAAAGACAGAAAGGAGATGAGGAAAAGTGGAGGGCAGAGAAACCCAAGGCAAAGAACAAAAAGGGCCATTGTACAGCAAAATTCTAAAAGGACAAAGGGTGTTAAAAAAACAAGCCTGAAGGCTTTGTGTCTTAATGCAAGGAGTATCTGCAATAAGGTGGATGAACTAACTGTGCAAATAAATGTTAACAAATATGATGTGATTGGGATTACGGAGACGTGGCTCCAGGATGATCAGGGCTGGGAACTCAACATCCAGGGGTATTCAACATTCAGGAAGGATAGAATAAAAGGAAAAGGAGGTGGGGTAGCATTGCTGGTTAAGGAGGAGATTAAGGTAATAGTTAGGAAGGACATTAGCTTGGATGATGTGGAATGTATACGGGCAGAGCTGCAGAACACCAAAGGGCAAAAAACGTTAGTGGGAGTTGTGTACAGACCTCCAAACAGTAGTAGTGATGTTGAGGAGGGCATCAAACAGGAAATTAGGGGTGCATGCAATAAAGGTGCAGCAGTTATAATGGGTGACTTTAATATGTACATAGATTGGGTTAACCAAACTGGAAGCAATACAGTGGAGAAGGATTTCCTGGAGTGCATAAGGGATGGTTTTTTAGACCAATATGTCGAGGAACCAACTAGAGGGGAGGCCATCTTTGACTGGGTGTTGTGTAATGAGAGAGGATTAATTAGCAATCTCATTGTGCGAGGTCCCTTGGAGAAGAGTGACCATAATATGGTGGAGTTCTGCATTAGGATGGAGAATGAAACAGTTAATTCAGAGACCATGGTCCAGAACTTAAAGAAGGCTAACTTTGAAGGGATGAGGCGTGAATTGGCTAGGATAGATTGGCAAATGATACTTAAGGGGTTGACTGTGGATGGGCAATGGCAGACATTTAAAGACCGCATGGATGAACTACAACAATTGTACATTCCTGTCTGGCGTAAAAATAAAAAAGGGAAGGTGGCTCAACCGTGGCTATCAAGGGAAATCAGGGATAGTATTAAAGCCAAGGAAGTGGCATACAAATTGGCCAGAAATAGCAGCGAACCCGGGGACTGGGAGAAATTTAGAACTCAGCAGAGGAGGACAAAGGGTTTGATTCGGGCAGGGAAATTGGAGTACGAGAAGAAGCTTGCAGGGAACATTAAGACGGACTGCAAAAGCTTCTATAGATATGTAAAGAGAAAAAGGTTAGTAAAGACAAACGAAGGTCCCCTGCAGTCAGAATCAGGGGAAGTCATAACGGGGAACAAAGAAATGGCGGACCAATTGAACAAGTACTTTGGTTTGGTATTCACTAAGGAGGACACAAACAACCTTCCGGATATAAAAGAGGTTGGAGGGTCTAGTAAGGAGGAGGAACTGAGGGAAATTCTTATTAGTCGGAAAATTGTGTTGGGGAAATTGATGGGATTGAAGGCCGATAAATCCCCAGGGCCTGATGGACTTCATCCCAGGGTACTTAAGGAGGTGGTCTTGGAAATAGTGGGTGCATTGACAGTCCTTCCATTGACTCTGGATCAGTTCCTATGGAGTGGAGGGTAGCCAATGTAACCCCACTTTTTAAAAAAGGAGGGAGAGAGAAAACAGGGAATTATAGACCGGTCAGCCTGACATCGGTAGTGGGTAAAATGATGGAATCAATTATTAAGTATGTCATAGCAGTGCATTTGGAAAGAGGTGACATGATAGGTCCAAGTCAGCATGGATTTGTGAAAGGGAAATCACGCTTGACAAATCTTCTGGAATTTTTTGAGGATGTTTCCAATAGAGTGGACAAGGGAGAACCAGTTGATGTGGTATATTTGGACTTTCAGAAGGCTTTCGACAAGGTCGCACACAAGAGATTAATGTGCAAAGTTAAAGCACATGGGATTGGGGGTAGTGTGCTGACATGGATTGAGAACTGGTTGTCAGACAGGAAGCAAAGAGTAGGAGTAAATGGGGACTTTTCAGAATGGCAGGCAGTGACTAGTGGGGTACCACAAGGTTCTGTGCTGGGGCCCCAGCTGTTTACACTGTACATTAATGATTTAGACGAGGGGATTAAATGTAGTATCTCCAAATTTGCAGATGACACTAAGTTGGGTGGCAATGTGAGCTGCGAGAAGGATGCTATGAGGCTGCAGAGCGACTTGGATAGGTTAGGTGAGTGGGCAAATGCATGGCAGATGAAGTATAATGTGGATAAATGTGAGGTTATCCACTTTGGTGGTAAAAACAGAGAGACAGACTATTATCTGAATGGTGACAGATTTGGAAAAGGGGAGGTGCAAAGAGACCTGGGTGTCGTGGTACATCAGTCATTGAAGGTTGGCATACAGGTACAGCAGGCGGTTAAGAAAGCAAATGACATGTTGGCCTTCATAGCGAGGGGATTTGAGTACAGGGGCAGGGAGGTGTTGCTACAGTTGTACAGGGCCTTGGTGAGGCCACACCTGGAGTATTGTGTACAGTTTTGTTCTCCTAACCTGAGGAAGGACATTCTTGCTATTGAGGGAGTGCAGCGAAGGTTCACCAGACTGATTCCCGGGATGGCGGGACTGACCTATCAAGAAAGATTGGATCAACTGGGCTTGTATTCACTGGAGTTCAGAAGAATGAGAGGGGACCTCATAGAAACGTTTAAAATTCTGACGGGGTTGGACAGGTTAGATGCAGGAAGAATGTTCCCAATGTTGGGGAAGTCAGAACCAGGGGACACAGTCTAAGGATAAGGGGTAAGCCATTTAGGACCGAGATAAGGGGGAACTTCTTCATCCAGAGAGTGGTGAACCTGTGGAATTCTCTACCACAGAAAGTTGTTGAGGCCAATTCACTAAATATATTCAAAAAGGAGTTCGATGAAGTCCTTACTACTAGGGGGATCAAGGGGTATGGCGAGAAAGCAGGAATGGGGTACTGAAGTTGCATGTTCAGCCATGAACTCATTGAATGTCGGTGCAGGCTAGAAGGGCCGAATGGCCTACTCCTGCACCGATTTTCTATGTTTCTATGTTTCTACCACCGTAGCCTCATCCTCCTGACGACATCCCTGCTTGTGCCCTCCTGTGCAATATGCAACCAGGCTGTGTTGATATCCTGGGGAGGTCTCTTACGCCCATTATATGGTGCTGAACACGTCAATGCTGCAGAACAATGACAGCACAAAACTGTCAAAATGTATGTGGGCATGGTCCCTTTAAGGAAACCGGCTGATGATGTATCACCAGATGACGTCATCAGACCCACTTCCTTTTAATTGGCCAAGAACCTTGCAGGGCGGTTTTAACAGTCCCAATCTAGAAAAAGTCATGAGGGCAGCTGACATAGAGCCAGGAGTGGGGTCGCAGCCCGCCTCAGACCTCGCCCGCCTCTCTCCCGCCTTGGTAGGAAAAATCAAGCCTGAAGGTTTGCATTTGTGCCTAACTCGGGAGTGGCTGTCAGTAAGTTGAACTTCCACACTGTTTATGTTGGCCCCTCATCAACCTTTGCACTGGCATCCTTCCATTACTGAAAGGATAGGCTCATAGGGTTAGAAACATAGAAACATAGAAACATAGAAACATAGAAATTAGATGCAGGAGTCGGCCATTCGGCCCTTCGAGCCTGCACCACCATTCAATAAGATCATGGCTGATCATTCCTTCAGTACCCCTTTCCTGCTTTCTCTCCATTCCCTTGATCCCCTTAACCGTAAGGGCCATATCTAACTCCCTCTTGAATATATCCAATGAACTGGCATCAACAACTCTCTGCAGCAGGGAATTCCACAGGTCAACAACTCTCTGAGTGAAGAAGTTTCTCCTCATCTCAGTCCTAAATGGCCTACCCCTTATCCTAAGACTATGTCTCCTGGTTCTGGACTTCCCCAACATCGAGAACATTCTTCCCGCATCTAACCTGTCCAGTCCCTTCAGAATCTTATATGTTTCTATGAGATCCCCTCTCATCCTTCTAAACGCCAGTGAATAAAGGCCCAGTTGATCCAGTCTCTCCTTATATGACAGTCCAGCCATCCCTGGAATCAGTTTGATGAACCTTCGCTGCACTCCCTCAATAGCAAGAACATCCTTTCTCAGATTAGGAGACCAAAACTGAACACAATATTCCAGGTGAGGCCTCACTAAGGTCCTCTACAACTGCTCCTATATTCAAATCCCCTAGCTATGAAGGCCAACATACCATTTGCCTTCTTTACCGCCTGCTGTACCTGCGCGCCCACTTTCAGTGACTGATGAACCATGACACCCAGGTCTCGATGCACCTCCCCTTTTTCTAGTCTGCTGCCATTCAGGTAATATTCTGCCTTTGTTTTTTTGCCCCCAAAATGTATAACCTCACATTTATCCACATTATACTGCATCTGCCATGTATTTTCCCACTCACCTAATCTGTCCAAGTCACCCTGCAGCCTCTTAGCGTCCTCCTCACAGCTCACACCGCCACCCAGTTTAGTTTCATCCGCAAACTTGGAGATATTACACTCTATTCCTTCATCTAAATCATTAATGTATATTATAAAGAGCTGGGGTCCCAGCACTGAGCCCTGCGGTACCCCACTAGCAACTGCCTGCCATCCTGAAAAGGACCCGTTTATCCCGACTCTCTGCTTCCTGTCTGCCAACTAGTTCTCTATCCATTTCAGTATATTACCCCCAATACCATGCGCTTTGATTTTGCACACCAATCTCTTGTGCGGGACCTTGTCAAAAGCCTTTTGAAAGTCCAAATACACCACATCCACTGGTTCTCCCTTGTCCACTCTACTCGTTACATCCTCAAAAAATTCCAGAAGATTTGTCAAGCATAATTTCCCTTTCATAAATCCATGCTGACTCGGTCCGATCCTGTCACTGCTTTCCAAATGGGCTGCTATTTCATCCTTAATGATTGATTCCAACATTTTCCCCACTACTGATGTCAGGCTAACCGGTCTATAATTACCATCTTTCTCTCTCCCTCCTTTTTTAAAAAGTGGTGTTACATTAGCTACCCTCCAGTCCATAGGAACTGATCCAGAGTCGATAGACTGTTGGAAAATGATCACCAATGCATCCACTATTTCTAGGGCCACTTGCTTAAGTACTCTGGGATGCCTACTATCAGGCCCCGGGGATTTATCGGCCTTTAATCCCATCAATTTCCCTAACACAATTTCCTGCCTAATAAGGATATCTTTCAGTTCCTCATTCTCACTAGACCCACTGTTCCCTCGGAAGATTATTTGTATCTTGCTTTGTGAAGACAGAACCGAAGTATTTGTTCAACTGGTCTGCCATTTCTTTGTTCCCCATTATAAATTCACCTGAATCCGACTGCAAGACACCTACGTTTTCTTTACTAATCTTTTTCTCTTCACATATTTATCGAAGCTTTTGCAGTTAGTTTTTATGTTCCCTGCAAGCTTCCTCTCATACTCTATTTTCCCCTTCTTAATTAAACCCTTAGTCCTCCTCTGTTGAATTCTAAATTTCTCCCAGTCCTCAGGTTTGTTGCTTTTTCTACCCAATTTATATGCCTATTCCTTGGTTTTAACACTATCCTTAATTTCCCTTGTTAGCCATGGTTGAGCCACCTTCCCAGATTTATTTTTACTCCAGACAGGGATGTACAATTGCTGAAGTTCATCCATATGATCTTTAAATGTTTGCCATTGCTTATCCACCGTCAACCCTTTAAGTACCCTCTGCCAGTCTATTCTAGCCAATTCACACCTCATACCATTGAAGTTACCTTTCCTTAAGTTCAGGATCCTAGTTTCCAAATTAACTTTTTCACTCTCCATCTTAATAAGGAATTCTACCATATTGTGGTCACTTTTCCCCAAAGGGCCTCGCACAACAAGATTGCTAATTGGTCCCTTCTCATTACACGTCACCCAGTCTAGGATGGCCAGCTCCCTGGTTGGTTCCTCGACATATTGGTCTAGAAAACCATCCCTCATACACTCCACCGCATTGCTACCAGCTAGGTTAGCCTAATCTATATGTAGATTAAAGTCACCCATGATTATTGCTGTACCTTTATTGCACACATCCCTTATTTCTTGTTTGATGCTGTCCCCAACCTCACTACTGCTATTTGGTGATGTATACACAACTCCCACTAGCTTTTTCTGCCCTTTGGAATTCTGCAGCTCCACCCATACTGATTCCACATCCAGGCTAATGTCCTTCCTTACAATTGCATTGATTAGAATGAAGCTGAGAAGAGACTTGTACGGAGCATAAACTCTGGCATAGATCAGTTGGTCTGAATGGGCTGTTTCTGTGCTGTAAATTCTATGTAATACTTTATGCTATACCTTGTGCTTCTTCCTCAACCTCACTAGTATCTTGTGTATATCTGAGCTGGTGTCTGATTCAAATGTGGGTGGTTGGCAGTTGCTGTTGTGGTGAGCCAATGCCCTAACCTGTTTCACAACATACAGACATAATGATGTCATTTTTCAACTACTATTTTTCAAAACTGGGCTTGATTTTCTTCCACGAGCATAATTCTTCCACTTTGTGCCCGCACAACATTACAAAGAAATCAAAAGTGAGGAGTGAATCATTAGCCTGTCATGCTTTTCTTCCATTGTCCAGCTCAGTGTGACTGTGCTTGCTTGGTCCCACTCTTGCCTCTCCCATCGTAGCCATAACATCTCCAGCAATGGCTTCTCTTCTTAACCCTGCGTCGTTACTTCAAGAGTCCCCCAATGATCTATCCTTTGTCACTTCCTCTTTCTCACCTACAAGATACTCCGAGGTAACACCATCCAACGACATGGGGTAAGCTCCCATATACGCACTGACAACACCCAGCTCTACCTCTCTTGGATGAGCCATCATTTCTTCCAGTTAAACATTTAAAATACTGAAGCCATTATCTTCGGCCTCCATCACAAACTACGTTCCCTTGCCACCGATTCCGTACATTAAAGGTGCTTTATAGATTCAAGTTGCTGTTGTATAGCTGCTCCCTCACATTTATGTGGAAAATTGGTACCAACATGAGCAGTTATGAAAATGGGAAAGAGAAATGCAGGGGGCGAAATTGCCCCTCGCCCCGTTTGGGGGTCGGTAATTCCGGGGCCGGGTCTCTTATCGCCCAATCCCGAGGTCCCGCCCCCAGTATGGAATTGGGCCATACATCCCTCAAAGGAAGGGGAACGCTGTCTCCGGCACACTGCTTAATTTGAGGGGGCGCTCCCGGGGTGGTAGCACAGTGCTGAGTCCAGCACTATGCGGAGCAGACCAGTGCTACAATGCCCCTCCCCTTCCATTAAAGGGAGGGCCGTTGCACACTCTGCATGGCCCTTTTGTGGCCACCACTGGGCCACCAGGTATACGTTAGACTGGACCAACTGCCCAGCATACAAAATGAGTGCTGGGCTGCACAATGGTGGTCCAGTCGACGCTTGGGCCGCTTTTATCAGGCCGACTCAAGGGTCGGCCGACATACAAAGATGACAGCCTGCGGTGCTAAAGACCTCTCCTTTAAATAAAGCACCGGCAGTGGATGTCCAGCAGCTTCATGACCCGTGAAGCTGGTGTCGACATCCACCTGCGCCAACCTCACGGCTCGTGGGACAATTTCCCCCGCGGGATGGAAATGGGTTGGCGCAGGGCAGTGAAGTGCGCGACTGCCTCCCGGGAAATTACCCCAGAGATTTGGGGGGAGCTGTCCCTGCAGCACCACACCTCGCAGTTAACGCCCCGGGCCGGCACAATTTTGTCATTGCCGTGTGCGCCGGCCCGGGGCATTAACTGCGGGGTACAGCGCTGCTGGGACAACGCCCCGCAAATCTCCGGGTTAATTTCTCGGGAGGCAGTAGTGCCCCCTTCTCCCAGGCAAAAACACCATTGCGTCCTGTTAGCACCCCCGGAGATGCTAACGGGGCATAAAAAGGGGCAATTTTGACCACATAATGTGTTAACAGTTATTTTGAGGACAGTATAACACTTTCACATAGGGTGAAATAGATACTGTAATTTTAATTTAGGTCACTCTATGTGCCTTCCCATGATCTGACAAGCCTTTGTCAGAAACAGTAAAGAACTAGAGTTTGACAGGTCAGGTAACTGTGGCAAAGTTTGAAACAGCCTTGCTTGCCTAATTTCCTCTGTCCTTCTCTTGTTTACTTTTCCCACTTTAGTTCACTCCTGCCTTTTTCTCCTCCCAGTTGTCCCTTAATCCCTTTCTCCCATCCCCTTTCCATCAAGGCCCTGGCTGAAGTAACCAACCAAGTGTCACTTCCTCAGTGACCTGCGTTTCAATAGAATCTTAATGCAACAGTTTTAACAAAGAGATCAAGGGACACCTTAATGCTGGACGGAGCATTCTCAAAAGACACAAACAGTCCACATTTCCTCTTCCAAAGCCAAACAGGGTTTAATGCAAGATGGACTGGGGGATGGCGGGGTGGGGAGGGGGGGAGGGGAACAGGTGCATTCTTTATTACCTAGTAGAACAACAAGCCCCTGTGTTCAGTCAGCTCACTGCAATGCAAGATAAGCAGACCTCCTACTGTTGAATTATGACCTAGCTTTCAAAGAGATGCCCTCAGGATCTGCGGCGATCCTTCAAACAGCTTGAAAAATTGAAGCATTTCAAAAGAAAGCCTCACTGCTGCTGTTTTTGTCTGATTACAAGGTCTTTATTTTACTCAGACCTTTAAGTGGATCAACAGTAGGAAAAGTTCAATGTCAGCTGTCTCCAAAAAGGTGCTACTGTTCTTCATAATCACTTTTTACTGTGTTTAGACAATGGCAGTAAAAGTACAGAGCTAAATCTTGGAATTTGCAGAAGGCCAGGCGCTGTTGCTGGCATGTACACAGTTTATCACCCCCCCCACCATTAAGGATACTTTCTGGTATAAAGATGATGAGCTCCACATTTCTGTGAGTCCTATAATTTGCCATTACTCCTCATATCCCCTTCTGAAGAACAAGAGGGCACGAGGAAAGTGAGCCAATGGGGTTTGGGCCTCAATTTGAGTGTTGTCCTTCTGGAACTGCATGTATTAAATGTGTTTAATATTGCAACTTATATGTGGCATTTGGCTTTACAGCCAAGGTGGTTAGTTGGCAGTTTGTGTATTGCATTTTGTAGTCAGCAAGGTTTAACTTTGCTTTTCAGCAAAATAATCCATTAAGAGTGCTAAATCACAAACAAAAATATGCCCTTCTGTTCCCCATTGAAGTACTTGTTTGGCCCTGTGTCTCAACATCTTGCACTTCTGTTCCAGTCAATCACTTTCAATCATGCAGGGTCCTTAAAGGTCCTCACTAATAGCTGATTGTTCAGTGTCAAAGAATGTGGAACAGGGACATGTTGACATTTTTTCAGCATCTCTGTTGAATCCCAAAATATCATGGATTTTCTTTGCTGTTTTAGTGGAACTGCTGTCTTGCATCTTGACGAATTGCCTCAGGATATTATTGTGACAAAAGAAAAATAACCTTCAAAAGTTTCTGTGACTTTAATTAACTATTGGATTGGTGAAATTCAGCAACTGTAGCAAGTGGAGACATTTAGATAAATGAGACCGAATATTTCCAGATCTTTATCAGAGAAAGTGTAGGTGATGTTAGTGAGACAGAACTCGCAGTGTGTTTACAGAACAGATAATTGATCTTCACTGATGTTGTCTGCTTTGGGATAAGGGCTGCATATAAACCTGAAATATTGATATTTTAACTTTTCAAGAGCTGGAATAGTGTTTCTGCACTACAAATAATGATAAGTAATGTTTTGTTTTATAGCTTCTCCAGAAATTGTTGATACATGAAATATTATTCCGTTTTAAGTCCTTCTTCAGTTTTTTCCGATCATATTCAGTATGAAATACTTTCAGAACTTGTTTTTCTGCTTTTTGTATGATACACGCACCTTAATAATTCAAAAATCAATTTCATACAAAATGTTCAATTATCATTCACCTCCAATGTACGCTTCAAGAATGAGCAAGCCACATAAAGGCATTACCCAACAAGTTCCACGAGGTTACCAGTAAGATTACTGGCTCAATTTTCCCCAGTGATTTGTGCCCTTTTTTGGTGGAAGTTAAAAAATTAAAGTTTCCCCAAGGAAAGTGTAACTCAATTAGTTACGATTTCTTTTAGGTTTGTTTTTTTTGCATTATTGGGGGCGTCATCATCATAGGCGGTCCCTCGAACAAGGATGACTTGCTTCCACGTGGGTTCACAGATGTTTCATGAAGAACCCGATATTCCAGTCCTGAACTCCAATTTAAGGGATGGAAGATGCCTGTGCGTGGATTTTTTTAACATGTGGTGACCGTTGCACATCAGCCACCACACGGGCTTGACAGAGCTAGGCCTTTATCCAGTGGCAAGTGTTAACCAGGATGACGGGAGACCTACTCTGTTGCACAGACCTAGTACGCACACATATCGCAGTGTGGGCTGGCCCATGCTGCCCCTGGGCCCTCGGCTCTTCTGGGCCCTGTACCCTAATTTGCCACTCCTGCGCCATGATCTCTCACCACTCCTCCGCCACAAACATTCTCCGCACCTCTGCCACAATCTCTCACCACTCCTCCGTCACGATCTCTCGCCGCTCCTCCGCCACAAACATTCACCGCACATCCACAACGATCTCTCACTGTTCCTCTGCCATGATGTCTCGCCGCTCCTCCAATCACAAAAATTCGATGCACCTCCGCCACGACCTCTCACTGTTCCTCTGCCACGATCTCTCGCTGTTCCTCCGCCACAAAAACATTCCCCGCACCTCCGCCACGATCTCTTACCGCTCATCCAGCCTGACCTTCTTGCTCCTCCACTGTACCTGGGCCCTGCCAACGTTCCTGCCCACGCTCCAAACGGCGACTTGAGTTTTGATGACGTCACCCAGTCGCCCACTTCGAAGCCATTGCACACTTGTAGCAGCTCGCGCTGGAAGCTGCAGTGGTATTATCTTTTATGTCCCCGACATGCGGTGGTGTTCTTTCACAGGTTGGCGGGCCATGATGTTCCAGGCCCGTGCTACATAAGGGGCGTAACCTGATGTCTGCACCAGTTTTGGCAATTATGTAAGTTTGCCCCCCGCAAAAAAAAATTCTCCTCGGTCGGTGTATGTAACCACTCCTGTAAAACCTTCTGGTGAGTTAAGAAAAGCCAGCACGCATTGAAAAATCAGCACAGAAAGCCGCAATTGTTTTTCAGCGAAGTTTGGAAGGAATCAAGAACACTTAAATATGCACAATAAAGATCAAAATTTTTTTACCTTATACCGCAGTAAATGGAAGTTTGATGAAATTCTCTAAGTTTTCATTTTTTTTCAAACGTCTACAAACAGGACTCAAGGGTTGGGCCGTCAGCCGGCAGAATTGGGCCCGTGCCCGGACACAGGGACTTGGCTGCAAAAGAAGGCTGGGGCGGTGGGGTGAGGGGGGAGGGGGGGGGGGTTGCTGTGGAATGCATACCGAAGGCATCAGAAGCATACACTACGTATCAAATCAAGCCCAGGTGGGTGGGGTGTTGTAGAGGCATTTAGAAGGCATCAGAAGCTTGCACTATCCATCAAATGTAGCCCGGGTGGGTTTGGGAGGCGGGGAGGGCAGTTCCCGATCACTGCACCTGCTCAGACCTGGGTGTGGTCCACACAGACCTTGTGGGGAGAGAGAACAAAGAACCTTGTCCTGCGTGCCTGCCGTTTTGAGTTTCTTGCAAAGGTAAAATTTAAGCATGGGGGAAATACTGACAATACCGTACCTTGTGCAAGCCTTTTGCATAATGCTGCGGAGGAGGAGACAATTGATTCAACGTCATCGCATGAGGGACCTCAGAGCCCATAGGGTGATGGGCAAGAGGCCTTACCCACATCGGGTATATCGAGAAAGGCGTGATGCAGACTGTGTCAGAAGGCTGCATTTTCACAAAGAAATTGTAACTGAGATCTGTGAGCTAGTAAAAGCAGACCTGCAACCTAGAAGCATCAGGAGGATTGCTTTGTTGGTTTAAGTGAAGGTTACAACTGCACTCTCATTCTATGCATCTAGATCATTCCAAGCTATAACTGGGGATGTATGCGCCAATTCTCAACATGCAACACATGTCTGCATTCAGCAGGTGACTGCTGCACTATATGTCCAGAGAAATGACGACATAAAGGTCCCCATGACCGCCTGGGCAATGCGTGACAGGGCTGTGGGCTTCTCCAGAATTTCTGGCTTCCTAAAGGTACAGGGCTGCATTGATTGTACCCACATGCCCTTGCGAGCACCTTTGGAGGATTCCGAGATGTACAGGAACAGAAAAGGCTTCCACTCCATTAATGTGCAACTCGTGTGTGACGACATCATGCATCGCATCATGTCAGTCGATGCAAGATACCCTGGGAGCATCCATGATGCATTCATCCTACGCGAGAGTGTTATATTTGCCATGTTTCAGCAGCAGCCAGAAGGGTGGAGCTGGCTACTGGGAGACAAAGGGTACGGCCTCGCCACCTGGCTCATGGCACTCCTACGTGTAACCTGGACAGAAGCTGACCAGGAATACAACATGTCACACATGGCATCTTGAAGCAGCCTTTTCGATGCTTGGACCATTCCGGAGGCTATTTGCAACACTCCCCTGAGATTGTCGGTCAATTCACTGTTGTGTGCTGCATGCTGCATAACTTAGCCATCATGAGGCAGCAGCAGCTGTTAGTAAAAGACCCACCAGAGGTGAGAGTGGCTGATGATAATGATGAGGAAGATGCAGATGATGATGATGAGGAGGAGGAGGATGAGGAAGCCATGCAACTACCTGAATCTGGAGCACGACGGCGGAGGAGGGCGTGCCATCGTGCCCCTTTAACGATTGCTCGCGCCTTGTGCCAGCAACTCATCTGTGAACGCTTTGCTGCCTGAAGGCTCAGTGGCAACTGTTCCACATGGACCATGTTTACTGTTTGGACCTGTTCCGTAATGTTGTGTTGTGTTAATGGAGCAAATGATGGAAATGATTCTTGTTTACTTCAAAAAGTTGTGTTAATAATGGAACAAGTAATGTAAATGATTCAGTTATAATTTAAAATATATTTTATTCAAAAGTTTAACGAATATTTGTTTGTACTTAACTTAGCTTTAGTAAACATATTCTAGCATAAAACTTTAAAGTTTTCACTTAAGATCATTTACAAACTCGTAAATCACTTAAAAATTTTAAGATCACTTACTAACTTTAACTAACATGTAAATTTATACAACTGAAAAAAACTTTTAATTTGAGAACAGTTACAACAGTAACAACAATAATAATAATAACAGCAACAACAACGACAACAGCAGCAAAGAAAGGCTCCACCCATCTCTCCTCCACTTTATTCCAAGACCGCCCGCTGTGCTTGGTTTTGGTGACTCCACCATCCCTGCCCACAGGCAGTGGCGCAGCGTTTCTTGGGTTGGTACCAAGCTTATTCTTTCGAACATCTCGGGTAATGCGCACTTCTTGATGGTGGGGTGGGGGACGGCAGCCAGTAATGTGGAAGGCCCGGCTTGGGCCTCTTCAGAGGCTGGTTTGGAGGTTGGAGTGGGAGTAGCAGTTGATTCTGTCAATGGGTGCAGGGTCTGGGCGTGTTCCCATATTGCAGCAGCTAACTCCAACATTCCCTCCCTCATTCTAAAAAGGGAGGGAGATCAGCCAGTTGTCGTGGTGCACATTGGTACCAACGACATAGGTAAAAAAAGGGATGAGGTCCTACAAAACGAATTTAAGGAGCTAGGAGCTAAATTAAAAATTAGGACCTCAAAAGTAGTAATCTCGGGATTGCTACCAGTGCCACGTGATAGTCAGAGTAGGAATCGCAGGATAGCGCAGATGAATACGTGGCTTGAGCAGTGGTGCAGCAGGGAGGGATTCAAATTCCTGGGGCATTGGAACCGGTTCTGGGGGAGGTGGGACCAGTACAAACCAGACGGTCTGCACCTGGGCAGGACCGGAACCAATGTCCTAGGGGGAGTATTTGCTAGTGCTGTTGGGGAGGATTTAAACTAATATGGCAGGGGGATGGGAACCAATGCAGGGAGACAGAGGGAGACAAAAAGGAGGCAAAAGCAAAAGACAGAAAGGAGATGAGGAAAAATGGAGGGAAGAGAAACCCAAGGCAAAGAACAAAAAGGGCCACTGTACAGCAAAATTCTAAAAGGACAAAAGGTGTTAAAAAAACAAGCCTGAAGGCTTTGTGTCTTAATGCAAGGAGTATCCGCAATAAGGTGGATGAATTAACTGTGCAAATAGATGTTAACAAATATGATGTGATTGGGATTATGGAGATGTGGCTCCAGGATGATCAGGGCTGGGAACTCAACATCCAGAGGTATTCAACATTCAGGAAGGATAGAATAAAAGGAAAAGGAGGTGGGGTAGCATTGCTGGTTAAGGAGGAAATTAAGGCAATAGTTAGGAAGGACATTAGCTTGGATGATGTGGAATCTATATGGGTAGAGCTGCAGAATGCCAAAGGGCAAAAAACATTAGTGGGAATTGTGTACAGACCTCCAAACAGTAGTAGTGATGTTGGGGAGGGCATCAAACATGAAATTAGGGGTGCATGCAATAAAGGTGCAGCAGTTATAATGGGTGACTTTAATATGCACATAGATTGGGTTAACCAAACTGGAAGCAATACGGTGGAGGAGGAATTCCTGGAGTGCATAAGGGATGGTTTTTTAGACCAATATGTCGAGGAACCAACTAGGGTGGGGGCCATCTTAGACTGGGTGTTGTGTAATGAGAGAGGATTAATTAGCAATCTCATTGTGCGAGGCCCCTTGGGGAAGAGTGACCATAATATGGTGGAGTTCTGCATTAGGATGGAGAATGAAACAGTTAATTCAGAGACCATGGTCCAGAACTTAAAGAAGGGTAACTTTGAAGGTATGAGGCGTGAATTGGCTAGGATTGATTGGCGAATGATACTTAAGGGGTTGACTGTGGATGGGCAATGGCAGACATTTAGAGACTGCATGGATGAACTACAACAATTGTACATTCCTGTCTGGCGTAAAAATAAAAAAGGGAAGGTGGCTCAACCGTGGCTATCAAGGGAAATCAGGGATAGTATTAAAGCCAAGGAAGTGGCATACAAATTGGCCAGAAATAGCAGCGAACCCGGGGACTGGGAGAAATTTAGAACTCAGCAGAGGAGGACAAAGGGTTTGATTAGGGCAGGGAAAATGGAGTACGAGAAGAAGCTTGCAGGGAACATTAAGACGGATTGCAAAAGTTTCTATAGATATGTAAAGAGAAAAAGGTTAGTAAAGACAAACGTAGGTCCCCTGCAGTCAGAATCAGGGGAAGTCATAACGGGGAACAAAGAAATGGCGGACCAATTGAACAAGTACTTTGGTTCGGTATTCACTGAGGAGGACACAAACAACCTTCCGGATATAAAAGGGGTCGGAGGATCTAGTAAGGAGGAGGAACTGAGGGAAATCCTTATTA
The DNA here is from genome assembly GCF_044704955.1 of Pristiophorus japonicus. NCBI lineage: Eukaryota > Metazoa > Chordata > Chondrichthyes > Pristiophoridae > Pristiophorus > Pristiophorus japonicus. Next base: position 75,224,249 of record NC_091986.1, on the reverse strand, counting down.
GTCGGGAAATTGTGTTGGGGAAATTGATGAGATTGAAGGCCGATAAATCCCCAGGGCCTGATGGACTGCATCCCAGAGTACTTAAGGAGGTGGCCTTGGAAATAGCGGATGCATTGACAGTCATTTTCCAACATTTCATTGACTCTGGATCAGTTCCTATGGAGTGGAGGGTAGCCAATGTAACCCCACTTTTTAAAAAAGGAGGGAGAGAGATAACAGGGAATTATAGACCGGTCAGCCTGACATCGGTAGTGGGTAAAATGATGGACTCAATTATTAAGGATGTCATAGCAGCTCATTTGGAAAGAGGTGATATGATAGGTCCAAGTCAGCATGGATTTGTGAAAGGGAAATCATGATTGACAAATCTTCTGGAATTTTTTGAGGATGTTTCCAGTAGAGTGGACAAGGGAGAACCAGTTGATGTGATATATTTGGACTTTCAGAAGGCTTTCGACAAGGTCCCACACAAGAGATTAATGTGCAAAGTTAAAGCACATGGGATTGGGGGTAGTGTGCTGACATGGATTGAGAACTGGTTGTCAGACAGGAAGCAAAGAGTAGGAGTAAATGGGGACTTTTCAGAATGGCAGGCAGTGACTAGTGGGGTACCGCAAGGTTCTGTGCTGGGGCCCCAGCTGTTTACACTGTATATTAATGATTTAGACGAGGGGATTAAATATAGTATCTCCAAATTTGCGGATGACACTAAGTTGGGTGGCAGTGTGAGCTGCGAGGAGGATGCTCTGAGGCTGCAGAGCGACTTGGATAGTTTAGGTGAGTGGGCAAATGCATGGCAGATGAAGTATAATGTGGATAAATGTGAGGTTATCCACTTTGGTGGTAAAAACAGAGAGACAGACTATTATCTGAATGGTGACAGATTAGAAAAAGGGGAGATGCAACGAGACCTGGGTGTCATGGTACATCAGTCATTGAAGGTTGGCATGCAGGTCCAGCAGGCGGTTAAGAAAGCAAATGGCATGTTGCCCTTCATATCGAGGGGATTTGAGTACAGGGGCAGGGAGGTGTTGCTACAGTTGTACAGGGCCTTGGTGAGGCCACACCTGGAGTATTGTGTACAGTTTTGGTCTCCTAATCTGAGGAAGGACATTCTTGCTATTGAGGGAGTGCAGCGAAGGTTCACCAGACTGATTCCCGGGATGGTGGGACTGACCTATCAAGAAAGACTGGATCAACTGGGCTTGTATTCACTGGAGTTCAGAAGAATGAAAAGGGACCTCATAGAAACGTTTAAAATTCTGACGGGGTTCAACAGGTTAGATGCAGGAAGAATGTTCCCAATGTTGGGGAAGTCCAGAACCAGGGGACACAGTCTAAGGATAAGGGGTAAGCCATTTAGGACCGAGATGAGGAGGAATTTCTTCACCCAGAGAGTGGTGAACCTGTGGAATTCTCTACCACAGAAAGTTGTTGAGGCCAATTCACTAAATATATTCAAAAAGGAGTTCGATGAAGTCCTTACTACTAGGGGAATCAAGGGGTATGGTGAGAAAGCAGGAATAGGGTACTGAAGTTGCATGTTCAGCCATGAACTCATTGAATGGCGGTGCAGGCTAGAAGGGCCGAATGGCCTACTCCTGCACCTATTTTCTATGTTTCTATGTTTCTATATGCCCTGACAGTGTCTCAACTACTTCCAACATTCCCTCGCTCATGTTCGCTGACAATGTTTCACCTCCCTGTGACATGCACTCCCTCATGTTGAGCAAAAGATTGTCAGCTACCTGCGACATTCGCTCCCTAATGTGCACCGAATTTGTTTTTGCTGGCTGAGCTATTCCCTCCCTCGTGTTCCAGGACAGCATTCCCATTTCTCATGAGAGCGTTGTTACTTCCTCCGACAGTCCTGATACCTCATCACCCACCCCACTGATGGTGTCCAGGAGTGATCAGGTAAGATCAATGCTCCCTGCACTCATTACCATCATGTCAACCACATCTGTTAGATCCTGCACCTCAGGAGAGCATAGTCGAGGTCTCCTTCCCTCCTCATCCTGGGTGTGGTTCGCTGCATCACACTGGGACCCACAGCCTGGGATGGCGGGGCCCTGGGTGTGCCTCGTTGCATCCCACTGGGACCTGCAGCCTTTGACAGTGGGGCCCTGGGTGTGCTTCTCACTGGAATCCCCAGTCTTGGATGGAGGTAAACCATGGAATGTCCGACCAACACTCAAACCACTACTCAGAGAAGGGACTAGCACCTCAATGGATGACAACTGTATCTGCTCCAAAGTGAGTACAAAGTGACTTCATCCATTCCCTCCCCCTCCCCCTCACCTCCATACTCTTGATCTGGAAGGTGGGATTAGAAGATATTCTCCTCTTCAAGCTCGTCCCCGTCTGAATCTTCTTCTACATCATCAGGGTTGGCCTCAAGTTCTGCAAAATATAATAGAACAGACAAATGGTTAGCAGCAGAGGAGGGGGCAGGGTGGGTGGCATGAGTCGACTCACACAACGCAGGCAGCAGGCTAATTTGAAGGACCACGATGAATGATAACACATTGCATCAACCGAAACATAGCTAAGGGAGACATCCCCATGATCCGAAGCATGGCTAGCCCCGTGCAATAGTAACATTTAGGAAAGCCAGACTGTGGAATTTGCAGGACTTACCATCTCCCTCAAGTGTGGGCCCAGCTTGTGCAATGGTGGTTGCTTTTCTCCAGGCAGGACCCATCAAAGCAGTGACTCTCTCTTCCAAGGGTATCAGTGGGTGCAGATTTGTCGGGCCTCCTCCTGTTCGAGTTCTTTCTCGTTTCTTGTATGCCACCTTCCTCTGCAAAGATGAAAATATAACTTTTTAGAGAGAGTGTCTTTCTGCTGGATGGGATGGTCACATTTACAATTGCAATTTCATTGAAAAATGAAAATATTACTTGCACTAATTACTTGACCAAGGTCCTGCCATTTCTTTTTGCACTGGCCTCCAGACATCGGGGTGGTCACCATTGCACAGTAATCTTCTGCAAGTTGGTTCCAGCATTTCTTCATTTCTTTGGATGGTACTTTAATGTGACCTCTGTTGGTGTCCAGCTCCTGCCATCTGCCCTCAATCACAGTAACGAGTGCCTCCACTTCATTCCATATGAAATTCTTGGTCCTTGTGCCATGTTGCATCTTGTATTGCAGGTCTGATTTTTCCAAAGAGAATTAAAGTTCTCACACACAACTGGCTCTTTAAAAATGGCCGATTGCAGACTGGGAGCTGTACTGCGCATGCACCCATAAGAATCACGTCAAAAACGTTCTTTGTTTTCGCGCATGCACTGAAGGGGCGGCATCATTTTTTCGAGGAAGACATTTGACTCCAACTCACGAGGCTACAGCACAGGCTGCATGGTGCCAATTTTAGAAAATAGAGCGGGGAAACTTGACACATTTATTTTTGGAGCAATTGTGGCCTAGATAAATGGGCATAACTCTGGCAATATGCCAAAAACTGGCTTTGGGCAAAATTGAGCCCAACCATATCTGTTTGAGATCTATGCCATTCTATACTGGAGCGAGGAGAACATGCCGGGAGATCTCAGAGATGCAGCGATCATGCTCATTTTTAAAAAGGGGATCAAATCCTGCGGAAACTACAGGGGAATCTTCCTGCTATCAACCACTGGGAAGGTTGTCGCTAGAGTTCTCCTCAACTCCCTGTGGCCGAGGAGCTCCTCCCGGAGTCACATTGCAGATTTCGTCCCCTACGGGGAACAACGGACATGATCTTTGCAGCACGCCAACTGCAGGAAATATGCAGGGAGCAGCGCCAGCCCTTATACATGTCCTTTTCGATCTCACAAAAGCCTTTGACACTGTCGACCGTGAGGGTTTATGAAGCGTCCTCCGCCGTTTTGGATGCCCCCGAAAGTTTGTCAACATCCTTCGCCTGCTCCACGATGACATGCAGGCCGTGACCCTTAACAATGGATCCATTACAGACCCAATTCACGTCTGGACCGGGGTCAAGCAGGGCTGCATCATCGCTCCAACCCTCTTCTCAATCTTCCTCGCTGTCATGCTCTACCTCACTGTCAACAAGCTCTCCGCTGGAGTGGAACTAAATTACAGAACCAGTGGGAAGCTGTTTAACCTACGCCGCCTCCAGGCCAGGTCCAAGATCACCCAAACCTCTGTCGTTGAACTGCATTATGCAGATGACGCCTGCATCTGTGCACATTCTGAGGTTGAACTCCAGGGTATAGTCGAAGTATTCACCGAGGCATATGAAAGCACTTGCCTTACGCTTAACATCGGTAAGTCAAAAGTCCTCCACCAGCCTATCCTCGCTGCACAGCACTGACCCCCAGTCATCGAGATTCACGGCATGGCCCTCGACAGCGTGGACCACTTCCTATACCTCGGGAGCCTCTTGTCAACAAAGGTAGACATTGATGCGGAGATTCAACATCGCCTCCAGTGCGCCAGTGCAACGTTTGGCCGCCTGAGGAAAAGTGTTTTTGAAGACCCAGGCCCTCAAACCTACCACCAAGCTCGTGGTCTACAGGGCTGTAGTAATACCTGCCTTCCTGTATGGATCACAGGCATGGAAGATGTACAGAATACACATCAAGTCGCTGGAGATATATCACCAACGATGTCTCCGCAAGATCCTGCAAATCCCCTTGGAGGACAAATGCACCAACATCAGTGTCCTTGCCCAGGCTAACATCCCCAGCATTGAAGCACTAACCACACTCGATCAGCTTCAATGGGCAGGCCAATTAGTTTGCATGCCAGATACGAGACTCCCGAAGCAATTAGAAACATAGAAACATAGAAAATAGGTGCAGGAGTAGGCCATTCGGCCCTTCTAGCCTGCACCGCCATTCAATGAGTTCATGGCTGAACATTCAACTTCAGTACCCCATTCCTGCTTTCTCGCCATACCCCTTGATCCCCCTAGCAGTAAGGACCTCATCTAACTCCTTTTTGAATATATTTAGTGAATTGGCCTCAACAACTTTCTGTGGTAGAGAATTCCACAGGTTCACCACTCTCTGGGTGAAGAAGTTCCTCCGCATCTCGGTCCTAAATGGCTTACCCCTTATCCTTAGACTGTGACCCCTGGTTCTGGACTTCCCCAACATTGGGAACATTCTTCCTGCATCTAACCTGTCTAACCCCGTCAGAATTTTATATGTTTCTATGAGGTCCCCTCTCATTCTTCTGAACTCCAGTGAATACAAGCCCAGTTGATCCAATCTTTCTTGATAGGTCAGTCCCGCCATCCCGGGAATCAGTCTGGTGAACCTTCGCTGCACTCCCTCAATAGCAAGAATGTCCTTCCTCAGGTTAGGAGACCAAAACTGTACACAATACTCCAGGTGTGGCCTCACCAATGCCCTGTACAACTGTAGCAACACCTCCCTGCCCCTGTACTCAAATCCCCTTGCTATGAAGGCCAACATGCCATTTGCTTTCTTAACCGCCTGCTGCACCTGCATGCCAACCTTCAATGACTGATGTACCATGACACCCAGGTCTCTTTGCACCTCCCCTTTTCCTAATCTGTCACCATTCAGATAATAGTCTGTCTCTCTGTTTTTACCACCAAAGTGGATAACCTCACATTTATCCACATTATACTTCATCTGCCATGCATTTGCCCACTCACCTAACCTATCCAAGTCGCTCTGCAGCCTCACAGCATCCTCCTCGCAGCTCACACTGCCACCCAACTTAGTGTCATCCGCAAATTTGGAGATACTACATTTAATCCCCTCATCTAAATCATTAATGTACAGTGTAAACAGCTGGGGCCCAGCACAGAACCTTGCGGTACCCCACTAGTCACTGCCTGCCATTCTGAAAAGTACCCATTTACTCCTACTCTTTGCTTCCTGTCTGACAACCAGTTCTCAATCCATGTCAGTACACTACCCCCAATCCCATGTGCTCTAACTTTGCACATCAATCTCTTGTGTGGGACCTTGTCGAACGCCTTCTGAAAGTCCAAATATACCACATCAACTGGTTCTCCCTTATCCACTCTACTGGAAACATCCTCAAAAAATTCCAGAAGATTTGTCAAGCATGATTTCCCTTTCACAAATCCATGCTGACTTGGACCTATCATGTCACCTCTTTCCAAATGCACTGCTATGACATCCTTAATAATTGATTCCATCATTTTACCCACTACCGATGTCAGGCTGACCGGTCTATAATTCCCTGTTTTCTCTCTCCCTCCTTTTTTAAAAAGTGGGGTTACATTGGCTACCCTCCACTCCATAGGAATTGATCCAGAGTCAATGGAATGTTGGAAAATGACTGTCAACGCATCCACTATTTCCAAGGCCACCTCCTTAAGTACTCTGGGATGCAGTCCATCAGGCCCTGGGGATTTATCGGCCTTCAATCCCATCAATTTCCCCAACACAATTTCCCGGCTAATAAGGATTTCCCTCAGTTCCTCCTCCTTACTAGACCCCCCGACCCCTTTTATAACCGGAAGGTTGTTCGTGTCCTCCTTCGTGAATACCGAACCAAAGTACTTGTTCAATTGGTCCGCCATTTCTTTGTTCCCCGTTATGACTTCCCCTGATTCTGACTGCAGGGGACCTACATTTGTCTTTACTAACCTTTTTCTCTTTACATATCTATAGAAACTTTTGCAATCCGTCTTAATGTTCCCTGCAAGCTTCTTCTCATACTCCATTTTCCCTGCCCTAATCAAACCCTTTGTCCTCCTCTGCTGAGTTCTAAATTTCTCCCAGTCCCCAGGTTCGCTGCTATTTCTGGCCAATTTGTATGCCACTTCCTTGGCTTTAATACTATCCCTGATTTCCCTTGATAGCCACGGTTGAGCCACCTTCCCTTTTTTATTTCTATGCCAGACAGGAATGTACAATTGTTGTAGTTCATCCATGCGGTCTCTAAATGTCTGCCATTGCCCATCCACAGTCAACCCCTTAAGTATCATTCGCCAATCCATCTCAGCCAATTCACGCCTCATACCTTCAAAGTTAGCCTTCTTTAAGTTCTGGACCATGGTCTCTGAATTAACTGTTTCATTCTCCATCCTAATGCAGAATTCCACCATATTATGGTCACTCTTCCCCAAGGGGCCTCGCACAACGAGATTGCTAATTAATCCTTTCTCATTACATAACACCCAGTCTAAGATGGCCTCCCCCCTAGTTGGTTCCTCGACATATTGGTCTAAAAAACCATCCCTTATGCACTCCAGAAAATCCTCCTCCACCGTATTGCTTCCAGTTTGGTTAGCCCAATCTATGTGCATATTAAAGTCACCCATTATAACTGCTGCACCTTTATTGCACGCACCCCTAATTTCCTGTTTGATGCCCTCCCCAACATCACTACTACTGTTTGGAGGTCTGTACACAACTCCCACTAACGTTTTTTGCCCTTTGGTGTTCTGCAGCTCTACCCATATAGATTCCACATCATCCAAGCTAATGTCCTTCCTAACTATTGCCTTAATCTCCTCCTTAACCAGCAATGCTACCCCACCTCCTTTTCCTTTTATTCTATCCTTCCTGAATGTTGAATACCCCTGGATGTTGAGTTCCCAGCCCTGCTCATCCTGGAGCCACGTCTCCGTAATCCCAATCACATCATATTTGTTAACAATTGCTCTATGCGGAGCTCCTTCATGGTAACCGAGCCAAAGGTGGTCAACGGAAACGTTACAAGGACACCCTCAAAGCCTCCCTGGTGAAGTGCGACATCACCACTGACACCTGGGAGACCCTGGCCGAAGACAGTCCTAGGTGGAGAAAGTGTATCCGGGAGGTCGTTGAGCTCTTCGAATCTCAAAGGTGCGAGCGTGAAGAGATCAGGCGCAGACAGCGGAAGGAGCGTGTGGCAAATCAGTCCCAACCCCCCCTTCCCCCGACGAATAAGTGTCCCACCTGTGACAGGGTCTGTGGCTCTCGTGTTGGACTGTTCAGCCACCAAAGAACTCACTTTACTCGTGGAAGTAAGTCTTCCTCGATTCCGAGGGACTGCCTATGATGATACTGTAACAATGACAGCATAGCTGTTGGTGAGTTCATTAGGGCTAGAATTTCCATTGTTACCAGCATTGCACATATCTCGGCAGTATTCCGGCGGTAAACGTTGTTCGACTTTTTAGAACTGCCGGAATACCGCTAAGAACCGAAGCCGCTAGTTTCGGCAAATTTTCTTTGGTGGTGGCGGTGGCGGTAGTGGTATTCACTGCGCGGTGGTGGTTCTAATAGTGGAGTAAGGCTGGGCAGTCCTAGCAACGGGCATATGCGCATGCACAATTTTCTTTTTCTCTGAGTTATTTTTCCCCGCGATTTCGGGGGTCAGGGCTCACCTGCGCATGCGCAGAGTGAGGGGGAAGGAGAGAGAGAGAGAGACAGACAGACAGGAGAAGTTATTTTGCTTGAGGACAGAAAAGAAATACCAAGGAGTCAATATCTGATATAATATAATATAATAATATTATAAAGAATATAATTAATTAATATATATATGTAAGAAATTAACAGTACCTACCGAGAACGATGTAAGGGGAAGACGAGGTGCAGCCGGAGAGAGAGAAAGGCGGAAGGAGGAGGGCCATGCGCTTCTTAGAGGAAGACCCTGGAATCACGAGGTCGAGGCTCGATGGGGGCAATTGATCCGGGGTGGGCGCGAAAAACCCGCCCCGGCGACATATCAGTGAATTTGGAGAGAAATCGCGGAGGTGGTGTCTTCTGTGGCACAAGTAATGCGAAGGGCAAACTGTCATGTATGCATGTTAATATTTGTACTATTACACTAGACCACTGAATGTACCTTCACCCTGTATACAGTATACCTGTACTACCAGAGGGTGCTGCTGCTGGAGACCTATGGGTCACCTGTACACTGCAGGTAACCAAGTATAAAAGGGAGTTCACCTCTTGGTGTCCTCACTCTAGGAGCTGCAATAAAGGACTAAGATCACTACAGTTCAAGTGCTATACCCTTACCTCGTGGAGTCATTATTAGAGTGCTTGCATATACCACAACTGGCGATGAGGTTATGAATTTCCATGCACAATATGTCCAACCTAAGCAAATTCGCTGATGGGAAAATTGGGATACCTTTGTGGAAAGGCTAGAACACTTTTTCATCGTGAATGACCTGGCTGGGGACTCACCGATCTCGCTGGCGAACAAGCGCAGAGCCATCCTGCTCAGCAATTGTGGGCCCACTATCCATGGCCTCGTCAGGGACCTGCTAGCCCCAGCAAAGACGACGACCAAGACCTATGCGGAGCTCGTAACTTTAATACAAGAACAACTTAAACCTAAAGAGAGCATCTTCATAGCCAGACACCGGTTCTACGCCCACCGGCAGCCCGAAGGCCAAGAAATTGCTAAATACACTGCAGACCTGAGAAGATTAGCTGCACTGTGTGATTTTGGTGATCACCTCACCGAAGCACCAAGGGACATCTTCGTTATTGGAATCGGCCACGAGGGCCTCATCCACAAGCTGCTCTCTGCGTACACTACGGTCACCCTGCAGAACGCAATCAAAAACGGATAATGAGTCACACCCAGGACTCTAACCCAACGAGTACAGTGGAACGAATGGCGACCTTCAGAGGCAAGACTGCTGCCCCGAGTCCCGCAACCCTGAGTCCGCCATATGGGGCCAACCGGCTAGCCCTATGCTGGCGCTGTGAAGGAAACCACAGGGCCCACCAGTGCCGATACAAAGACTATACCTGCAAAGGCTGCAATACTAAAGGTCACCTTCAGCGATTGTGTAGAAAAAGTTTTACTCACTGAGTCGCTGAAGAGTTGGCCGATCTCCTGGGCTCCAGCGCTGATGAAGACGAAGCTGCTCAGCCCCTGGAAGAGGAGTACAGAATATATACCTGCTCCACTGAGAGTTCCCTGTGGAGAATGGAAGTAGAAATCAACGGGATTCCAGTCTCGATGGAGATCGACACAAGGGCGAGCCAGTCGTTGATGAATCAGACGGCCTTTGAGAGACTCTGGGAAAATCCCGCCAACGACCCAAAATGTCCCCAATCCAGGCAAAGCTGCTCACCTGCACAAAAGGCACCATCTCAGTTCTTGGCAGTGTGGATGTCCAGGTATCCCATGGTGGCACGATGCACAAGCTTCCCCTGTGGATCGTTGCCGGTGATGGTCCAACGCTGCTGGGAAGAAGTTAGATGAAGCAAGTCCAAATCTGTCGGAGTGAGGAAGGCCTCCAGGCCCCGGCGATCGACGTGCTACGCGGCCTCAAACTTGGATCCATCGCAACACCTGGAAATCTTACCCTCCCGACTCGACTGAGCGGCGACGGCACAGACTGCACAACTCAACGAGATGATCCAACCTGAACAATCAGACCTCACCTTCCGGGCTCCAGTGGCAGGACTCTGAGGGAAGAAGATCAGCGCAGAAGGTAGATTCCCAACGTCCGTGGCAGAACCTGGGGAGAAAAGGATCACCGCAGCTTACCTCATGGAGAGAGAGAAGATGGCTCCCGCACCACGAGGCGAAGCATCTGGAATCAAGATGGCCGCGACCAGATCATGAGAGGCAGCGTTGAGAGAGCAACACGTGTCACCGAGCAGCAAACCGGATTGGGGTAAAGATTGCAAGGCCCCCTTAAAGGAGACCGGCAACCCAGAACAACTAAAGGGACAGTTCCACTCTTGGCACAGCAATGCCGGTTGTATTAAAGATAAAAGTCTAAAGAATGAATGCAGGTACATAAATGTACTGTTGATGGTGATGCTGGCAATGCTAATGGGTGAAATATAACGAATGCTTCAAAAGATGATGTAAGTGACAAGTTTGCACTGTTGAACAGTGATGCCAGTAACGCTAATGTGACAAATGTAACCTTTGTAAGTGACAAACGTGACAGTGTAAAGAAGTATAACAATGTCGAAGTAGCTAGTAGCGATCGGAGCCAATGTATCATGTGTGGTAATGATAGAATGAGAATGATACTGGGTTCTACATGTACAATGAGAATGCCAAAGGGACCCCCCCCCCATGAGAAACACCCAGGTCCAGTGACTACTGCGATCATGTAGCCTGCGCTTTCGGGACCAATGTGATGCCCCAGGAAGGGTTCACACACACCCAGTGGGAGCATACCCACTGCATGGACAGCAGTCAATGGGCAACACAGCCACCATCACTGGCAACTTACCCCAGATTGGCCCTACCCCGCCGGCCACCAGGGCCAGCACCAGGATCAAGAGGCCAATACCCTCCAACTTTCCCGGCGGGACTGGAATGACCAGACTTCCACCACCAATGGAGGACAAGGAGGCCTCACCACCCTGTGACCCTGACCACTACTAAACGCCACCACCTACCCATTCTACAATATATGTATCTTACCCATAGAACTTGCTTCACCACTGTGGAATCCTCCAACAATGACACCCACAAGGTCTATGTATGAGGGGGGGGGGAATGGGTGTGTGCAGCCACGAGCACATGGATCACACCTGGCACCCACACAACCCTCACCACAACCTCCCACAGCCCACTACTGATCACCTCCCCATGTCATGGCAATAAGGACGTGGGAAAGGCTTAGGGGGGAGTGTTGTCATGTATGCATGTTAATGTATGTACTGTAACACTAGACCACTGAATGTACCTTCACCCTGTATACACTATACCTGTACCACCAGAGGGTGCTGCTGCTGGAGACCTATGGGTTACCTGTATACAGCAGGTAACCAAGTATTAAAGGGTGTCCTCACTCCAGGAGCTACAATAAAAGACTAAGGTCACTACAATTCAAGTGCTATACCCTTACCTTGTGGAGTCATTATTAGAGTGCTTGCATATACCACATAAACCAGTGCCACAAGCAGTGGAACGATATGGTTGCGTCGGCGAGAGTAAGTAATAACTTTTATCATGCCCTGTCTAATTAGTCATAATGTAGATCTTATGTCATAAAGCTTGGTGTTATTTCCCATCATCGATCTCATTGCGCTAGTTTTGTACTTAGATGTGTTCATCATGCACCACTTGCGTCCTAATGGTACATAAATGGTCCATTGAGGAAAGGACTGGGGATGGTTAATTGGGGATGTCTATCTATGTGTTCCGTAATAATAGCTGTGAAATTAGTTTACACATTGCATTTGTCACGTTTGCAGAGAAAATTAGCCAGCAATAGGGCGGAGCTCTATAAGACTGTCGACTTGACCGACCTGAAGGAGCGTGCTCTAGCCCTGATGGGCACGCATGGTCATGCGGCCACACGTGTTGCTGCTGAACTGGTGCTCATGGAGGGTAAGTCCTGCATAATCCCTGGGCTGTAATTCAATGTTATGTCAATATAATGTAGAAATTTTAATGTAATGCTGGGAACACGAAATGTTATGTCATGCAGTTTCTGTCTACTCTGTTTATGATAATTTGATATCATGATTCTCGGCAATATATGATGCAGCGGTGTTGCTCCTCTACATAAGCCTGCGCAAGGTGAGCATACTCATGTCGCCCCTGATCCCTCCCCTCCCCTACCTCCCCTTCCCTCCCCTGCTGCTAACCACTAATATTATGTTTTACAGTTCCATCGGAGGAGGAGCAGCAGCAGCAGTCTGCACCAACCGCTCCTCCCAAGAGAGCTGCAGGAGTGGACTTCGCAGAGGAGGAGAAGGAGGAGCCGGAGGAGGAGGACGTTCATCATGTTGACACTCCTCAAGCTTTTGTGGTGGTGGTGAGAGAGGAGAGGAATATTGAAAGGTTCACTCTACCTACAGCCACCGCTTTCTCTTCAGAATCCAATTTTCCCGGATTCTAATCCGAGGAAGCAGGACCAAGTGCAGCGATGCACACCGAGTGTTCCAGCCCCTGTGCTGAATCCACAGCGGCTGATCCAGCAAGGCGGGTATGTTCCACGACAAGCAAATGTTGACCCGGACATGGTGGGACTGTCTAGGTTGATCGTTGACCTGGGTTGAGAGCTCATCCAGGCCATTGGTGCTTATCCGAAAACATTGGCGCATCATCAGTCCATCAATCGGAGGACATGGCGGGGCTGGTTGCAGCGGTGAGGGAAAATACCAAGTCTTTCAATGCCATGCGGCAATTGATGGTTTCAGGATATGATACTTCATCCTAAGGTGTCATATGACGACCAATGGCAAAAGATGGTCTCAGATAGAATCATTGGAGGGTGGAGGTTGGGGGGCGGGGGGTGGTGTTGTTTTTGTATATTTTATTAAAGATTTGTTGATGGTTGAGGGCTGTTTGCAATTTTATATGGTTTCTTTGTTGTGTCGTTGTTGTTTGTAATGTTTTTAATGTTTTTAATGTTTGAATCTTTGTATTTAATTTGACATTTTTACAAATTTAATATTTTATAAAAATGTTTTATTTAAGTAAACCACTCTTGTGCAGTGTCGCACTCACTTTTACAAATGAGGAGTAACAATCATTATAAGGTTTGCGTACAATGGCCAGGCAAGGGTGAAACCTCTAACTCTCACCGTTCAAGCAAAGTGTTAATTTATGAGCTGCTGATGTATCGCTTCTCGGCCTTTTGGCTAAGATCAAGTGTAGTACCGTTTCTGACCAGCCACCATGACCCCAGGGTGGTTCCTCCCTGGTCAGGAAGGTATATGCTTGCATTTTTGGAAACAGGAGGTGGGTGGGGAGGTTTGACCCATCCACCTCCATGGCACGAACCTGGTATTGCAGTACTTCCAGGAACGGTGCAGTGGCTCTAGGCCTTTTGGCTAAGAGCATTGGCGCAGAGTGATCCTTGGCATGTGCAAGGTGACCTCTGGCGTTTGTGATTTGACAAAGAATTGGAACGATTGGCTACGAATTTAAAAAAAAAAAAAAAAAAATCAGTTTTGCAGTTGCTAAAGCACCACAAGGCTTCCCCTGTGCTGTTGTGGGGGTTGCTGGCATGGGTTCATCGCCAGGTTCCTCGTCCTTCTTGATATCCTTGTCCTTATCCTCCACCCCTCTCTCTTGAGGAGGTCCTGCAGTCCATGTGGCAATTCCTGTCCCCTCATTGGAGGTATGGCCTCCTCCTCTGCAAGCGTCTGCGACCTCTTTGATTGGGGATATAATGCTCTTCAGCGAACCTTCTTCTAGCTCTATTCTGCAGCATATAATTAGTTAGCAATATTGGGACTGAAAGTACAAGCCCCATTCCTTTTTATATCCTAAAATGTCCTCAAAAATTTTCAGATGTTCACAAAACATTCATACATTTACTTGTAATTGAACTCAATGCTCTTATAATCTCCAATATACTCAAAACCCCATATAAACTACTCACAAATCACTTTTAGGCTGCTTGCAACTTCACACAGCCTTTTCTTCAAGAATCACCGATTTAAAAAAATGGCGTCCATACCGCTGGGATAAGATTAGGTAAGTGATATAACTTCTGGGCGGTGTTTTTTGCGAGCGGTAAAAATCGGTGGTGTGCTCAATTTACTGCCGGCGCTAATTTTGGGCGGTATTTGAGCGGTACATGTGGGCGGGCGGTTTCATTCATCGCCGGCATTAATTGACTGTCCAAATTACCACTGGCGATATTTGGGCGGCAAATGTGCAGTAAATGGGCGGTAATGGGCGGTAATGGGCGGTAGGTTCCACATTTGGGCGGTAAACTGTTTCCGGGCGGTAAATGGGTGGCAAGATGTGAAAATTCCAGCCCTCAATGCAATAGCTCAGTCTAGTGATAGAAGTGTAGTTTTCCAATGAATTCTAATTCTTAAAGATTGAGGTTGCGGGACACAAAGAAACATTTCAGAAAAACAGAAAGCATGACACGAAGTTCATCAAATATTTATAATTATTTGGAGGTGTAAACATAAGTATTCAGGACACAAAAGCAAAATACTGCAGATGCTAGAATCTGAAATAAAAACAGAAAATGCTGGAAATACTCAGCAGGTCAGGCAGCATCTGTGGAGAGAAACACTGTTAATGTTTCAGGTCGATGACCCTTCATCAGAACTGGAATAAGTTAGCGATGTAACAGATTTATAAACAAGTGTAGGGGCAACGAAAGTGGGTGGGGAGGAGATGGTAATAAGATCTGTTAAGAAACAAAAGTTGAGTCCAAATAGGGCATAAATGAAGATGGAAGAACCATCAACAGCTGCCGTGAGAAAGAGAAAAAAAATCAGAAAAAAAGAAAAAAAATAGGGGCAGAGGTTATGGTTTGAAATTGTTGAACGCGATGTTGACTCCAGAAGGCTATAAAGTGCCTAAATGAAAGATGCGGTGTTGTTCCTCGAGCATGTATTGAGCTTCATTGGAACAATGTAAGAGGCCGAGGACAGAGAGATGAGAGAGAGAGTGGAGCGGAAAATTAAAGTGACAGGCGACTGGAAGCTTGGGGTCACGCTTACGGAAGGAATGGAGGTGTCCTGCAAAGCTCAACACAAGCTCCCATTACCATCTCCATTTGCCTTGCATCATCATCGCTTTTGTCTCTTCCTTCATCCTATCACAGACCTTCCCTTTTGTTCTTTCCTTCCGTTTCCCTTTCCCTGCCCCTACACTCACTTAAAAACCTGTTCTAACATTTTCCAGTTCCAATGAAGGAACATCGATCTGAAACATTCATTCTGTTTCTCCATCAACAAATGCAGAAAGTATTTCCAGCATTTTTATTTATATATTATATAAGTATTTGGGACACTTGTTAATGTGCATATATTTGGTGGTGAAATAGAATTACTTTATAAATGACTTAAGAAGATACAGTTTCTTGTGATTATCATCACTGCCAGTTATGTATACAGAGTGACTATTTGCACTGTATTTTTCTGTGCCTGTTTCTTCTGGACTCCATCCCTAACGTCTCTCGCGCATGTGCTGACTCCTCGGACCCGAAACCAGAACCGGAAATGGGGCCCCACAATGACGTGCTGCTAATCTTCCGACGATTCCACATGGAGTCCGCTGCTGAAACATTTGCTGCTGCTGAAATTGGAACATTTTCGTGGCCTTCTGTGGGAGAGAATACATCGGAGGTAATGGCAGAGAGAGGGAGAGGCAACAGGCAGTGGGGAGAGAGAGAGATTCACAGAGGGATGGGGAGAGACGGGGAGAGAGTGAGACACGGGGTGGAGAGAGAGAATCACGGGGCTGGGGGAAAGAGAGAGACATGGGGGGAGAGAGAGAGAGAGATGGGGGGTGGGGGAGTGGAGAGAGAGACGGGGAGGAAGAGAGAGATGGGGAGAGAGAGACAGGGAGCGAGAGATGGCAGAAGAGAGAGAGAGAGACACGGGGGATGAGAGAGAGAGAGACGGGGGGGTTGGGGTGAGAGAGAGATGGGGAAAAGAGAGACAGGGGATAGAGAGAAGAAACGGGTAGGGGGTTCGGAGGGCAGAGAGAGAACTGAGGGATCATGTTGTAACATCCCCATTTACACCAACACCCGATTTCTCGAAAAGCTTGGTGCGTGTGTTACAAGAGACATCGTTGGAGTGGATAAAATCTGAAAGTCACGACACTGTCACTATTCACTTTATACCCAATAAATCTGTTAACAATCCATGACTTGCACACAATGCCCCATCTATGTTGCAGGGAGGACGGTAAGATCAGGAACTTGGGCTGGGGGATATTAACTTGGGGAGCGGGGTAAAGAACTTGGGCTGGGGGAGGCATGAACTCGGGGGTAGGGGGGGTGGTGGGGGGGTAAGGAACTTGGGCTGGGGGAGTCATGAATTTGGGATGGGGGGGGTAAGATACTTGGGATGAGAGAGGCATGAACTTGGGCTGTGGTCAGGAAATTCGGCTAGGAGAGGCATGCAATTAAGTTCGGATGGGGTCAGGAACTTGAGAGGCTTTTGCTGGGTTGGTGGAGCTCTATCCTATCTGGGTTCTGAAGTGAGAATGGCTCGACTTACACTTTTCAAAGTCACTCAGAACTTGGGTTGGGCGGTTCTAATTACCCATTCCAGAGAAACTTCTGAGTGTGGCTTATCCTCCAAGGGGACCAATCAGCAATTAGGTCATGTGATAATGGAGAGCCAATCAGAGCCAATCAGATTATTTTCACAGTGCAAGTAACTGCATCCTTATGTATAGGATGCAACTTAACATGTGATATAGTTTTTTTATAATGAATGGGCCTAGCTGAATAACGTACATAATCATCAAATCCATGAGGCATATGCAAAATAATCCCATGTGTCTGGCATCTGGTCACTGTACAAAACAAAGTTGATTCTTTTAAAAAATAAAGACACTGACTGGGTAACTGAGTGGTGATGTTTGATGAAGCAGTTAGGTCATGCTGGGGTTATTCGGTCTCCAGTCTGACAGCGTCTGGCATTCCGAGCTCATTTCCCAGGAATCCTAAATCTTGTTCTGGATTAGTGAAACTGCTGTTTTGTGGGTGAGGATTTAGGTTCTGGTTAGGGAAGGAAAATGTTTTGTGGGGACAGATATGAAAGTAACAGAATGAGAAATAGGATAAAGAGATCGTAAGTAAAATACATACACTATTTGTATTGAACCCTGAGTTGAACCCTGCCTACACGGTGGGAGCGATATGAGTTGGGGGTTAAAATAGCGGCTGGCTTTTACTCACTGTATTGACCTGGGTCCGTGTACCCACCCCCCAACCATTTCGGCTCCCGGTTTCTCGGGATGCAAAAGCCGCCCACCGCATGCACGTGGGAACCTCATTAATATGGAAATTTGGGATCTGATTATACCATTCACAACCTGTCGAGATCATGGCTACCACACCAATTCCAAATCTAGATGGAAAGCTGGCAGCAAACAGGATCCAGGGTCATAAGAAGCCCAAGTATGTTATTTCCTAATTTAAAAAAAAGGTTTCCTTGTGTGTCCAAGAGAAACAGGAGCACTTCCCTTCCTCTTCTAGTAACCATGGTCACCTTAGACCTTCCTCCGTCTTGCCGAGGACTGATTACTTGTGTCCCCTGCGATGGCCTCCAGCCACGCAATTTTATGCTCCCGCCCACCGGCCTCCATGTCATTCCCGTCGGCTTTGGATGCGAGTCAACGTGGCAAGACTTAAAAGAGGTCCATGAGTTATAATTGCCCAAGCACCTCACTGACACCATCATGGGGGGCTTCCTTCCGGTGCTACAGTGTCACAACAGGTGAAATGTGTTATTACAGCATGAGCAGTTTGTATTCTAAATGTGGACATAGGACTTTGTAGGGGAAATGTTGATGGGAAGTGCATGCAGATTATTAATTTCTTTACGAGCCGATCTACTGTGGCGTTGCACAAAGGGAGTCAGCACCAAGTGTAAAATTTAGGTCACGTAGTTTAGAGGATGGGCAACTAATTGGATTCAGATTTGGGAGGATGCAGATGGGAGTTATTGGGGGTGGGGGAAAGAGGAGCAGGAATATCAGGGGGAGGATGGTGATGAGGAAGAGAATGGGGAAGGAGGTAGTAGGAGATGGAGAGATGCAGGGATTCATCCAACTGCCCCACAGTCAAATAGGCATTTTTTTCCCCATCTCCAATATTTTTATAACTAATAAACAAAAGGGTTTAAACCATTGGAAATACAACACAATTGTTGTTCATGCCTTTATGACTTTTCTCCTGAGTTGCTTGCATTACAGTTAAGAGAGTAATCTATAATTCCTGGAGACACCTGGACAATCCTGGTGGGTTGACACACCCTAGTCCTGGCCAATGTTCTACGCTCAACCAATACCATCAAAAAGAAGATCAAATTGCCAATCATTCAGCTCATTGTTATCTCATGGAGTGGGCCTTGATCAGTGCAAGTTCACTGCAGCATTCACCTACCTACCAGTCACTGCATTGGGAAGCAACTTGAGTCTGATCTCGGAGAAATGATGCACGATGAATTATTTAATTTCTGATACAAGAAGGAATTTAAATTAATGAAATGATGACATCCCATTTCATCCAGGCAGGGTCGGTGCAACCATTAGGTGAATTAAGCAGTCACCTCAAGTGCCAAAATTTGGGGGGGCGCCAAAAAATAGAATTAAACAAATCTTTCCAAGGGCCGGGCTGGGGAATGGGTTCGAATCCAATGGGAATTCTCCTAACTTGAACTCTTAATAATGAACCTGCCTTGAGTATTTTGAAAAGTTTGTAACTAGGGTGCAAATGGCGGTGCATTTAGTGTTATATAGAACACCGAGATCCTGCAGAACTAAAAGGGAGCAGGTTGGAGCGGGGGTGGGGGGGCGGGGGCGGCAGAGGAGGAAATAAAGGTACCCAAGTAATATCGCCCTCTTTCGACCTGCCCAATGGAGCTGGTCGAGTATGGTCAGTGCTTCGATGCTGGAGATGTTGGCCTGATCGAGAACACTGATGTTGGCGCGTCTGTCCTCCCAAAGAATTTGCAGGATCTTGCAGAGACATAGTTAGTGCTATTTCTCCAGCGATTTGAGGTGTCTACTATATATGGTCCACGTCTCTGACCCATACAAGAGGGCGGGTATCACTACGGCCCTGTAGACCATAAGCTTGGTGCCAGATTTGAGGGCCTGATCTTCGAACACTCTCTTCCTCAGGCAGCCGAAGGCTGCGCTGGTGCACTGGAGTTGGTGTTGAACCTCGTCGTCGATGTCTGCCCTTGATGTTATTAGATTCCCAAGGTGTGGAAAGTGGTCCACGTTGTCCAGGGCCGCGCCATGGATCTTGATAACTGGGGGGCAGTGCTGTGTGGTGTGGACAGGATGGTGGAGGACCTTTGTCTTACGGATGTTTAGTGTAAGGTCCATGCTTTCGTATGCCTCGGTGAAGATGTTGATGATGACTTACTGAGTTCAGCCTCTGAATGTGCGCAGACGCAAGCGTCGTCCGCATACTGTAGTTCAACGACAAAGGATGGGACGGTCTTGGATCTCGCTTCTGACCTAGTTGACCTCTCCTCCTTCCATGATTAAAAGGACAAGCACTGTATGAACAGTGGGTGAAAACATCCTTTAAATGGAGACAGCCCTGTCGCACAGAGTTTGGCTACTGCTTCTGATTTATCCTTTTAAGATCCTTTTTATCTTCCGAATGATTCCCCATTACAGATACTAATCTTGAAAATGTCCTACTCTCTCCCATCTTTATCACACTTCTCTTTCTCCAGTAAATCATCAACTCTCTGGCAATTGTGGTACTGTATTTTTTTTAGCGTCGCCTGGTCCAAAAAAATGAATGAAGTGCCAATTTATATAATCTACTTTAAAATACAACAGTATTGTCCTCTGCAGAGTGAAACATATCTGGGTCATGATACATGGATGGTCACAGAATACTCGCCAATACAGATTGTGTTGTATATACTGGTGTATGGTACTATAGATGCGCAGTTAACATACACAGAAGTATACTTATAAAACATAATATACAAATGTATATTATATGTGCACTGTAAATATTATTGGACAATGTGATTATGCAACAAGTTGAATATATTTTATCACAATAGTGCCTATTGCAGTTTTTGATCGCAGGGTTTTACTGTGTTAGCAGCGATCAGCTATCGTCCTTTCTCCAGTGTTTGGAGCTTTCAAGGAATATTAATCAGCAGACTGTACGTCTTTTGCTTACAATATCTCCCAGCATGCTGTGAGCACAAAAAATAATCACTGCTTATTTAAATTTCCCAAAATTATGCAGCAGGCTTGGGTGTTTCCTATCTCACACAATCTTCACCATGGCGAAGACTTCGCAAGAAGCATATGGATAAAATGAAACTCTTCTCCCAGTTTGTGGAATATCTGCTGGACAGTATTTGGTCATAAATTGGGAAAATTGAAATAAGTAGTGATTATCATCAACAATTTTATTTTGGATATGATAATAAACCAGTACATGTAAGACATCTTGCAATGTTTTTTTCCTTTATATTGGAATTGATTGAGGTGGAGGGGATTGGCGGGGCGCCAGGTGAACTGTTTGTATCGGGCACCAATTACCCTTGCGCTGGCCCTGCATCCAGGTAGTGACATATTACTAGTCTGGTCCATCTTGATGTAGGGAGGTGCTGAACAATTACCCACAGACTGGGTAGGGAAAAATTGGTCGGCAGTGTCACCTCGAAGTATTGGGCACCCCCAGTGGCTACTGTACAAACATAAGAATTAGGAGCAGGTGTCGGCCATTCAGCCCCTTGAGTCAGCTCCGCCATTCAATAAGATCATGGCTGATCTTCGACCTCAAGTCCACTTTCCTGCCCGATCCCCATATAGTTTGATTCCCATATAGTCCAAAAATCGAATTATCTCAGTTGTGCATATATTCAACAACTCAGCATCCACAGCCTGTTTGGGTAGAGAATTACAAAGATTCACAACCTTCTGATTGAAGAAATTCCTCCTCCTCTCAGTCTTAAATTGCTGACCCCTTAGCCTCAGATATACCCCCTAGTTCTAGACTTTCCAGCTAGGGGAAACAACTTCTCAGCGTCTACCCTATCAATCTCCCTCAGAATTTTATATGTTTTAATGAGATCACCTCTCATTCTTCTAAACAGCAAAGAGTATAGGCCCAATCTACTCAATCACTCCTCATAAAACAACCCTCACATCGCAGGAATCAATCTTGTGAACCTTCGTTGCACTGCCTCTAAGACAAGTATGTCTCTCCTCATAGAAGGAGACCAAAACTGTGCACAGTACTTCAGGTGTGGCCTCACCAAAGCTCTGCATAATTGTAGAAGACTTCCTTACTCATATACTCCAACCCCTTGCAATAAAGGCCAACATGTCATTTGTCTTCCTAATTGCTTGCTGTACTTGCATGCTAACTTTCTTTGCTTCCCGTGCGAGGACATCTAACTCTTTCTGAATACCAACATTTAATCTTTTCTCACCATTTAAAAAAATTCTGTTTTCCTATTTTTCTATTCTTCCTACCAAAGTGAATAATCTCACATTTCCCCACATTTTACTCCATCTGCCAACTTATTGCCCACTCACTTAACCTGTCTATCAATAACCCTTTTCAGGCTCTTTGTGTCCTCCTCACAGCTTACTTTCCCACCTAGCTTTGTATCGTCAGCAAACATGGATACGTTGCAATCGGTCCCTACATTTAAATCATCAATATAGTTTATAAATAGCTGAGGCCCAAGAACTGATCCTTGCGGCACCTTACTAGTCACAGCCTGCCAACTGGAAAATGACCTGCTTATCCCTACTCTGTTTTCTGTATGTTAATCAATCCTCTATTCTTGCTAATAAATCACTCCTAATGTCATGAGCCTTAACTTGCAGGGCAACCTTTTATGTGGTACCTTATCGAATTCCTTTTGGAAATCCAAATATACTACATCCACTGGTTCCCCTTTATCTACCCTGCTACTTACATCCTCAACAAGCTCTAATAAATTTGTTAGACATGATTTCCCTTTCATAAAACCATTTTGACTGCCGAATCATGTTATGATATTCTAAGTGCCCTGTTATCACTTCCTTATTAATGGATTCCAGCATTTTCCCAATGACTGATGTCAGGCTAACCAGCCTGTAGTTCCCCTCTCTCCCTCCTTTCTTGAATAGCAGGGTTACATTTGCTACATTCCAATTAGAATCTAAAGAATTTTGGAAGATCATAACCAATGCATCCACTATCCCTGCAGCCATCTCTTTTAGAACCTTAGGATGTATGCCATCAGGTCCAGGGGATTTGTCAGCTTTTAGTGCCATTATTTTCTCAATTACTTTTACTCTACTGACATTAATTACTTTACATTCCTCAATCTTATTTGCCCCTTGTAGCCCCATATTTTTGGTATGCATTTTGTGTCTTCTACTGTGAAGACAGGTACAAAATATTTGTTTAAATTCTTTGCCATTTCCTTATTCCCCATTAGAATTGATCCTGTCTCAACCTCTAAAGGACTAATGTTTACTTTTGCTACTCTCTTCCCTTTTACAGACTTGTAGAAGCTCTTACAATCTGTTTTAATATTCTATTTTCTCCCTTGCACTCACAGAATGATGCAGGCAGAAGCTTGTACACAAGTCACCCATTTGCTTAATTGGCCAACTGTGGTGCAAAATGAAGGGATGCCAAGGATGCAAATTAAGAAAAAAAATTGCGAGGGAAAAAACATTTTTTTTAAATGCCCATTTTTCATTCAACTGCGAGATGCTGAATATGGTCGAAAATCCCACAAGAGATTCCTATCCTATCAGTACCGGTGAAAATATGGGATATTTTTGTTTGATTATGCCACTGTGAAGTGCCTTGGGACATTTTATTATGTTAATGGCACTATATAAATGCAATTTTTTGTTGAATTTATAAAATGACTGCTTTCTACATCAATGGGTGTACAGTCAGAGTTCGTCCTTTCTACACTGATCAGCGCATTTTGCTTTAAATTTTCATTTTTCTATAAACATTAATAAAAGGATAAAATCATCCAAGCCTAAAGACAACATATTTTAATTATCCATTTTACGCCCCATTTCCCAGCTGCTTAGGAACCTTGTCGTCGTCCTGCTGTGCAGTTCTTCTCTCAGTGAGGATGGTGGGTGAGCGGGGATTTGGGGGGGCGAGGGGGGGGGGGGATACATTTGTTCACATGGGATCACAGGAGCTACCCACTGATGTCTCTCTCGCTTTTGAGTTTCCTGTAGGGCTGTGCCTAATCAAATGTGAGTAAACATGGTGCTGTTTTCACTGCAGTCCCTGGGGAATAATGATCATAATTTAAAAAGTGAGTCACTAAGATTATAAAACCTTATAGCCTGCTAATCGTAGGCATTGGGTTTTTAGATTTATTTTCTCTCAAGAGGTGGATTCAAGTCTATCTAAAACATGTAGCTTGCAAAAGTACCAAAACGCATGTCTTTTTAGATGTAATTGATTAGATGAGAAGGATCTATTTGCTTGGCTAAAATGTCATAATAAAGAGTTTCATTATTAACGACTGACCTGTGTGTAGGTAGCATTCATTATTCAGGATTTGCTTTACAGGATAATCAACTAGATTACTGTCTAACAAAGAACAGAATTAAAGGGTTGTTTTGAAAGTACAAGAAAGGACATTGCCCACTGAAACACTCGACACAACTAGCAAGTGATTTGTAGTGAGATGTTATAAAATTGCATCTTGATTGCAGTTTTTCTTTTCTAAAGGCTCAAATGAAATAATGATGAATGAGAGGTTGTAGCTGTCCATTTGTGTTGCGAAGTTAGTTTTGTCAGAATTTTTCTTCAAAAGGTTGAAACCTAATGTGGAAACGAGCTATTGCAATAAACCAAAGTGGGCGTGACAGGAATGAAACAAATACAATTTCTGATTTTTATCTTTATGTGTTATGAGGCCTTTTTCATCTCAATCTTCTGTCGCAACTGCATCAGCTACCATACTGACATGAGGTTCAGGATGAATGAAATCGTCCCTCAGACCTGGGGTTTCCAACCACTTTCAGTCATCAGGAACTGATTAAGATCAGGAACCCTAGATATTTGTTTCCCCCTCCCTGGCTATAGGACACTGTAGTGTGATCAATCATAGGATGTTACAGCACGAAAGCAGGCCTTTCAGCACATCAAGTCTGTGTTGATGTTTTTTCTCTGCATGAGCCACCTAAAATATGATTGTCCAATTCAGCACAGAGCAGGGATCTTTGCCTCACTCAATGTGTTATGGAGCTGTAAAGACCATTTAGCAATTGGGGAGCATTATCATTTTTCCCTATTGTTCAAAATGGAATATCCTAAATTAACAAATTTGATAAATTTAGCATGCATTGTACTGTAAAGACTGAAGAGGTTAAATTGCCTCCTAAGGCCCCAAAATGGTGGGCAAGAAGTGTGTGCCTATTTCCGATTGGAAGTGGGTCAGCTATCATTCTGGGTAGGGACAAACAAGAGGTGTTTACTCACACCTGAAGCAGGCGTTAGTCAATTTGCATATGCAAATAAAGGGCCTTAGGCCTGCTTCAGGTTCCTGCTGCAACATTGGTTTGCCCCAAGGCAGCCAATGTCAACATCACAAAAGTGAAAAAAGGTAAATACTCACTTTCATCATCCCGATTGCCGCCAGTCCTGAGACCGCCAACCTTTGATCTCCAGGCCTTGGCCCCAACCTCCGATCTACTGCCCCCAGCTCTGACTTCCAGCTCCCCCGCATCATCCCCGATGACGACTCTGAATCCTCCAATCCTCCTCCCCGGTTGTCTGATGCCAAGCTGAAATATCTACCTGTGCTAATGCAGCGGCCCAACACCTACCTTCTCCTACAGCGTCGTTTTCAGGATGATGATGTCTGAGACCCAATATCTGAGGCTCCTCGGGCCTCACCATTTGAACACGGGGATCTAATGCTGGGCCATAGGGAATCCAAAAGTGGACACTCCCAAAATTAATCCTCTGAGATTAGGGGGTAATTTTAACTCCCAGAATCGAGCGGGCTTTGTCAGGTGGGAAGTAAAAATTTTAAAAACTTCAAACAAGACTCTAACACGCCTTGAACGATTTCAACGGAGATGGGATGGGGAGCGGTCAGCCAACCTGCTCTCAGTGGGCGCGTTTGTCATTGAAAGCTTTTAAGGAGGCTGTGTAACTCCATTTTAACAAGGCTTCTATTTTTAAATATTGTCAGTTGGGTTTTCGAGGCCTTGGGAAATCCGGCAGGTAAAAGGAGGAGAGTGGCCTGGATCCATAGGGTAAGTGCCCTTACAGCACTGTTTGTGGGCCAAGAGGAGCAGGAGAGTTTCCTCCAGGACCAACAAGCTACCCCACAATTTGTCTTCTTGCCCCCCCCACACCCCGACATCACCAATCCCTTCAACCGTGCTCTACCCATTCCCCCTACCCCCTCCTGCGATCTCTTCCTACTATACCACTACTTGTGCCTTGTATCTGACAGGTAGCCAAGCCTGTGAATCAGACTGGCTGTTGGGCAGGAAATCTGGGAAAAAGGAATCACACATGATCTGGTGTTAAAACTGTTCCCCTGGCGTTGGGGAAAACCACACCTCAGGGTTTCCCGGCCATAACTACTTCCAACCCCTGCTCCAAAATCACACCCCACTAAATATTGGGACCTTAGTTTGTATTAACATACAGTAAACTAGATAAAACCCAGGCCAATTAGGGATAAAGAGCTGCAACATTCATCTCTGACCACTTTAGGTGATCGAAACTGGTTCAGGAGACCACTCTGGCCCTTGTACTAGCTGATCTCTGCCCCAGCCAGAAACAGCTCCAGCTCTTGCTTGATGGAATTCAGTGATTCAGTGTTAGCCGTATGAGCTGGCAACCTATTCCAGAAAGAAAAACTTGCATTTATGTAGCGCCTTTCATGACCAAAGTGCTTTACAAATAATGAAGTATTTTGAAGTGTACTCACTGTTGCAATGTAGGAAACACGGCAGCCAATTTACATATAAACAGCAATGTGATAATAACCACATAATTTGCTTTTGTTATGTTGATTGAGGGATAAATATTGACCAGGACCCCTGGGGGATAATTTCCGTGTTCTTCTTTGAAATAGTGCCATGAGATCTTTTACGTCCACCCAAGAGGGCAGACGGGGCCTCAGTTTAGTGTCTCATCCGAAAGATGGCACCTCCGACAGTCGAGCACTCCTTCAGCACTGCACTAAAGATCCACTATTCTTTGGGAAAAGAACCACCTCCTAACATCTAACATGGTTGTGGCCTTTCATAACTTGAGATTGTGACCCCTGGTCCTTCCTAACCTAATGAGTTGAAACAAACTGTCTACACAAACACAATCTATTCCCATCGTCATCTTACAAACCTCGATCAAATCATCACTAAGACTACACTTCTCTAAAGTGTAGAGTCACAGCTCTTTAAGCCTCTCTTGATAACTAAGATGCTTCAAACTGGGAATTGATCTAGTGGCCTTTCTCTGCACTATTTCCAAGGATTCAATATCACCTACCATGTGAGGAGACCAAAAATGGACACAGTATTGTAACTGAGGCCTAACTAATGTCTTGTACAAGGACAACATAATATGCTTTGTCATATAGTGATATTATAATGTGACATATAAAATAACAGCTGAGCTGCACATTCTGGGTTAATTTTGCAACACAATTTTGACAATTTTTGTGTCACCTATTTTTTATGCAAATCTTCTGGGTAACAAGATGTACTTTTCTGTGCATTAATATCAAGAGTCCAATGCAGAATCAGACTAAGATTGCAGTTCATTTTCAATTGCCAGTCTGATGCGATCTATAGCTTGGAAGCTCAGCTCAGCTGACAGAGGGGGTTACTGTTACGTCTCACCATTCACTGCAACTCACTAAGCCACTTCCAAAAGTGCACACAAATCTATCCAAGAATGCAAAGTGTTGAAAATAAAGGTTTCAATGTTTGACAGCACATTAATAGAAACTTTACATGAACATTGCAGAAAACACCCAAATGCCTACCCTTGTGTGTTGTTAGTTGGTATAATTGCATAATGACGAGGGTGAGTGTGAGGGGTATACGCATATGGAGGGAGTCTTAAGGGAGCCTTGGTGCAGCCCATTACCTCTGTGCAGTGCTTGTCAGTGTTTGTAGCACCTCAATGCTGTAGAACACTGACACCACAAATGTCAAAAGAAAGTTGACCATGGTCCCTTTAAGAAAACCGGCTGAGAACGCGTCATCAAATAACGTCACCAAACCCTCTTCCTCTAATTGGCCGGGAAACGCGCTGTGTGGGCCAATCTCGGGAAATTCATTTCAGAGGCCGGGGTGGAGACAGCAGTGGGGGGTTAGGAGCCGCCATCAACATTGCACGCCATGGACCCACTGAGGTTTATAAAATCGCAGCCACAGAGGGAAGGTTTCATCCCCAAAAGCGGGTGTGTTTGGGCTGGGTGGCATGTCAAAATTTAAAAAATCTCAAACCCAAACCCAACCCACCTCTAACTTACCAGTTTCGGGTTTAAACGGTGGCAGGATGGGGGTGGGCGACCAATCTGCTCCCAGGAGGTGGGTTGCTCATATAAATATTTTAATGAGGCTGCAAGCCTCAGATTTTATCTCCATTTTGAATTTAAGCCTGGCCAGTCCTTGGTAGTTGAAGGGAGACAAGCACTGCTGCACAACAGAGGTAAGTGCCTTTCCAGCACTGCTTGTGGATCAGCAGAAGCCGGAATGCTTCCTCCCAGCCCACCAAGCTAACCTGCATCTTTCCACATGAACGGAACTCTCATGATCACCGCCGCGCCCCCCTCCCCACTCCCCCGTCCCCACAACCCCCATCTCTCCTCCCAATCTGTCTCCAACTCCCCATGATCACCCCTCCGACCCTACAGCCACTCTGTATCCACCCCCTCACCCCCGGCAATCCCTAAGCAGCCTGACCTGACTTGCTGCTGGACTGAAATCTCTTCTGAACACTGTCTGACAGATAGCCATGACTGTCAATCAGGCTGGCTTTTGGGCGGGTATCCTGTATAAAAAAACATGCACACGGCAGAGTCAAAATTTTACAGTTTTTGTGGAAAACCCGGACTTTCCCGACCAGAACTCCTTACCCCCTGGCTACCGCCCCACCCCCGGGCCTGGCTTGGAAATCAGTCCACAGTAAATATCGGGCCCCTTTGTTGTTCACATATCATTCTAAATTCAGCAGTGTTTAGTGCAGTTTCCAGACACATAGGGGAGACGCGATCAATTGTTCAGCACTTTTAACCTTCAACCTAATAAAAATGATAACTGCTGTTTTCAATGCTAAACTGGGCTCTGTTGTTAGTTGTACTAGTGAAGAGGAAAAACAAACCCTGGGCTGCTTCCATTACCACGAAATGGGTATTGATTTGGCTCACAGAATGAATCTGGTGTATTCTACAAGAGAAAAATGATTGTTCCGAAGACAAGATGCTAATGTACATTTAATGCATCTGTAATGAGGCTAAATCCAGCATGAAATGCAATAGGGATTAGCTCAGTTGTTGGCGGCAATGCTTGGAGGAAGAGTGAGATTGTATAAACTAATTTTATTAATGAACCGGTAATTGAACTGATACGGACACGGTCCAGCAAAAATGATGGCAGGAAGGTTCACTCTACAGCCTGTCAGTGTTAGATTTTGAAACGAACTCTAGATATTATGCTTCTCTAATTTATTTATATGTATTTCTGCCACTTTCACTGACTGGTAACTGAATTTACTGTAAATTAAATGCTGCTGTAATTATATTATTATCCCATTGTGCTCAAGGAGGGTAAATGATCATCCCTGTCACCATACAGGTATTCTATGCATCTGTACATATTTTAAAGAGTGTGTTATCTGAAGAATGCCTTTATCACATAAGAATTTCTGGCATGCTTCATTGTATTGATGCCTTGTTGTCTGCCACAAATGACAGTCTGTGCAAACTGGGATTGCACTTCATTTATTGTCACCTTTTGGGATTAGATATTCTGGTGGAACCAGGTTCTGCTCTCATGGCTTGTGTAGGCACATGGCCGAAATATCACTTCACTTTGGCATCCCCTTCTTGCCACACTGGCTTCCCTTGTTATTCATATCAAAGACAGGTTCGGGAGCCACTCCAATTCTGTGTGTCATCAAAACATTTTGTGGATTGATTCCAGAATAGAACAACCTCCAGACGTTTGAACTGAAAAATAAATCCCTGTTAGTGACTTTATTGCACTTTCAGGAAATTACTATGAAGAAATGTGGAACAAACAAAAAGCGGTTTAAGGCACAATGCTTATATTCTTCTCAAATTACCATATTGAAGATTCTACCTTCTGAGTCTACCAGCAAATAAAACTTATATTAAACCTATGAGGTCATGTAGTGAAACTCCAGCCATCAGGCTAACAATATAACCTATGTTAAACTACCTGGACCAGTTGAAGTGCACAAGTGACATATTAGTGGTTCGATGAACCAGCCTGTCTCTCAGTATTTGGCTGTCTGCACCTTTTTGCGACTTTTAACCTGTTCTTAAGATATTGACCCACCTATCTCTTTGTTTTAAAGTGATTTCACGGAATCTATTTTATGCGTCAATTGATTTTTAGGTCAATTTTCTTATAATTTAGAGTCTTGCTTAAAGCTTGGAGTCAGTCCAAGGGGCTGTATTTTCGTCATTTTGCGTTTTCAGGCGCAATTCACGGCGGAGCCAAAAATTTAGCACCGGGTTAACGTTAGCGATAGAGCGAGGCAGTTTTGGCGAATGGAAGTTCACGAGGATCGTGAGCTTTAACTTCAGCATTGCACCACACACTTTGTGCACCAGAGCCAAAAGTTCCGGCACTGAAAAAATTGGCCGATTTGCGCATTTCCCACACTTTTGCTCTGGTCTCTAGTCGCAAATGCGAATGCAGGGCGCGGCCATGCACATGCGCAGTACAAGCAGGGCTGCCATTTTACATTTGCATTTTGATCATAGAGAACGACGATTGGAGATAGCATGCCAGGCGAGTCAGCCATGAAGCTAATGACGCTCGAGTGGGGGCTGTGGAAAGAAGATGGCAGGAGTTGCACCTTTGGGGTGGATCTAGACCACTGTCATCGATATTTAAAATAATTTGGAGGGAAATCACTGAGGAGGTTTCTGCCTCACACACTGGTCAGGATTGGTACACAGTGCTGAAATAAGTTTAATGATCTGACAAGGGTCATCAGATTGAGTACAATTTTAATTCATGTACTCCTTCATTACTTCAATTATAAATCTGATACACTATTTTTCTCATGCTGTTGGTGCCTCTCAGCACTCTGTGGGTTGCATCCTGAAATGCATGACACATAGATAGGCTTAGTTCGGCACCCTATTTGCCATGAATGATATTTACACATTTTTAAGATTGCTTTCTGAGATCTCATAAGATTGCTCTCCCCACTTTGATGTCCTCCCGATGAACCACGTGCAACTTCCAAGGCCATTAAACATTACATTAAGACAGTATGGTATAAGTGCTTTGGTGGCTATCTGTGACACAAGAGCAGATGGACCCTCTTGCAACCATTCCCATTTTCATCTTTGCAGGTCAAGAAGTCTCATAATCGCCACGAGCAGGTGCGGACAGGTGGCGGTCTGCCTCAGACCCTGCCACTCATGGACATCGAGGACAGAGTGGCAGGCATCATTGACGTCACAGGTCAGGCAGCTGCCACTGGGGCGCTGACCCCCGTTCGGATACTGAGGGTAAGTCCTTCTCATTCCCTGGGATAGGTTGGGGCAATGTCAAGCAGTATATCTAGACTAGGGTTGGGCCAATGTCCTGCACACTCCCTGGGCTGGGTTGGGGCAATGTCATGCAGTGATTCTGGACGAGGGTTGGGGCAATGTCCTGCAGTGTCTCTGGACTAGATATAATGAAGTAGCTGTGGTCCTTCAAATGAGCCTGTGCTATGTGACCTTTTTCATGTCACCTTGCCCGCTCCCCTGCTGCTAGCCACTCATCTGCTGCTTTCTACTTCCAGATGACCAGCCACAGGCACAGCAACCCTCAAGCGAACACTCCACGTCAGGCCATCATCTGGAGGAGTAGGACATGGATGAGCCGACTCTGGCGCAGAATCAATCCACCCTTGCTCCACCATTGGCACTCAGCTCCTCTGAAGACAATGTGAAGTTCTCAGGGTTCGACGAAATAGAGGCTCCTGGGACCAGTGGAGTGCAGCAATGCAGTGGTGGTGTTGAATCCTGCATGCCATCTCTCCGGAGGGTGAATCAGCAAAGTTGCTCTGCTGACAGACAGGCAGACGTGGAACTGGACCTGGTGGGAATGTCCAGGGAGAGCATCCAGGTCAGCCATCAACTCCTTGATGTCTTGGGTAGTATTCCTGTAGCATCAACAGTCTGAAAGCGACCATTATGCAGGTAGCATCGCAGATTGCCAGTGCGAGCCATGATACCAGCGAGGCCATACGAGAGTGTGACGAGAACCCTTGCAGAATATGGCGCAACACAGGCACAAGCTCTGTTTAGCTTGGGCAGGTGATGCAGTCCATGCCTGCTGCCATATTCACTGCTTTCCCCACTGTCACACCCAAACCACCTGTGACTGACGATGCTGATGAAGAGGCTAACCAGTCAGAAGCCGGGCCTTCCACTCCATAAGCTGTTCCAGTGCTTCCCCAGACCGCATCTCCATTGTCTCTCCCCCTAACACATCATCATCATATCATATGCAGTCCCTCGGAATCGAGGAAGACTTGCTTCCACTCTAAAAATGAGTCCTTAGGTGGCTGAACGGTCCAATATGAGAACCACAGTCCCTGTCACAGGTGGGACAGAGAGTCGTTGAGGGAAAGGCGAGGTGGGACAGGTTTGCCGCATGCTCTTTCCGCTGCCTGCGCTTGATTTCTGCATGCTCTCAGCGATGAGACTCGAGGTGCTCAGCACCCTCCCGGATGCACTTCCTCCACTTAGGGCGGTCTTTGGCCAGGGACTCCCATGTGTCAGTGGGAATGTTGCACTTTATCAGGGAGGCTTTGAGGGTGTCCTTGTAACATTTCTTCTGCCCACCTGGGGCTCGCTTGCCATGAAGGAGTTCTGAGTAGAGCGCTTGCTTTGGGAGTCTCGTGTCTGGCATGCGAACAATGTGGCCTGCCCAGCGGAGCTGATCAAGTGTGGTCAGTGCTTCAATGCTGGGGTTGTTGGCCTGGTTGAGGACGCTAACGTTGGTGCATCTGTCCTCCCAGAGGATTTGTAGGATCTTGCGGAAACATCGCTAGTGGTATTTCTCCAGCAACTTGAGGTGTCTACTGTACATAGTCCATGTCTCTGAGCCTACAGGTGGGCGGGTATTACTACAGCTCTGTCAACCATAAGCTTGGTGGCAGATTTGAGGGCCTGGTCTTCAAATATTCTTTTCCTCCGGTGGCCGAAGACTGCACTGGCGCAACGCAGCGGCGCTCTGGCAGCCTTGCTGCACATCATCATGGTGTCACTTTGGGTAGGAGCAGCAGACAAGGGAGGGTGATAAGAGGAAGGGGGGAAAAAGACGGTGGGAAAAAATAGTGGGGCAGGATATGATGTTGCTGCATTATGTTGTTGGTGCTGGATGCATTATATGTTTAATGTTACTGTATGATTATGTTACAGATTATGTTAAAGTATCACACTAGATTATGTTGTTTTGTTGATATTAGCCCAGAAATCCTGGCCTCCCCAGATCCGTATGGAGTTTCTACGGACCCGGGAAGGCATCAGGAAAGCCGGTTTTCAGCGCATAATGCGCATGCGCTGAAAACTGGCTTTTCCAATATATCAAGCTGGAGTTTGACAGATCCTCCGCATCTCGGGAGCGAGGACATTTGCATGGGCAAGATTGTGGGATTTATAACTTTGTAAAATAAAATTTAAAAAACACATGTTATTGTTAAAAACACTCCCCATGTTGGTAAGTTTATTTTAAACCATAAATCATAATTTAAAAAACTTAAAAAAAATTTGGAAAAATATATATTTTTTAAATACATAAATAAGTTTAATTTAAATTAATAAAAATGTGTTGTGCATTTTTTCTATCTTTTATTATTACTCCAACTTACGGAGTTCCTATTATTATGAATGAGAATATACTATACCCTGATTGGCTGCCAGGAGCCATGTGACTCCAGCTCCAGGACTGCACCGTCCCGACATGCACGCGCTACTACACATAATCAAGAGAGGCCTCCGGACCGGGATCTCGCGAGGGCGCAGCAGCTTCAGGTAGGTGCGCTTCATTTTCTAGAATCCAGTCGAACGCCCACGGGAAGCAGAAACCGAGATTTCTGGGCCAATGTTGTTGAATTATCAGCAGCTCATTTTATTTTATTTTATTTGATTTAAGTCTCACAATAAAGGTTACAAAGTTTAGAATATTACAATGTTTAATATTTTTTTTTGTACACCTTAACCATTCCTGTGTAGTGTCTCATTTGCAGAATAAGAGGGGGATTAGTCAACATGGTGGGATAGAGTGATCAGGCAATGCTCAAACCTGCCGTTCACTCTTCAAGCAAAGCGTTCAATTATGAACTGCCAACGTAAGGTTTTGCAGCAGCAAGATCTCCATAATGCCTCCCCTGTGGCTATGGTGGTGGTGGTGGTGGTGGTGGTGGTGGCGGCATTGTCCCTCACCAGGCTCATCTTTCTCGTCTTCCTCCTCCTCCTCCTCCCCTCCTTTCTCCTGAGGTGGTCCCACAATCCCCATTGGCAATTCCTATCTCTTCATGATGGCTAAGTTGTGCAGCATGCATCACACCACAATGAACTCAGAGACTTGCTGAGGGGAGTATTGCAGGCAGCCTCCAGAGTGGTCCAGGCATCGGAAGTGCTGTTTGAGCACTCCAATTGTCTGTTTGACGATGTGTGTGGCTGTATGGCTGTCATTATAGCGATGCTCAGCTTCTGTCTGAGGGTTCCGGAGGGGGGCCATGAGCCAGTTGGCGAGGCTGTAAGCTTTGTCCCCGAGCAACCAGCTCTGGCCTTATGGTTGATGCTGGAACATGCGTGAGACACTGCTCTACGGTCAACGGCATCCTGAACCTTGGGGAAGCCAGCAAATCATCCAAAACCTACAGCCCTCTCATTTTGTGTCTTCCTGGTCATTGGGAAGTTTATGAAGTCCATTCTGCGTGCGTACAGTGCATTAGTCATCTGGTAAATGCAGCAATGTGTAGCTTGCTGTGAGATGGAGCATATGTCCCCCGCTGATGCCTGAAAGGAGCCGGAGGCTGAGAAGGCAAGTGCCACAGTCACCTTCACCTTGACGGGCAGTGCAGTCCTGATGCTGCTGGTAGGCTGTAGGTCTGCCTGTATGAGCAGGCATATCTCTGTGGCCACCTCTTTTCGGAAGAGCAGCCTTTTAACGCACTGTGCCTCAGAGAGCTGCAGGTATGAGCGATGTTCCCTGTAAATTCGTGGGGTTAAGGCTTCCTCCCCTTACGTCGCCGACCTCTTCAATTACATTGCAAATGATCAAGAGTAAGCCTTCTTCCAGCTCGAAGCCGTATGGCAATAGCTGCCAGGATTACCTGCTCCGGACCTAGCATGGCCCCCAACTTTTAAAATGTCCTTAAATGTCCTTTTAAAACAAACCAGAAACTCACATAAACTTCAACAGTATGCAGTAACGTGGTGTTCTACGCCCAATCCTTTTAATCACTCACAACTGTAACTTTCTTCTTCACTTTCAACATGGCGCCATTAGTGCCTGCTGTGCCCTGGGTCCAACTGGTTTTTCTGGGCGGGTTCTCGGGCGGACGCTAAATCGGGCGAAATGCTCGAAAGTTCCGCCGGGGCATTAGCGCAGCGATGCATGACGATTTACGACATCCAAGCGGTCAAAACACCGGGGGTCGGGGGGGAAACACCGGGGCAGGGGGGCGGGGTGGGGGGGAGTTTTAGTGCCGCCGCAAAACCATTGTTGAAAAATAAGAAAAAAATGTAACAAACAGGGAATGGGAGTTTTTCTATGGGAGCTTGCTTTTGTGTTTGGCACAAAAGAGAGTTTTGGGGATATGCAGATATTAAGCTCTGACCTTCCTGTTTAACATCATCATCATAGGCAGTCCCTCAAAATTGAGGAAGATTTGCTTCCATTCCAAAAATGAGTTCTCAGGTGACTGTACAGTCTGATTCGGGAATTACAGTCTCTGTCACAGGTGGCACAAAAAATCCTTGAAGGAAAGGGTGGATGGGGAGTTTGGTTTGCTGCACGCTCCTTCCACTGCCTTTGCTTGTCCTCCGCATGCTCTCGGTGATGAGACTCGAGGTGCTCAGCGTCCTGTTGGATGCTCTTCCTCCATTTTGGGCTGTCTTGGGCCCGAGATTCCCAGGTGCCGGTGGAGATGTCGCACTTTGTCAAGGAATGTCTTTGAAACGTTTTCTCTGCCCACCTGGGTCTCGCTTGCCATGTAGTTCCGAGTAGAGCGCTTGCTTTGGGAGTCTCGTGTTGGGCATGCGGACGATGTGGCCCGCCCAATGGAGCTGGTCGAGTGTGGTCAGTGCTTTGATGCTGGGGATGTTGGCCTGATCGAGAATACTGACGTTGGTGCGTCTATCCTCCCAATGGATTTGCAGGATCTTGCGGAGGCAGCATTGGTGGTTTTTCTCCAGTGCTTTGAGGTGTCTATTGTATATGGTCCATGTCTCTGAGCCATATAGGAGGGCGGGTATCACTACAGCCCTGTAGACCATAAGCTTGGTGCCAGATTTGAGGTCCTGGTCTTCAAACACTCTCTTCTTCAGGCGACTGAGGGCTGCGCTGGCTGCACTGGCTGAATAATGCAAGTATGAATTGCATCTTCTTCCCTGACTGGATTTACAGAGCATGATGTTGCTCTTCTCTGACTGCTCCCAAGGTAAGGTACACAAATTTGCACACCATTCGAACTTTACCCTCACCCAGTTAAACTTTCTGCACCAAGTTAAAATGAATATTTAAAATTATAATCGAATTCTTTTTGAGCTCCATTTCATTACTTAACTAGTCTGTTGATAAAAGCTTCACATTGAGTAGGTGCTTCCAATGTATGATCAGTAATCTCCTACGCACAAGCCCTTTTCTTTTTCCACTTTTGTTAATGCAGACTTCTTTGTGCCACTGTGACAAGGTCCCCGCCTGAGCAATCACTCACCTTTTTGTATTCCAGTTGTACTTAATGAGCTGCCTACAGATTTGCTGGATACCTTCCATGACCAGTGGGCATCACATGGAACATCTGTTGTCAATACCCCGACTATACTGTCTACTGGATTAATTTAATTTGTTAACATCGAAAACAGTTTATATAGTCATTTATTTAATTGCTGACTGTGGAATCTTGCTGTGTGCAAACTGTTTGCCATGTTTCATACGTGATCATCATAGGCAGTCCCTCGGAGTTGAGGATAACTTGCTTCCACTCTAAAAGTGAGTTCTCAGGTGACTGAGGAGTTCAATGTGAGACCTACAGTCTCTGTCACAGGTGGAGCAGACAGTGGTTGAAGGAAAGGGTGGTTGGGGAGCCTGCGTTGATGCACGCTTCTTCTGCTGTCGACACTTGGTTTCTGCTTGTGCTCGGCAATGGGTCTCAAGGTGCTCAGCGCCCTCCCGGATGCTCTTCCTCAATTTAGGCGGTTTTAGGCCAGAGATTCCGAGGAGTCGGTGGGGATGTTGCACTTTGTCAAGGAGGCTTTGAGGGTGTCCTTCAAGTGTTTCCTCTGCCCACCTGGGGCTCACTTGCTGTGTCGAAGCTCCATATAGAGTGTTTGCTTTGGGAGTCTCGTTTCGGGCATGCAGATTGTCATGTATGCAACCACAATGTAACACCACTGTATTACTGTATACACTCAACCTAGATGCACACCTTGACCACAAGGGGTGAACTTGTGGGAGACACTCCTTACCTGATCACGCAGGTATAAAAAGGGAGGTCCTACGCAGGGTCATCGTCTTTGAAGTCCTGTGAATAAAGAGTTAAGGTCACAGAGTGACCTTGTCCCCAGAATGTGCCTTGTGTGGTTTCATACTGTAGAGTAAGGACATTACATTGGCGATGAGAAACGGGAATTCACGACCCACGAGAATGGCCACCGGTAGCACAGAGGAACGGTACTGTGTTGGGGAAGATTGGGACGATTTCGTCACGAGGCTTCAACAAAGCTTCGTTACGAAAGAATGGCTGGGGGATGCAGAGGTCGACAAGCGAAGGGCTCATCTTTTGACCAGCTGCGGACCAAAGACTTATGCGCTCATGAAGGACTTACTAGCACCCGAAAAGTCGGCGGACAATACCTTTGAAGAACTTAGCAAATTGATCGGGGAGCACCTCAAACCGCGAGTAGCATACATATGGCCCGACACAGATTCTACACCCATCGACGTCGTGAAGGACAGAGAATACCGGACTTCGTAGCGGACCTCCGCTGTTTGGCCAGCCTCTGTAAGTTCACAGATGCCTGCAGGGCGGAGATGCAAAGGGACTTCTTTATCGAGGGCATCGGTCATGCGGGAATTTTCCACAAATTAATTGAGACCAAGGATTTGACCTTGGAAGCGGCGGCGTTGATAGCTCAAATTTTCATGGCGGGGGAGGAAGAGACGAAAATAACATACGTGCGCAATTCTGCCTCTAACGTGGCAATGGATCAGGGAGTCAACATCATCAATGCGACTCAGAGCCCCGCAGGCAGGCAGGGGCAGTCTGACATTACCCAGGCAGCAATAGACCCCAGAGTAGGCCTTCAACAGAGACAATGGCAAGCTGAACGGACATTCACGCCATCACAGTGGACAATGCGGCCCGGGATGGGGCCATTGACACCCATTAATAGGGTACTTAAGAGCAGTCAATGGGACAGTCAGCGCGGAATGCCTCGCCATAGTCCCTTGGGAACTTTAACTCATGTTGGGGGTGTGGGGGAAAACACTCAGCAAGATCTTGCAGATTTCAACAGTTTTTCTGCAGGAACTGCAATCTCAGTGGCCACTTAGCTCGAATGTGCAGGAAGTCTGCAACCAGACTAATATATGAGGTGGATGGACCAGAAGAGGGTTCTTTAAGGCAGGATGACTTTTGGAGCAAATCGATGGACGCCGAGGTTCAGCGGGTCCATGTGGCGAATATTCACAGTTCATACACCAAAACGCCACCAATGATGATGAGGGTTTTATTAAATGGTATCCCAGTAAGCATGGAGCTGGACACTGGGGCCAGCCAGTCACTCATGGGCATTCAGCAATTTGAGAAGCTATGGCCACTGAAAGCCAGTAGACCCAATTTAGCATGTATTGAGACACAATTATGGACTTACACTAAAGAAATCATTCCGGTGCTAGGTAGTGCAATGTTGGCTGTCACACACAATGGGTTAGTGAATTGGCTGCCGCTCTGGGTTGTCCTGGGCAATGATCCCGCACTGTTGGGGAGGAGCTGGTTAGCTGAGATGAACTGGAAATGGTGGCACGTTCACGCAATGTCATCTGTGGAGCGAAGTTCATGCTCACAAGTCCTACAACAATTCGATTCACGATTCCAACCTGGCGTCGGGTCTTTCAAAGACACTAAAGTAGTGATACACATCACCCCGCACGCCAGGCCAGTGCACCACAAAGCCAGAGCGGTGCCGTATGTGATGCAGTTAAAGATCGAGAGCAAATTGGACCAGCTGTTGAGAGAGGGCATCATCTCGCCTGTTGAATTCAGTGACTGGGCGAGCCCCATCATTCCCATCCTAAAAGGTGATGGCTCTGGCAGGATCTGCGGTGACTACAAGGCCACCATCAATCGGGTGTCCCTACAAGATCAATACCCGCTCCCGAGAGCGAGGTTCCTCTTCGCCACGCTGGCACGCGACAAGCTGTTCACCAAGTTGGACCTCACTTCAGCCGATATGACCCAGGAACTGGCCGACGAATCTAAACTATTGACCACCATCACCACGCACAAGGGACTGTTCGTTTATAACAGGTGCCCGTTTGGCATTCGATCAGCAGCCACGATTTTTCAATGAAACATGGAAAGCCTGCTTAAATCCATTCCTGGAATGATCGTATTCAAGACATCGAGGATGTCAAGACATCGAGGATCACCTCCACAACCTGGAGGAGGTGCTACGCCGACTGGTCCGGCTAGGCCTGCGACTCAAGAAGTCTAAATGTGTGTTCTTAGCTCCTGAGGCTGAGTTTCTGGGCAGGAGGGTTGCTGCAGATGGGATTCAACCCACTGAATCCAAAACAGAGGCGATTTGACAAGCACCCAGGCCCTGCAACATAGAAACATAGAAACATAGAAACATAGAAAATAGGTGCAGGAGCAGGCCATTCAGCCCTTCGAGCCTGCACCGCCATTCAATGAGTTCATGGCTGAACATGAAACTTCAGTACCCCCTTCCTGCTTTCTCGCCATAACCCTTGATCCCCCGAGTAGTAAGGACTTCATCTAACTCCCTTTTGAATATATTTAGTGAATTGGCCTCAACTACTTTCTGTGGTAGAGAATTCCACAGGTTCACCACTCTCTGGGTGAAGAAGTTGTTGCATCGG
This sequence comes from Pristiophorus japonicus, assembly GCF_044704955.1. NCBI lineage: Eukaryota > Metazoa > Chordata > Chondrichthyes > Pristiophoridae > Pristiophorus > Pristiophorus japonicus. Next base: position 75,184,343 of record NC_091986.1, on the reverse strand, counting down.
TGTTGCGTTCATTCCTGGGACTGTTGAACTATTTTGGGAACTTTCTGCCGAACTTGAGCACGTTGTTGGAGCCGCTACACGTGCTCCTGCATAAGGGTTGTGATTGGTTTTGGGGGGACTGTCAGGAACGGGCTTTTCATCGGGCGCGAAACCTACTTTGTTCAAACAAGTTGTTGACCCTGTACGACCCCTGTAAAAAATTGGTTCTGACATGTGATGCATCGTCCTATGGGGTTGGGTGCGTCTTGCAGCAGGGCAATGCTGAGGGTCAACTACAACCTGTGGCTTATGCCTCCACGTCGCTCCCTCAAGCAGAACGGGGATATGGGATGGTCGAGAAGGAAGCGCTTGCATGTGTCTATAGTGTAAAAAAAATACATCAGTACCTCTTTGGTAGGAAGTTTAAATTAGAGATGGACCACAAGCCATTAACATCCCTGTTGTCAGACAGCAAGGCTATCAATGCCAATGCATCAGCTCGCATACAGCGATGGGCTCACACGGTGGCTGCTTATGGCGACTCCATCCACCGGCCCGGCACTGAAAATTGCGCTGACACGCTCAGCAGGCTTCCACTGGCCACCACTGAGGGGGCAGCGGAGCAAAGCGCCAAGATGGTCATGGCTGTCGATGCCTTTGACAGCGCAGGCTCGCCCATCACAGCCTGCCAGATCAAAATCTGGACAAACAGAGATCCCCTCCTATCTCTGATTAAGAAATGTGTCCTGACTGGAGATTGGGCACCCGCACACGGAGCATGCCCTGAGGAGGTCAGACCGTTCCGCAGACGGATGGATGAGCTCTCCATCCAAGCCGACTGTCTACTTTGGGGCAGCCGGGTAGTTATGCCCCAGAAGGGCAGGGAGGCATTCATCAGGGAACTCCACAGTGAGCACCCAGGCATTGTGCTGATGAAGGCCATTGCCCGGTCACACATTTGGTGGCCTGGAATTGATTCAGACCTGGAACACTGTGTTCGCAGGTGCATGATGTGTGCCCAGCTGGGTAATGCCCCCAGGGAGGCCCCACTCAGCCTGTGGCCCTGGCCCACCAGGCCATGGTCACGCATTCATGTTGACGACACGGGCCCGTTCATGGGTAAGATGTTCCTTATTGTGGTAGATGCGTACTCGAAATGGATCGAGTGCATCATTCTGAATTCATGCACGTCATTCACCACCGTGTGATCTTTGCAACCCATGGCTTGCCGGACACCCTGGTTAGTGATAATGGCCCATTTTTCACAAGCTACGAATTCCGAGAGTTTATGTCTGGCAATGGCATCAACCACGTCAGGACTGCACCGTTCAAGCCAGCCTCCAATGGCCAGGCGGAACATGCGGTCCAAATCATTAAGCAAGGTATGCTCAGGATTCAAGGACCCTCCCTACAATGCTGCCTATCGCCTCTCTTGCTAGCCTATAGATCCCGACCGCACTCGCTCACGGGGGTCCCGCCCGCAGAGCGACTAATGAATCTGACACTCAAAACTCGATTGTCCCTCATTCACCCAGTCCTGACCAACATAGTTGAGGGCAAGCGCAAGTCACAAGACGAGTACCATGACCGTAATTCGAGGGGGAGATGTATTGAAATAAATGATCCTGTATTCGTCCTCAATCACGACATGGAGCCCAAATGGCTTGAGGGCACTGTAATTGACAAAGAGGGGAATAGGGTCATCGTGGTAAAACTCAACAATGGTCAGATATGCCGTAATCATCTGGACCAAGTAAAAAAAAGGTTCAGCATCAGCACGGAGGAACCTGAAGAAGACCATGAGATGGAGCTCACAACATCGCCAGTGAACGAGCAACACGAGCAATTAGAAGAATGCACAGTCCCTGCGGTCAGCCCGGACAGGCCGGAATCACCACAGGTGACAGCAACTCATGTCAGTGTCCAACAACCAGAGCCCCATCTGCGGCGCTCCACGAGGGAGCGTAGACCACCTGAAAAACTAAACCTATGATCCCAAAGACTTTTTGGGGGGGAGGTGATGTCATGTTTGTAACCACAATGTAACATCACTGTATTACTGTATACACTCAAGCTAGATGCACACCTTGGCCACAAGGGGTGAACTTGTGGGAGACACTCCTTACCTGATCACACAGGTATAAAAAGGGATGTCCCACGCAGGGTCATCGTCTTTGGAGCCCTGTGAATAAAGAGTTAAGGTCACAGAATGACCTTGTTCCCAGAATGTGTCTCGTGTGGTTTCATACTGTAGAGTAAGAACATTACACAGATGATGTGGCCTGCCTAATGGAGCTGATCGAGCATGGTCAATGCTTCGATGCTGGGGATGTTGGCCTGAGCGAGAACACTGATATTGGTGTGTCTGTCCTCCCAATGGATTTGCAGGAGCTTGCGGAGGTAGCGCTGGTGGTACTTCTCTGCTCTATATAGTCCACGCCTCTGAGCCATATAGGAGTGCGGGTATCACTAGTGCCCCATAGACCATGAGCCGGATTTGAGGACCTGCTCTTCAAATACTCTCTTCCTCAGTCGACCAAAGGCTGCACTGGCACACTGAGGGCGGTGTTGGACCTCATCGTCAATGTCTGCTCTTTCTGACAATAGGCTCCCGAGGTATGGAAAATGGTTCCTCATCATGTATTTTTCATACATTACAACAGTGACTACACTTCAAAAGTTCTTCATTGGTAGTACAGCACTTTGGGACATCCTGAGATCGCGAAAGGTACTATCTAAACGCAAATTCTTTCTTTTTTTCTGCCTTTCTTTCTTTATTATCTTTCTATTCTTTCTTTCTTGGATGCCTCTGACTTCCACTCTACCCCGCTCCTCTGTGGCCTCAAGCCACAGAATTTTGAGGGCCCTCGCATTAAAAGTATGTCAACAGGGATTGTTGGATGGATCCCCTCCAGTCCGCACGTGTTCCCGTCTGTTAAGTGAGGTTTTTCCTTGTAATTAGATACAAAAGATACATATGTTAGAACTTAGAAGAGCAAATACAGTGTCATCCAAGTGGCCAGCCAACATGTCACTTTGTATGTGTCCGTGGGCTAGATTTTCCATTTTTTGTGTTTATCACCCAAAAATGGGCGATATTTCCTGTATGGGTGGTAAAAAAGGGTTTTCAGATCGCCGGCCTCTCGCCCATTCGCAAAGCACCTAGTCTCCATTTTTGAAAATGAGTGATACCGCGAGCAATCTGAAATGGGCGTTAGCATTACATTTTTTTGACCTTTGCCGTAAAGTGTCGCCATCCTTAGCAACGGCATGGCAGTGCTCGATTCCCATGATTCAGGAGGTCAAGGGTCATCATGGCATGCGCAGAAGAGAAGAAAGAGAGAGGGAGCTGAGAGGCACTGAAAGCATGTGTGGCTGTGGTGTGTGCTCGTCCGGCTGTTGTGTGAGGCATGAGGGAGATTCACCAGCAGCAAAAAGCCTACAAAGCACCAAGAACATAGTTGACACCGAGTTTTTGTCCAACAAATAAGATCTAACATGGAAGGGATGGAGGAGGCTCTGGAGCTGGTAGCCAGGAACACTGGTGGCAGAGGGCTCCCTGTGGTCCCGGAGCGTGGCACTGCACCCCGAGGTAACGTACCCCATTGCCAACCACACATGAGAGGCAGCAGCAACATCTTGCTTGTGGCTCGGAGCACGTTCCCACCTCTGGGCTGTCATCTCCCGTATCTGTCCAAGCAGCGTTTCGGCCGTGACTGCCCCCCCCCGCCACCCCCCCCAATGAAGCATTGCCTGAGGAGCTCCTCGGCCAGGCGTTTTGGAGTCAGGAGGGGAAGGGGAAGGGGTAGAGGTGGAGAGGAGAAGCCGGGGGGCAGAGGAAGGGTTGGTTTGTACAGAAATACTGATGATTTCAGACTAATGTTTGGTTTAAATGTTTTTTATTTAACAAAACCTTGTCGCACATAGGCTCAGATAGCTGCACCATTACACGCTGATGATTCCTTAACATTAAAGGGTATAATTACACTTAACTTCAATCAACTTAAACTTTAACTGTCACCAAGGTGATGCCCACTATTGATGTATCACCTGCACACCCAGTAGTGTGTCAGCCTTGTAAATAACACCAACATTCTTTCAGGCAAAGTGATCATTGACGAGCTCCTGATGTAAGGCTCTTGCAGCCATCATGCCACCACGGGCCCTTTCATGCAGTCTACAGGGAGGCGGGAGCATGGCTTAAGCGTCAGCCTGATTGTCTGGGCCAATGTCAGCATCTGCCTCCTCGTCCTCCTCTTCCTCTCTCTGGTGAGGTGGACTGTCAGACTCTTTAGGCAATTCTTGTCCCCTCCTGATAGCCAAGTTGTGCAGCATGGAGCACACCACCACAAATTGAACTACCTGCTCAGGGTGGTATTGGAGCCCACCTCCGGAGTGGTCCAGGTATCTAAACTGCTGCTTCAGCACTCCAATGGTTTTCTCCACGATATTGCAAATTGCTCTGTGGCTCTCGTTTATCGTCTCTCAGCTTCGGTGTGGGTATCATGCAGGGGGGTCATCAGCCAGGTAGCGAGGCCATATCTTTTGTCACCAAGCATCCAGCATTGACCTTGTGGCTGATTGTTAAACAAGTCAGATACAGTGCTCTCATGCAGGATGTGAGCATCATGAATGCTGCCCGGAAATTGACCATTCACTGCCAGTATAATTTGTTGGTGGTCGACAACTAGTTGGACATTCAGGGAGTGGAATCCCTTGCGGTTCCTGAAAACCTCTGCATCCTGAAAAGGTGCCCGCATCACGATGTGTGCACTGTCTATTGCTCCCTGCACCTTGGGGAAGTTTGCGATTCTGGAGAATCCTAGAGCCCTCTCATTCTGTGCTTCCCTGGTCATAGGGAAGCTGATCAAGCCCCTCCTGCGTGCGTACAGGGCTTCAGTGACCTGTCTAATGCAGCAATGTGTAGCATGCTGAGAAAGTCCGCAAATGTCTCCAGCTGTGGCCTGAAAAGAACCCGAAGCATAGAACAACAGTGCCGCAGTGACTTTGACCTCAACGGACAGTGCAGTACTGATTGTGCTGGCAGGCTGCAGATCTGCCCCTGTCAGCTGGCATACCTCACTGATAACCTCTTTGTGGAAGCGCAGTCTCCGAAGGCAGGTGGTGTCGGGCAAGTCAAGGTAAGAATGCTTCTCCTTGTACTTGCAGGGGGTATAACGTCTGGTCCTCCTCATCAGTCTGTCACATCTTACATTGGGCACATAATGCAGTGGAACGTACCTTCGTCTGTTGCATGTAATTGCTCACCAAGAGAGGGTGAGAGAGAGGACAGGCCCCATTGCAGTAGCTCTCTGTTTTCCACCGATTGGTCACAAACAATGAATGTCCTGATGAAGACACCGTTTCAATTTCAATCAGTCACAGTATGGTCAAGATGGTTGTAGAGATTTTCACATCAACTCCAACGACCTGCAGAGTCCATCCGAATTCTACCAAAGTTGAAGCACAGCAGCCTTTTAAAGGATGCAACATGTGATCTAGAGCATAGCATCCATAAGGCTGTGATTAGTTCCGGTTAGTTCCACTTTTTCTGGGCGTTTTTTTGGGCGAGCGATATTGTGGGTGATATGTGTGCGAGGTGGTGAAATTGACGCTGGGCGATCTCATGGCTGCTAGTTTCGGTAAATATGCTCTTTACGACAAAAAAAGGTGGGCGGGTGGTATTATTGAATCTCAGTGTTAAATCAGTGCAGAAATTAACGCTGGCCGATATTATGGGCGTTGATTTCACCCATTCTGATGATTCCGCCCCAAAAAATTGGCCGGCGATACTATTTTTTCCCACCATTAAGCACATGGGGAAAGTAACGCTCGCCGATAAGTTTCCTAAAAATGGCCGTCAGTTTCCATTTTGTGTCAAAATGGCCGATATATGGACGTCATATGTCATTTCAGCGGTAAAATGGGCGTTAAGTGGGCATGCAAAAAAGGTGGAGCTTCTAGCCCCATAAACATGCAGTATGCACGTAATGTGTGTTGGCAGTATGCTTGGTAATCTTAACTTACAACATTTATTTGCAACATTAGAGGTATATTTCTGTGATGGAACAAAGTGTATCCTGCAGCAACACGCTTGTGCCAACAAGCTGATTACTTTGCATGCTGTCTCTATCAGGTTAATTGTGAATTCTTGGCCTTCACCTTAGTACTACATACTAAATGTAAGCAAAGTTTGAGTACCTTCACCTTGGCAATGTTCATGATTCCAGAAAATTTGTTTTGTATTTGCTTGCACAAGCTATGGACATGTAAGCTTGCTTTAGCTTGCTTGGCTACCTCCACCCAGTCATTTCAAACTGTACTCTTAATATGGAGGGTGTCTCTGTATTCAATAGAAGGCAATCCCTCTTTTGAAGCACTTTCTGGAGTAGCAATTCCACATCTTCATGTGCAAAAGGAGTTCTGCCCCTGTCCCCCCTTGCTTCCATCCTGAACTGCCATAAACAAAACTTGCACAGTGACAATGTATACCTCAGATATAATTGTAAGCAGCAGTCCTTTAAGAGTCGCTGATTCCCTGGATATATCACCCATGTATGTAGCATGCTCCTTGAGCAATCTGTGCAGAGAGATTTTATTGATTATTATAATGGACAGACCTCACCAGATGATGCAATGTCCATTTTCCACACAACTTGCATTCCATGCTTTACAATCCTGTATAATCATTCCCAATATATCAATCACAATTAACTCATGCAGTCATTCCCCCCGATATATCAATCACACTTAACTCGTGCAGTCATTCCTTCCCTTAGCGCCCCATGACAGCTCTGCACACCAGCTTTCTCTGACGGATTCACTACGAGGCGTGCAGCGCAAACCAAATTTTGCTTCCATATCGATACCGGTGGCGTTGCACACCGGCACTATACTCCTGGGTGACATACCAGATGCACCAACATTAGTGTCCTCGATCAGGTCTACATCCCCAGCATCGAAGCACTGACCACACTCGACCAGCTCTGCTGGGTGGGCCACATTGTTCGCATGCCTGACACAAGACTCCCAAAGCAAGCGCTCTACTCGGAACTCTTACTCGGCAGGTGAGTCCCAGGTGGGCAGAGGAAACGTTTCAAGGACACCCTCAAAGCCTCCTTGATAAAATGCAACATCCACACCGACACCTGGGAGTCCCTGGCCAAAGACCGCCCTAAGTAGAGGAAGAGCAGCCGGGAGGGCGCTGAGCACCTCGAGTCTCATCGACAAGAGCATGCAGAAAACAAGCGCAGGCAGCAGAAGGAGCATGCAGCAAACCAAACTTCCCACCCACCCTTTCCTTCAACGACTCTCTGTCCCACCTGTGACAGACACTGTAATTCCCATATTGGACTGTTCAGTCACCTAAGAACTTACTTTTGGAGTGGAAGCAAGTCTTCCTTGATTCCGAGGGACTGCCTATGAATGAATATGATACTCCTCAGTGCCGCCGGTACTGGCACACTGAATTTGCCGAGCGGCGCGAATGCTGGTGCTCGTGGCTTCAAACCCTTTAGTGCTCCTGTAGCACCCCTCCAACCAAATTTCTCCCCTAATGTCTTTGGATTCTTGTTCTTTCTTTCCACAATCTCTCTTTCTACTGTTCACTTTTCCCATCAAGTTCTCAAACGTCTTGGTTATCTACAATTATTTTGTATGACTCACAGTCCTCGCTCAAATCTGTTAAAATTTATCTTTTAAAATTATTCATCTTAGCTGTTCAGTTGGTTTTGACTGCTTCATTCAGCCACTTGATCTTGCTTTTTTCCTCATTGTGATGCATTCTCTCCATGTTGCTGAGAGATTTCTTTCCTGGTTGTTAACTTAAGAGTTTAATTTACTCCAGATTACTCTTGACCAAAAGTTGTATTTAAACAGGGTTAAGGAGAAATGGAGCCTTTACCAGTGATGAACAAGCAGATTTGCATCAAACTTGGCGCATCCTCCAGCTCGATGACAAATTGAAAACTTGGCTGATCTTCAGAGTTGGTCTTAAAATTTTGGCAGCCCACCATGAGGTTCGTCATGCTTTTTTCCACTCCAGCACCAGGGCTTTTTTTTTATCCCACCCAACCCATGTTGCAATTGCTCACTGAATTAGTCTGTATTTAATTACCTAATTCTTGATATTTTCAAGTTAACACACTTCCCTCTCGGAAGTGTGGAAGAACTTTTAATCTAGCTACAAGTGCTTCTCCAGATTTCACTAGAGAAATAAAACTAGCTTTGATGAATCATTTAGGATAAGGATTTATAACTATTTTGCATCTTCTTTTTAACCACTTAAAAGATAAGAGAATTACATATTGAGGAGACTCAAAGTGAAATACTGACTTGAACAATACTTTGAATCTTACTATCTTCAAGTTACAACATCTAGCTGTTTCTTAAATATATCCTGTTTCCTGGAAACAAACATATTTACTGCACCTTCCCATTCACCTTCCCATTTACCTTCCCATTCACCTTCAATTACTGCACCTTCCCATTCACATTCCCAGTCACCTTCAGTTACTCACTTTCATTTCAATTTAAGTTATTCCCAGTTGCTATATCTTACTGAATGGAGCAGGACTATTGGAACAACCTTGAAAAGAAATACAAGCTGGACCACTTACATCAGTTAATTGCTTTGTTGGAGGAATGACTGTGAGGAACTGTTGAATAGCTGCTGTTAGGGACTTCCAAGATTGTTCCTGAAACACAAAGGTCAGAGAAGGTTAAGTGTTAACATAATTCTGAGTTGTGTAAATGTATAATTAATCAACAGCAGCTTTTGATACTGTTAGTAGCCTGGGGAGGATGGAAACACATGCATAACTTGCTGTAACGTAGAAATGATCAGGAAATGATCAGGATGGTGATCCAATGGCTGATGAGGATGACAGCACTTCCTCAGCAAGAATCTGCACAAACAGTTGCCACATTGTGATGAAAAGTGGCTTGTATTAATGGCATCCCAATCATCACATTCACTTGCACTACTGAAAATATCACCAAGGAAACATCTGTGCTGCTTGTAGCCTTTACTAATGTATCTGTCATCAAATAAATTAGTCTTATTATTCTGGGTGCTTCTAGAAGGAAGGTAGAGTGTAATGTCAACACAAAGGAGCACATCATGATTCTTTCATTGTGGCAAGTTTATATCAGATCATCTGCAGAACAATCAATAAACATGACACAACATATCTGGAGCCTGTTAGAGTAACATACTCAGAAAGATAAGATGGAGTAGTCAACCAGCCAGAATATAGCTCTGAGTTTTTACTCCTGCGCACCCCTCTATTGTATATATATATGTATATGTGAAAGAAAATCACAGGGTAACACAGCATTGATGATAGCTTGGGCAATAAATAATTAAGATTTCCTATTCTTGAAAATAAGCCTTAAGGAAAGGATTTAAGTTTTAAGTGCCTTTTATATCTGTCATTTTAGTGCATAACGATCTCCAAACCTATATTTATTTACTCAGAGGTGTGTTGATGTACTATATACTTTTCAGGAATACATGCACATTGAAACTTGAGCATTTTAGTCACATTGTCACAAAGCAATACTTCGCTACAGATACAGTCCTCAAGTACTATTTATATCTCAGGGATTGGACCGCTTTGTGAGGCATTGATGATGATTTATAAGCAATTTAGTCTTACTTTTGATAAGATAGCTGTACTAATCCATCAATTCTAACTGATGAAGCACTTTAATTGGCAGAAAAATAAAATAATTGATTAATTGACTTGTCATGGTGGCACGAGGAAGTTCTAGTTTTCTTTAATCTGTGCACCCATTGGATTTGACTACTTACATCTCATCCTGCAGAAGACCAAGGACAAAATTGCTGTCGCAATGTGATGATAGGAATGGATTTGAGTTTTATAAGTTTATAATAAACAAAAATTAATGTGAATGAGCTATGGCACATATAGCTGTGACTCACTAGCTTTGAAAATTTTGCATTAAATAGTGCATTACGCCCATGCTTACTAGGTTCAATAAGCACTCTGAATCAACATCAGCACTTAGCGTAACATCTAATGTATTGATTGTGCTTGTGGAAATGCTAATATACAGCTTTGCATATATGGCAAAAGAACCAGGGGGGGAAAAGAGGTGATAGTTTTTTTTTGTAGCAAACTGCTGTGATCTGGAATGCACTGCCTGGAAGGATGGAGGAAGCCGATTCAGTGTCATCTTCAAAAGGAAATATATAGATGAAAAGGAAAAATTTGCCGGGCTATGGGGTAAAAACAGGGGAGTGGGACTAATTGGATAGCTCTTTCAAAGAGCTGGCACAGGCACGATGGGCTCAATGTCTCCCTTCTTTGCTATAGGATTCTATACCCCTGTATGAATCAATAGTCCCCAATTTTTCAGGTCATTAAATCTTGTATGATAATTTTTATGTATTTAACCCCCTGTCCCCTCTTCCAGGTCATCTATGTATATTGTAAACAGTTGTGGTCCCAGTACCGATCCCTGTGGCACAGCACTAACCACCGATTTCCAACCGGAAAGGACCCATTTATCTCGACTCTCTGCTTTCTGTTAGCCAGCCAATTCTCGATCCATGCTAATACATTTCCTCTGACTCCGCGTACCTTTATCTTCTGCAGTAACCTCTTGTGTGGCACCTTATTGAATGCCTTTTGAAAATCTAAATACACCACATCCATCGGTACACCTCTATCCACCAGGCTCGTTATATCCTCAAAGAATTCCAGTAAACTAGTTAAACATGATTTCCCCTTCATGAATCCATGTTGCGTCTGCTTGATTGCACTATTCCTATCTAGATGTCCCGCTCGTTCTTCCTCAATGATAGCTTCAAGCATTTTCCTCACTACAGATGTTAAACTAACCGGCCTATAGTTACCTGCCTTTTGTCTGCCCCCTTTTTTAAACAAAGGCATTACATTAGCTGCTTTCCAATCCGCTGGTACCTCCCCAGAGTCCAGAGAATTTTGGTAGATTATAACGAATGCATCGGCTATAACTTCCGCCATCTCTTTTAATACCCCGAGATGCATTTCATCAGGACAGGGGACTTGTCTACCTTGAGATCCATTAGCCTGTCCAGCACTACCTCCCTCGTGATAGTGATTATCTCAAGGTCCTCCCTTCCCACATTCCCATGACCAGCAATTTTTGGCATGGTTTTTGTTAAATTATATGAGCTAGACTTTCCACTTTGCTGGCTATTGCCCAAAAAATGGGCGATGTTCCAGTGATGGTCAGTGTGTCAGCCTTACTGATTGCTGGAACATAGCCCATTTTTTGGATCGCGGTTTTCGACTCGGCGATAGACCAGCGAAGTGAAATGGGAGAAGCGAAAGGTCAGTGATGTTATGTGGGCCCAGCGAACGGCCAGCGATGTGGAAGGCAAAAACTTCTCTAGCAACAGCCTTTTGCGCATGCGATTTTTTTGGTGTCCAGCTTTTCCCGCATTTTGGGAGGTCAGGAGTCATCCACACATGCGCAGAAGGCCATTGCTGAGGGGGAGTGAGATAAAGGAGAGGAGGAAAGCATTTAGAGAGAGAGAGAAAAAAATAGAGAATAGAGAGAATAGAGAGTGACAGGTTGTATATATAAATATATAAAAGCAGTTTATATATATAAAGACAGAAAAAAAGCTAATAAAAATGTCATCATCGGACAATATGGAGGGGGATCGGAAGAAGGCAAAACCTTTCTCGGACAAGGCCAATGAGGCCCTCGTCCAGGAGGTGCACTCCAGGTGGGCCAAATTAACCCGGGGTGGCAGTGGGAAACCTCCACCCCAGGCCTACCGGAAAATTTGGGGCCTGTTTTGGATCGATAATAATAGACCCAGGTTCGGGATCTGGATGAATGTTAAATAAGAGACAAGACAAATGAAGTAAAGATAAAACACCGTTTACTGAGAGAAAAGAAATATAATACAGTTTACGAAGAAAAGAGAAGTATGATAAGATGCAACAAAGCTCACAGCCTTTGGCCCGTCGGGAACTCCGCAACGATGGCTGGTCAGGAGCCTTGGGGGTCCCAACACTGCTCGCGATTCACGGTCCAAGGTGAAGTTCTACTGGACAGTTCCGTTCCTTTATACTATTGAATAAACATGGGTGCATGTGGTTTATGGCCAACTCCTAATCAGTAAGGCCCCAGCTGTTCTTCCACAAAGCATAAGACCTCGAGGCGCCGACCGTCCAATAAACAAGATGGTGTGCGCATCAAGGTCTCTCTCTCTCTCTCTGCATCAACAACATTCCACGAGGCATGAAGCAGAAACACACTGTAAATGTTGGAATATCATAATTAACCCTATGTGATTAACCCTATACAATACAGGGCCAGATCGCGGACGTTGTCTCCTCGGCGTCCCATGAGGCGAGGTGGCCTGACCAGTGCCGCAAATGCTGGAACAGCTTGGTGGCGTCAGCAAGAGTAAGTACAGATTTTATATTGTATTGATTTAATTAATTTTTGTAAATGTTGTAAATTATTTACATACAAATATACATACATACATCAATGCATACATGCATACATACATGCATATACATATATATATATTCCCTGCCAGTGTCTGGACAGGGCTATGAACCTATGTCCTTTTTAAGTCTCTCTGGCTGCTGCAGTATAGAGAGATGCATGTGTTAAGCTGTAGCTCCTAAACATGCTGAGCTGTGTTACAAACGTGCATCAATTGTTGATCCTATTTGCATGTAACATTTTAAACTGTTGTATTTCCATGATACTACCTCGTCAATTAGCTTATGCCATGCTCTTTTCTCGTTTGCAAAAGAAGATATCTAACAACCTCAGAGGCGCAGCGGAGGGGGCACTGCTCAGCTGCGACCACTGACTGACCTCAAGAAGCATGCAGCCGCGCTCGTGGATCATGAAAGCCGTTCGGCTACCACCCGTGGCCTTGCAGAACCCTGCTATCCGTCTCGTGAGTAAAAAGTTTTTAAAAGTAATGTAACATCCTGTAATTATAATGCAATATACAAATGATGTCATGTCATGTCATGCATGCAGCCTTTGTGCTACTCTCAGCTTGACAACATAAGAAGCAATAAGAGCAGTGGATGCAGCCGCAACAACTTTCTGGGGCAGTGAAATCTACATAATGTATTAATATGTAACGTCTCTCAGTAATGTATACCCTTATGTTCCAATAAGCTCAATAATAAGCTCAGATGCTTTGAAGGTCAACCAGAGATGACAGTGGAGGTTGCACCTGAGGAAGAGGAACAGGAGGAGGAAGAAATATCTACCACCACTGAACCAGAGGAGGAGGAGGAACTTTTGTTGGATCCCACGGAGGGGGATGAACCTGCGACCACCTTGGACGTCTCTATTGAGGCAGAAGAGGCACTGGGACCAAGCAGCGTGCAGCTGGCAATGCCAAGGTTCATTATAATGCTCACGCTGACCCCACGGAGGTCAGGTCATCGAGGTCTGCACTCGCCTCCCACAGATGATCGGTTGGAGGGCTTGATCTCCGTGTGCGAGGAGGCAGTTACGATAAGTCGCGAGCATCTCCAGGCTTTTCATGAGTTCACACAGGGCTTTGCACAGATGTTTGCTGAGCATACAGAGGTAGCGAGGCAGACACTTGCAGAGTTGCGTGCACAGACCGCTGCCACCAATGCCTTGCAGCATGCACAGCACCCCAAAGTGTCGTGCTCGGTCCGAGTGCCAGCCCAAGCACTCAAGCGAGTCAGGGGGAAGAATTTTCTTCTTACTCGGAAGATGATCACCCTGCTTCGTCTTACCCTCCAACACCCCCCCCCAACAGCCGATCGTGCCACCACCACCCCCACCATGGCAGGAAGTCTTTCCATTGCCCACTGCATGCCAGACGTGTCTTGGTCCCCAGGGACAAAACCGGGTGGGTAGAGCTAGGACACGGGGGTGACCAGGATCTGGGGGGAAACTTGGCCGCAGGTAGGGATCGGGGGGTTTTTGTGTTGATATTTTTATTGTTATTGTTGTGTTCTCTTTATCTTATTGTTTCTGTTGGTTTATAGTTGGGGGTGGGGGTGGGTGGGTGGAGAGGGGGTTTGTTAAAAATTAAAATTCTTGTTACATTAATAAATGTTTATATTGAATTTAACCATTGTTGAGCATTGTCTTATAATAACGTAAGTTAAGTTAGCTTAACATTAATGCAACTGTTGTACAACAATGGCCAGACCAGGGCAGAGTAGGCATGGCTAAAATATAACTCAACGCAAATGCAACTGTTGTCTAACTGTAACTGTAACTGTAACTGTGACTGTCCCCAATGTAAGTTCATGCAAAGCTTTCCTTGAGCTGCTGGCACAACTGCTTTGCAGCTGTGTAACTCCCATGGGGTTTCTCTTGACTTCTGGGGAGGTGGGGGGGGGGGGGGCGGTGGGACCATGGATTAATTGCCAGGCTGATTGTCCTCCCCGAGGTCCTCACCAGCCTCCTCCTCCTGCTCTTCGTCATTTGCTTCTTCTGCCTCCACTCCTTCTGGAGGTGAACCAGCAGCCCCATCTGGCATTTATTGTCCTCTCCTTATAGCTAGGTTATGCAACATACAACACACCACAATAAACTCAGCGACCTGGTCAGGGTGGCACTGCAGGCTGCCACCAGAGTGGTCCAGGCATCTGAAGTGCTGCCTGAGCATTCCAATTGTCTTTTCGACGATGTTGCATGTAGCTATGTGGCTTTGGTTGTAATGCTTCTCAGCTTCCATCAGGGGATTATGCAGGGGGGGTCATGAGCCAACTGGTAAGGTCATATCCTTTATCCCCCAGCATCCACCTGTGACCTTCTGGCTGATTGACAAACAGGTCAGGGATAGCACTCTCACGCAGGATGTGCGCATCATGGAAGCTGCCTCGAAATGTAGCCTTTACTGCCATGATAATTTGGTTGTGGTCGATAACGAGCTGCACATTCAGGGAGTGGAATCCCTTTCTGTTACGAAATATCTCCGGGTTCTGTAAATGGGCTTTCAGAGTGATGTCCGTGCAGTCTATTGTTCCCTACACTTTGGGGAAGTTTGCTATTCTCCAGAAACACAAAGTCCTCCCAGTTTGTGCCTCCCTGGTCATAGGGAATTTTATAAAGTCCATCCTGCGAGCGTAAAGGGCTTCAGTCACCTGTCGAATGGAACATTGTGTGGCGTGCTGAGAGATACCACGGATATTGCCAGCTGAAGCCTGAAAGGATCCAGATGCGTAGAAGGATAGTGCCGCAGTAACCTTTACCTCAACGGACAGTGTGATCCTGATGGTGCTGGAAGGCTGCAGATCCCCCTTGATGAGCTGGCATATCTCATTGGTGACCTCCTTCCGGAAGTGCAGCTTCCTAAGACACTCGTTTTCAGACAATTTGAGGTAAGATTGCTTTTCCCTGTACCTTCGTTGGCTGTACATTCGCCTCCTCTGCCTCTGCATTACTCTGTCACCTCTTTAATTGATCCTTTCAGACGCCAGCATGTGAGCAGTTACAATTCATGCCGGAGAAGCCATAGGTCCCATTACTATCACGAATATTATTATCACTTGCTATCTGCAATTTTTAGCAAAAAAAATGCCTAATTTACTAAAATAAAAGCTAATATTAGTATAATAAATATGTAAAAATGTGAGTGGATCTATTTGTAAAAGACCCTTAAATAACTCACAATTTATAAGCTCGAGTCTTTTAGCAGCCTTCCTTCAACATTCAAAATGGCGTCCGTAGTGCCCAGCTCTGTGAGGAAGGCCCATGAAAAGCAACTATTCTCCAGCGATGTTCTCGGCAAGCAATCAGCTCGACGATTTGCCGGCGATGTGCCGAAAGTTGGGCTTGCGATGTGCGGGCGATCACCTCAGCGATCACCTCGATGTTGTGAGCCGAAAGTTGAGGGGAGAATTTTTCAGCGATGTTCCAGCCTAACTTTCCACTTTTCAGTCAAAATGGGCGATAGCAGGCCGTTTTGCGCGATATATGGGCACTAGGCCAGCGATGTGAAGTGAAAAGTCTAGCCCTATGAATATTCAAGACATGATTTTGATGACTGATGCCACGTTTATTTACCAAACTGATACGCTGTCACCAATTACGGCACCATACCCATAACACCTCTCACCAAATTAAGTTAGATGATCTGACTACCGTTCATCCCAAAGCTGCTCTTTTAGTGCTTGCTGCTTTTATTCCCTTTCCAAATAAGCTAAATTCTATTTTGTGTGCCCCATGGAAAACAATTCTTCAGTCCGCATTTTGTGGTGCAAGTATATTTTTACAGGATGCTTATTATAAGAACATAAGAATTAAAATCAGGAATAGGCCATTCAGCCCCTCGAACCTGCTCTGCCATTCAATAAGATTATGACTGATCTTCTACCTCAACTCCAGTTTCCTGCACTGTCCCCAAGTCCCTTGATTCCCTTAATATTCAAAAATTTATCGATCTCCTTCTTGAATATATTCAATGATTGAGCTGCCAAAGTGATCTGGGGTAGAGAATTCCAAAGATTCACCACCCTCTGACTGAAGAAGTTTCTCTGATCTGGGTCCTAAATAGCCGACCCCTTATTCTGAGACTGTGACCTCCTGGTTCTAGACTCGCCAGCCTGAGGAAACATCCTCCCTGCATCTCCCTGCATTATGTTATTTTTTGTTTTATGACACAAATTTGCATTGCTGTACAAGTTCAGGGAATATGGCTATGTTTATGGCTGCTTTTACCGACATGCTCTTTTATTCTGTTGCAATCATCAGGTTGTGGCAAAATATTGCACTCAAATAAATACATACTTGCATGTATATAGCGGCTTTCATGACCTTAGGAAGCCCCAAAGCTCTTTACAGCCAATGAAGTACTTTTAGATTGTAGTCACTGTTGTAATGTTGGAAATTAGTAGAGGAGAGGTTGGGAGTTCAGAGGTCCGAGATATTGGTGAGTTCGGGAGGCCAAGAGTCCGAGAGTTTGGGAGGCCACAGAGATCAGTGAGTTCGGGAGGCCACAGAGGTCGGTGAGTTTGGATGGCCAGGTGTCCGAGAGTTTGGGAGGCCACAAAGGTCGGTGAGTTTGGGAGGTCAGGAGTCCGAGAGTTTGGGAGGCCACAGAGGTCGGTGAGTTTGGGAGGCCACAGAGTTCAGTGAGTTCGGGAGGCCACAGTGGTTGGTGAGTTCGGGAGGCCACAGAGGTTGGTGAGGTGAGTTGGTAAGTATCTTTATTTTCTCTATTTCTTTTTAATTAGATTTTAAACTAGATAAGTCGAACTAGAGGGATGCAGGGAAGCTCAGGACCGTGAAGTACACATCCTGTGGCATGTGGGAAATCCTGGGCGCATTTTGGAGCTTGAACAACGGTTGGAGTCAATATGGTGCACCCATGAGGCTGAGAGCTATGTGGATAGTACGTTTCAGGGGGTGGTCACCCCACAGCTTAAAAGCGTACAGGCAGAGGGGAAGTGGGTGACCACCAGACCAAGTAAGAATGCTAGGCAAGTAGTGCAGGAGTCTCCCCGTGAGTCCATCTCACTTTCAGACCGATATTCATTTCTGATTATTGGTGAGGGCAATGGTACCTCTGGGGAGAGCAGCCAGAGCCAATTCCAAGGCACCATGGGTGGCTCAGCTGCACAGTGGAGAGGGACGAAGAATAAAAGAGCTCTAGTGATAGGGGATTCTATAGTTAGGGGAACAGTCAGGCATTTCTGCGGCCGTAAGTGTGATTCCCCAATGATATGATGCCTCCCTGGTGCCAGGGTCAAGGATGTCACAGAGCAGAAGCAGGGCATTCTTGGGGGAGAGAGTAAACAGCTAGAGGTTGTGTTCCATATCGTGACCAATGACATAGGTAAAAAGAGGAATGAGGTCCTAGAGGCAGAATTCAGGGAGCTAGGAAGAAAATTAAAGGGTAGGACCTCAAAGGTAGTAATCACCAGGTTACTACCGGTGCCACATGCTAATGAGTACAAAAATAGAAGGATAGAGAGGATGAATACGTGTCTGGAGAGTTGGTGTAGGAGGGAGGGCTTTAAAGTCTTAAGGCATTGGGACCGATTCTGGGGGAGATAGGATCTGTAAAAACCAGATGGGTTGCACCTCAACATCACCGGGACCAATATCCTCGTGGGGAGTTTTGCTAGTGCTGTTGGGGAGAGTTTAAACTAGCTTGGCAGGGGGATGGGAACCTGAAAACAAATTCAAAAGGTAAGGAAGTAAAACAGAAATTGGATAGCAAGAATCTAGAAAGCCAATCTGTAAGACAGAGGAAACAAGGATTAGTAAGTAGTAATTAAGGAGATCTTCCTGTGCTAAATGGTATATATTTTAATGTAAGGAGTATAGCGAATAAGGCAGATGTGCTAAGAGCACAGGCAGACACTTGGGAGTATGACATTATAGCCATTTCAAAAACATGGCTGAAAGAGGGGCAGGTTTGACAGATCAATATTTCTGGTTACCGGATTTTTAGACAAGACAGAAAGGGGGGTAAAAAAAGCGGGGGGGGGGGGTGGTCTGTCACGGTACTGATTGAAGAAACTATTACAGCGGTGAGAAGGGATAATATGTTAGAGGAATCATCAAATGAGGCCATATAGGTCGAATTGAAAAATAAAAAAAGGATGATCACACTGCTGGGTGTGTATTATAGACCCCCAAACAGTGGGAGGGAGATAGGCAAATTGTAGGCAAATTGCTGTGAAGTCCAAAATCCATAAGGTAGAAATAGAGGATTTTAAATATCTAAATATTGATTGGGACAAATTTAGTGTGAAGGGTATAGAGGATGCGGAATTCTTGAAATATATTCAAGAGAACTTTTTTAGTCAGTATGTAGCAAACCCAACATGAGAGGAGGTGGTCTTGGGTTTAGTTTTGGGGAATGAAGCTGGGCAGGTTGAAGGGGTATTACTGGGAGAGCACTTGGGGGCTAGTGGCCATAATTCAGTCAGATTCAGGTTGGTTATGGATAAAGATAAGGATAGGCTTGGAATAAAAGTCCCGAATTGGGGAAAAGCTAATTTTGCTAAGTTAAGGAGTGATTTGGTCACAGTGAACCGGAAACAGCTACTTGTGGGTAAATCAGTGTCGGAACATTGGGAGGCATTCAAGAAGGAGATCCAGAAGACTCAGGCCAAACACGTGCCCTAAAGGAAAAAGGTAGGAATAATAATGGTAGAGCCCCCTGGATGTCTAGGGACTTACAGGGGAGGATAAAGAAAAAAAGGCATGCTTATGTCATATACCAACAGCTAAATACGATAGAATCTTTCGAGGAATATAGAAAGTTAAGAGGCAAAATTAAAAAGGATATTAGGAATGCTAAGAGAGAGCACGAAAGAATCTTGGCTCGTAAAATTAAGGAAAACCCTAAGATGTTCGATACATATATTAAGAGTAAGAGGTTAACAAAACATAGAAACATAGAAAATAGGTGCAGGAGTAGGCCATTCGGCCCTTCGAGCCTGCACTGCCATTCAATCAGTTCATGACTGAACATGCAATTTCAGTACCCCATTCCTGCTTTCTCGCCATACCCCTTGATCCCCCTAGTAGTAAGGACTACATCTAACTCCTTTTTGAACATATTTAGTGAATTGGCCTCAACAACTTTCTGTGGTAGAGAATTCCACAGATTCACCACTCTCTGGGTGAAGAAGTTTCTCCTCATCTCGGTCCTAAATGGCTTACCTCTTATCCTTAGACTATGACCCCTGGTTCTGGACTTCCCCAACATTGGGAACATTCTTCCTGCATCTAACCTGTCTAAACCCGTCAGAATGTTAAACGTTTCTATGAGATCCCCTCTCATTCTTCTGAACTCCAGTGAATACAAGCCCAGTTGATCCAGTCTTTCTTGATATGTCAGTCCCGCCATCCCGGGAATCAATCTGGTGAACCTTCGCTGCACTCCCACAATAGCAAGAATGTCCTTCCTCAAGTTAGGAGACCAAAACTGTACACAATATTTCAGGTGTGGCCTCACCAAGGCCCTGTACAACTGTAGCAACACCTCCCTGCCCCTGTACTCAAATCCCCTCGCTATGAAGGCCAACATGCCATTTGCTTTCTTAACCGCCTGCTGTACCTGCATGCCAACCTTCAATGACTGATGGACCATGACACCCAGGTCTCGTTGCACCTCCCCTTTTCCTAATCTGTCACCATTCAGATAATAGTCTGTCTCTCTGTTTTTACCACCAAAGTGGATAACCTCACATTTATCCACATTGTACTTCATCTGCCATGCATTTGCTCACTCACCTAACCTATCCAAGTCACTCTGCAGCCTCATAGCATCCTCCTCACAGCTCACACTACCACCCAACTTAGTGTCATCCGCAAATTTGGAGATACTACATTTAATCTCCTTGTCTAAATCATTAATGTACAATGTAAACAGCTGGGGTCCCAGGACTGAACCTTGCAGCACCCCACTAGTCACTGCCTGCCATTCTGAAAAGCCCCCATTTACTCCTACTCTTTGCTTCCTGTCTGCCAACCAGTTCTCAATCCACACCAGCACACTACCCCCAATCCCATGTGCTTTAATTTTGCACATTAATCTCTTGTGTGGGACCTTGTCAAAAGCCTTCTGAAAGTCCAAATACACCACATCAACTGGTTCTCCCTTGTCCACTCTACTGGAAACATCCTCAGAAAATTCCAGAAGATTTGTCAAGCATGATTTCCCTTTCACAAATCCATGCTGACTTGGACCTATCATGTCACCTCTTTCCAAATGCGCTGCTATGACATCCTTAATAATTGATCCCATCATTTTACCCACTACCGATGGCAGGCGACCGGTCTATAATTCCCTGTTTTCTCTCTCCCTCCTTTTTGAAAAAGAAAGGGTAGGGCCTATTAGAGACCATGTGTGTCGAGGCAGAGGATGTTGGTAAGGTTCTTACCGAATACTTTGCATCTGTTTTCACAAAGGAAAGGGGCAATGCAGCTACGGCTATCGAGGAGGAGTGTAATATTCTGGATAAAATAAATATAGTAAGAGAGGAAGTATTAAGGGGTTTAGCAGCTTTGAAAGTAGATATCCCCAGGCACGGATGAAATGCATCACAGGCTGTTGAGCGAGTTAAAAGAGGAAATAGCAGAGGCCTTGACCATCATTTTCCAGTCCTCTTTGGATTTGAGCATGGTGCCAGAGGATTGGAGGACTGCTAATGTACTACCCTTGTTTAAGAAGGGAGAAAGGGATAGGCCGAGTCATCATCATCATAGGCAGTCCCTCGGAATCGAGGAAGACTTGCTTCCACTCTAAAAATGAGTCCATAGGTGGTTAAACAGTCCAATACGAGAACCACAGTCTCTGTCATAGGTGGGACAGATAATCGTTGAGGGAAAGCGTGGGTGGGGCTGGTTTGCTGCACGCTCTTTCCGCTGCCTGCGCTTGATTTCTGCATTCTCTCGGTGATGAGACTCGAGGTGCTCAGCGCCCTCCTGGATGCACTTCCTCCACTTAGGGCGGACTTTGGCCAGGGACTCCCAGGTGTCGGTGGGAATGTTGCACTTTATCAGGGAGGATTTGAGGGTGCCCTTGTAACGTTTCCTCTGCCCACCTTTGGCTCACTTGCCGTGAAGGAGTTCTGAGTAGAGCGCTTGCTTTGGGAGCCTCGTGTCTGACATGTGAACAATGTGGCCTGCCCAGCGGAGCTGATCATGTGTGGTCAGTGCTTCAATACTGGGAATGTTGGCTTGGACGAGGAAGCTAACGTTGGTGCGTCTGTCTTCCCTAGGGATTAGTTGGAGTTTCAGGAGACATCGTTGGTGATATTTCTCCAGCGACTCGAGGTGTCTACTGTACCTGGTCCATGTCTCTTAGCCATACAGGAGGGCGGGTATTACTACAGCCCTGTAGACCATGAGATTGGTGGTGGATTTGAGTGTCTGGTCTTCAAACACTCTTTTCCTCAGGCAGCCAAAGGCTGCGCTGGCGCACTGGAGACAGTGTTGAATCTCGTCAATGTCTGCTCTTGTTGATAAGAGGCTCCCGAGGTATGGAAAATGGTTCACATTGTCCAGGGCCATGCCGTGGATCTTGATGACTGTGGCAGAGTGCTGTGCAGCGAGGACAGGCTGGTGGAGGACCTTTGTCTTATGGATGTTTAGCGTAAGACCCATGCTTTCGTACACCTCAGTAAATACGTTGACTATGATTTGAAGTTCAGCATCTGTATGTACACAGACGTAGGCATCGACAGACATTGGGTTGGTCTTGGACCTGGCCTGGAGTTGACGAAGGTTGAAAAGGTTCCCAATGATTCTGTAGTTTAGTTCCACTCCAGCGGGCTGAGTAATTACAGGCCTGTCAGCCTAACCTCAGTGATGGGAAAATTATTGGAAAAAATCCTGAAAGACAGGATAAATCTACATTTGGAAAGACAAGGAATAATTAGGGACGTTCAGCACAGCTTTGTTAAGGGAAGATCGTGTTTGACCAAACACGATCTTCCCTTAAGGAGGTAACCAAGAGGGTTGATTAGGGTAGTGCGTACGATGTAGTGTATATGGACTTTAGCAAAGCTTTTGATAAGGCCCCACATGGTAGACTGGTCACGAAGGTTAAAGCCCATGGGATCCAGGGCAAAGTGACAAGTTGGATCCAAAATTGGCTTGGAGGTACAAAGCAAAGTGTAATGGTTGATGGATGTTTTTGTGACTGGAAGGATGTTGGCGGTGGGGTTCCACAGGGCTCAGTACTGGTTCCCTTGCTTTTTGTGGTATATATCAACAATTTTGATTTGAATATAGGGAATACAATTAAGAAGTTTGACGATGACACTAAAATTGGCTGTGTGGTTGATAATGAAGAAGAAAGTCATGGGCTGCAGGAGGATATCAATCTACTGGTCAGGTGGGCAGAGCAGTGGCAAATGGAATTTAATTCAGAAAAGTGTGCAGTAATGAACTTTGGGAGGGCTAATAAAGAAAGGTTATACATATTGTGGTAGGCCACTTAATAGTGTAGATGAACAAAGGGACCTTGGAGTGCTTTTCCACAGATCCCTGAAAGTAGTAGGTCAGATGGATAAGGTGGTTAAGAAAGCATATGGAATGCTTGCCTTTATTGGCCGAGGCAAAGATTATAATTGCAGGGAGGTTATGCTTAAATTGTTTAATACTTTGGTTAGGCCACAGTTGGAGTACTGTGTGCAGTTCTGGTCGCCGTATTATGGGAAGGACATGATTGCACTAGAAAGGGTGCAGAGGAGATTTACTAGGATACTGCCTGGAATGGAGAATCTTAGTTATGAGGTCTGATTGGATAGGCTGGGTTTGTTCTCATTGGAACAGAGGAGGTTGAGAGGAGACTTCATTGAGGTGTACAAAATATTGAGGGGCCTGGACATAGTGGATAGTAAGGGCCTATTTCCATTGGTGGAGGATCTATTATGAGGGTGCATAGTTTTAAGGTGGTTGGTGGAAGGTTTAGAGGGGATTTGGGGGTAGGGGGGGGCTTCTTTATGCAGAGGGTTGTGGGCATCTGGAACTCACTGCCTGGAAGAGTGGTGGATGCAGAAACTCTCACCACTTTTAAGAGATGGTTGGATGGGCACTTAAAGTGCCGTAACCTGCACCTAGAGCTGGTAGTTGGGATTAGACTGGATAACCTCTTGTTGGCTGATGCAGATATAATGGTAAGTACTGCAGGGAATCGAATACGGCCAGGATGATCTCCTGGTCTAGTTTCAATCGCCTGGATGGGTCGGAGAAGAATTTTCCAGATTTTTTCTCCCTAAGTTGGCCTGGATTTTTATCTGGTTTTTGCCTCTCCCAGGAGATCACATGGCTCGGTTGGGGTGGAGTGTAGAATGTTTCAGTGTAAGGGGTATCGCAGTTGTGTGGAGCGGACTGGTTGGGCTGGGTGCTCTTTGCCTTTCTGCCATTGTTCATTGTTCATAGATTTATATGTAACCTTCAAGGCTGCTGACCGAGGGCCATGTGGCTCTTTGTCGGCCGGCGTGGACACAATGGGCCGAAATGGCCTCCTTCTGCGCTGTAAGTTTCTATTTCTATGTTTCTAAATACCAGCGATGCATATCTACAATTTTTTTCCAGAAAGAAAATTAACTTGCATATAAGTTATCTGACCCTAATGGATAAGGAGCATCAGTACCCTGCTTTAAATTTTGGGAAAAAAATCATTGCTTGTCTCCATCCTTCAGTAAAAAAGGATTTTGTATTGAACATGAACTATGAGCTCGTGTTACCTTGGTACTTCAATGAGATTCTAGTGCAGGCACAAAAGTGGTTCAGAGTCAGGTTATAATTGATCTCTTTATGAGTATAAATTGCACTAAATAGTATTTTTTTTCACTGGATAAAGCTTCAACACTAATGCAAATGGCACTTTTAGAACTCTGCAAAAGAAGTTCTATATTTTATTATAGATTATCTTTTACTTTTATTGCGATGATCTAGTATTAACTTGAAAGAAATACACCCCAAGGGTTGTACTGCATTTCCAAATCAGAACATGATGTTAATTAAATGTAAAGGGTGTTGAAAGCTGTGTGGTATTAACAAATACAAATGCAAAGGAAGATTTGAAACATTGGAACAGTTTTCATTAGAACAGAGCAGGTGATTTGATCAAACTGTTTAAAACGATGATGGGATGGAATAGAATAGATAAAAACAGACTGTTGGCAGTGATTGAGGAACCTAGAATGAGGAGACATAGATAATATGGTTAACAACAACAACCTGTATTTATATAGTGTCTTTAATGTAGTGAAACATCCCAAGGCACTTCACAGGAGTATTATGAGATTTTTTTTAAATGGTTAAATGTAAAAGATTTAGGACAGAGAGCAAGGAAAAAAAAATTACATAGAAGGTTTGCTTCTGTGGATTGCTCTACAAAAGTTAATGCTTGAAGCAGATATAATGGGCCAGATTTTGCTGATAAAATAATGGTGCCTGAATGA
Organism: Pristiophorus japonicus; assembly: GCF_044704955.1. NCBI lineage: Eukaryota > Metazoa > Chordata > Chondrichthyes > Pristiophoridae > Pristiophorus > Pristiophorus japonicus. Next base: position 75,159,441 of record NC_091986.1, on the reverse strand, counting down.
CGCACGCCTTTATTAATGCACAAATTGACCAGAAACTTGTAGCAAGGAAGAGATACCCTGTGAATTGTGAATTACCACAAGATTCTGGCCGATTTGTGTTGCTTCGCTATTTGCTTTGCGAAAACGACATTTCGCGCTTAACCTTCTCAAGATTTTCATGAAGTTGCTGAGGAAGGACATTCTTGCTGTTTTTGAGGAAGGACATTCTTGCTATTGAGGGAGAGCAGCAAAGGTTCAGCAGATTGATTCCCGGGATGGCAGGACTGACATATGAGGAGAGACTGGATCGACTCGGCTTTGGAAGAATGAGAGGGGATCTCATAGAAATATATAAAATTCTGATGGGATTGGACAGGTTAGATGCAGGAAGAATGTTCCCGATGTTGGGGAAGTCCAGAACCAGGGGTCACAGTCTAAGGATAAGGGGTAAGCCATTTGGACCGAGATGAGGAGAAACTTCTTCACTCAGAGAATTCAGTGATCCTGTGGAATTCTCCACCACAGAAACTTGTTGAGTCCAGTTCGTTAGGTATATTCAAAAGGGAGTCAGATGTGGCCCTTATGGCTAAAAAGATCAAGGGGTATGGAGAGAAAGCAGGAGTGGGGTACTGAAGTTGCATGATCAGCCATGATCATATTGAATGGTGGTGCAAGCTTGAAGGGCCGAATGGCCTACTCCTGCACCTATTTTTTTCCATGTTTCTATGTTTCTATTTGCACATTAATTGCCCATTAAACTTGCCACAGAAAGTTAAGTCTAGTAATTAACAATGTAAGTACCCTTTTAACAATGTAATAACTGTTAATGACTGCCAATCAACCTCTCTTGCCCAGAAAGTAAATAATTCTAATTGTGGAGTCTCATTCCTTCAGGTAGTGAATTGTTTTAGGATATTTTTAAAAAGTAAAATTTTTAATTTAAATTTTTCTTCTTACTTTTCCTTTCTGTCTTTTTTCTCTCTCTCTGTTAATCCAATCTTTCTTTTCCTCTCTTTATTTATCTTTCTGTACCTGATTTGGCATTGCATTCACCCAATCTAGTTCACCCTCCTTCTCAGTCATCCCTCTGTTTATTTCTCAATTCTTTAATCACATTGGTTAACGAGATACACTGTTCATCCTGTTGTTCACTTAGGTCCCAGATGCACCTTCTCCAAAGGAGCATACCACTTCAAGGTACAACAAGAGTTGGAGAGTGATGGCTGTGAAGAGGGCGACTGGATTGGACATCACCAAGATCCAGGTTGCTGATTGGAGTGTGGGCAAGTACAGCAGAAGCGGCGAGTGATCTTGGTGAAACATGATCGGGTCCTAGGAGGGACGTGAGTTTGGGGCCCAGAAGAGGTGAGGGCCCAGGGGCAGCACAGGCCAGCCCACACTGTGATATGTGTGCACACTAGGTCCGTGCAGCAGAGCTTGGTCTCCAGTCGTCTTGGTTAATTCTTGCTGCTGGATCAAGGCCTAGCTCTGTCAAGCCTGTGTGATGGCTGGTGTGCAACGGCCACCACACGTTAAAAAAATCCACACACAGGCATCTTCCACCCTTCAGCATGTAGTGTGGGACCTGGAATATTAGGTCCTTCATTGAAACACCTGCAAACTCATTCCTTTTTGACATGGAAGCAAGTCATCCTCGATACAATGGACTGCCTATGATGATGAAATGCACCTTGCCATGCCTTTATCTTCCAGCAATTTGTGGGCTAAATTTTTTAAATCCTGAATGTGCACAAACATGTTTAACTAACAGGGCATGCCATGAGATGCCATCCACCAGCAAAATCTGGTCCATTGTCATCATGTAAGAATATATTAGATTGGTGGTTGAAGGAAAAGGGAATAAAGGGATATGGGAACAAGGCAAGCACATGGGTTTTGAACTATTACTTTCATGAAAGATAAACAGCAACATGGATTGGTTGGGCCGAACGGCTAATTTCAATATAGTTATTTTATTGAATATGAGAACTGTGCTGGGTACAGAAGAATGAACCTTTGTGTTAGTCATTACTGATGATAACCTGGTATCCTAACACAGGTTCAAAATGAACAAACCTTAAGTGAGATTGCAAGAAGGCACTATTGGATGCCAAGCCAAAGAAGGAGATATTAGGAGGATTGACCAAAAACTTGGTCAACGAGGTAGGTTATAATGAGAGTCTTAAAGGAGGAGAGGGAAGGTGAAATTCCAGAGCGCTTGGCCTAGATGGCTGTTGGCACAGTCACCAATAGTAGCACAAAGAGGGGTGGAACGATGTACAAATGACCATAGTTGGAGGAACTGAGTCTTGGGGGATAGGGGAGGGTTTGTAGTACTAGATGAGGTTGCACAGATAGGGAGGCACAAGACTATGAAGGAATTTAAACAGGAGGATGAGAATTTTAAATTGGAAGTGAGGTAGAGTATTTGAAATAAACACTCAACACCAGGTCTGGTTTCGAAGATTCAAGTAGTCTTTATTTGCCCCGGTGGGGAGACCACCTGCTCTCTGTCTGTAGCCAGGCTTCTCCGATAATACAAAGTTCCAAGCAATCTTTTATGCACTTAATGATGCATGTCAGCCTCGTGCACAATCCCTTGGCACAATTTGATTAGCCTAAAGCCCGCGTGCCCAGTGGCTGATTGGTTACTTCCCTTCCACATCACATAATCACTCACCTATGTTTTATGCCTAACTGGCATAACATTAAGGTACCGCCTCCATTTTCGGTCGGCAATACATCTGTTTAAAGTTTGCATGAAGTTTGTGGTTTGTATATTCAAAGCCGTTATTGCTTCTTGGACAACGCTGTTTATAAACCACATCCCGTGCTTGTGCTTCAGACGTTATTTCAGGGGATTTACTTCAGCTAAAGCGTGTCTGCGGTTTATGTGTATGCACTGTCTCAGCTAGTGTGCAGGTTGCATTGTTAACCCCTTAATTCCTGAAGGGTGCAATGTCCCACTTCAGAAGCATTGGGGGACAGGGAGCCAATGAAGCCTAGGAAGGACAGGGATGATGGGTGAGTAGGAATTCTTATGGGATAGGATATGAGCAGCAGAGTTTTGGAAATTAGTGGAAGATGGAGGATGGGAGGGTGGAGGATGGGAAGGTGGTTGGTGGATGGGAGGGTGGTTGGTGGATGGGAGGGTGGATAGTGGCGGAGGGTGGAGGATGGGAAGGTGGTTGGTGGATGGGAGGGTGGTTGGTGGATGGGAGGGTGGTTGGTGGATGGGAGGGTGGATAGTGGAGGATAGGTGGGCGGAGGGTGGAGGATGGGAAGGTGGGGGTGGATGGGAGAGTGGGAAGGTGGGGGGTGGATGGGAGAGTGGGAGGGTGGAGGGAGGATGGGAGGATGGATGAGAGGGTGGAGGATGGGAGGCCGGGAGTGAAGCATTGGAATAGTTGAGTCTGGAGGTGACAAAGACATAGACGAGGGCGGCAGCAGCAGATGGGCCAAGGAAGTGGTAGAGGCGTGTGATGCTACGGAGGTGAATGTAGGCTGTCTTTGTAATGGAGGAAATATAGATGTAGAAGCTCCTTTTAAAAAGGAGTCGGATAAATATCTAGTTGGGAATGGGATTAAAGGTTATAGGGCTAGACAGTAGACTGATATGATCAAATGTTCCAATGGAAAACAATGTTGCTATGGTAATGGGGGAAGGGGAAATATTATTTATAGAGTGCAGCAAAGTAGGATTCAATAGTAATAATATAGCGATGCAGGAATATTCTTGCATTTTCTTTAATTGTCAGGGAATATTTGTGCAGAATATGCCCTTAGGAAATGAAATGGAGCCATGATAGAGTCGATTGTATACTGCCTGTGGAAGGATTGGTTGTTGGAGGGATATCTTCTGTTGGCTTCAAACTTGTCTCTTGTATCAGATTCTCTGAGGCCTATGGTTTGCAGCGCTTTGTAATGGAGAATGAAATACAAAGATGGGGAGGGAAGGAGGGTAGTTTCATAACATAGCAGTTCCCTGCCCTCCCCCACATATATTATTGATAAGAACATGAAACTGTTGATCCAACATTCCTCTACTGGAACTGACTGAGAGCTGTATCATGGGAGGTTCCCTCTCTCTCTCTCCCCTCTGATCCCCTCTCCCCGCCATCACCCCCCACCCCCCCCACAGTACCTCTTTCCCTGCCCCACACTCTCTCTGCCCCAGTCTCTCTCGCTCTCGCTCCCATACCCACTTTCTCTCTTGCTTTCCCCCCAGTCTCTCTCTCCCAGTCTATCTCGCTCTGCCCAGTCTCTCTCTCTCTCTATCCCCGAGTCTCTCTATCCCCCAGTCTCTCTCTCCCCCAGTCTCTCTCTCCCCCCAGTCTATCTCTGTCCCCAGTTTCTCCCTCTCTCCCCAGTCTCTCTCTACCCCCAGTTTCTCTCTCGCCCCCAGTTTCTCTCTCTCTCTCTCTGCCTCTCTATCTCTCCCATTCTCCCCAAGACTCTCACTCCCCCCAGTTTCATTCTACCCCCAATCTTTCTCTCTCGCTCTCTCTCTGTCTCTCTCTCTCTCTAACTCAGTCTCTCTCCCCCCTGCCCCACAATCTCTCTCTTTCTCTCCTACCCCTGATTTATTCTCTCTTTCAGAAGGCCGGGAAAATGTTTGTGTATGTAAGCAATATTCTCGGCAAAAGTCCTGGAGATAACCCAAAAGCCTTGAAATCAGCTCCATTGGCAATGGGCTCCGTGGTTTGGCCGCACTTCCGGCTTCCTCGTATTTAGCACTGCACATGCGCGACCGGATTGAATGTGCATATGCAAAAAGGGGGCGATGTTCAAGGCGCACATGCACAGAAGGACACAGAAAAGTTGTTGCAAATAATCACTCTGTTAAAATTACAGTCGGGTCTTAATGGTGTCATTAAACACAAAATACATATGTAAAGACGGATCCTGTTAGGTCCTTGCTGCCTGCTCAGGAAAGCAAGTTCAAATTGCAGATGTTGCGATCATGGAGGCTTTTGGACAGGTAAGAGCCAGGGTGACTTTAACTGCCCACCTGCCAGGTTTCTGCTGAGTGTATAGGGTTAAAATTGTTCCCATTGTTGCATTTCCGGAGATGCTGACTTTTGTAAATTGGGGCCCTGTCCGTCTGTTCAGATGGATATAATTATCCCATGGTACTATTCTAGGGTGACCATATCTTCTGAACTGAATCTAAGGACACACAGGGTGGGAGCACTGCAAAGTAGTCTGGACGGAAAACGTAGGGTGCGCAACATAGCGAGGCAAAACATTTTATTTTGATGCAAACAAAATCTGCAAAAAGCACTAGGGGCTAGAACCTCCACTTTTGAGCTTATCGCCCAAAAATGGGTGTTATTTCTGGCGTGGGCAGTAAAAAAGGGTTTTCAGATCGCCTGCTTCTTGCCCATTCTCAAAACACCTAGTTTACATTTTTGAAAATGGGCGTTACCGTGAGCGATATCAAATGGGCGACAGCGTTAAATTTTTTTGACCTGCTGTAAAGTATGGCCGTCCTTTGCAAATACATGGCATCGCTCGTTTCCCGCGATTCAGGAGGTCAAGGGTCATCATGACATGCGCAGAAGAGGAGACAGAGAGAGAGGCACTGAAAGCGTCTGTGGCTGTGATGTGTGCTTATCTGGCTGTTGTGGGAGGCATGACAGAGATTCACCAGTAGCAAAAAGCCTACTAAGCACCAAGAACATAGTTGGCACCGAGTTTTTGTCCAACTAATAAGATATAACATGGCAGGGATGGAGGAGGCCCTGGAGCTGGTAGCGAGGAACACTGGTGGCAGAGGGCTCCCAATGGTCCCAGAGCGCGACACTCCACCCCTAGGTTCCACACCACCACTGCAAACGACAGATGCGAGCAAGGACCAAGATCCTACTTCTGCATCAGAGAATGTTGCCCCCTTGGCACCTCCCGCTCCTGTACCCACCCAACGACTGCATCTACCTTCATTCCCCTCCAATGAGGCATCACCTGAGGAGCTCCTCGGTCAGACACCATGGAGCGAGGAGGGGAAGGGATAGAGGTGGGGAGAAGAAAGAGAGGGGGGAAGGAAAGTGAGGTGCATGTCTGCAGGTGATGGTTGTGTTATATCTCCATCTGGGTGTATGCAATTTGTTGCAATGTTTGGGGGCTGGGGACCACGTTCCTGCTTTGCCTTTGTATTCTGTGTTGCTGGACATGGTGACCATGTGATTTATGTCAATGGTGGAAAAAGTGGGGTGTGGGCGGGGGTTGACTGTTATTGGCCGTGTTACTTGTGATTTCAGACCAAGGTTGGTATTAAACTTTTGTTATTGAACATAACCTTGTTGTGCATTGTCTCAGATAACTGGACCATTACACACTGGTGACTCCTTACTGTGAAACGGTTAAATACAATTAAATATCAATCAACGTAAACTGTAAACTTTAACTGGCATCAAGCTGATGGGCACCATTGAAGTCTGAGCTGCACACACACAGCAGTGTGTCAGCGTTGTCAATCACATCAGCGCTCTTTTCGGCAAATCTTTCCGATATCAGCTCCTCATGTAAGAGTGGGATTTAACAAATGCCAGCCACACTGCTGGCATCCGTCCTGGTTAGTTCCACTTTTTGTGGTTTTTTTTTTGAGCTGGCGATATTCTGGGCGATATGAGTGCGAGGTGGTGAAATTGAAGGTGGGCGATCTCCATGGCAGCTAGTTTGGGTAAATATGCTCTTTATGACGCCGGGCGTTATTAATGAATCTTGGCGTTAAGTCTGCGAGAAAAGTAACGCTGGCGATAATATGAGTGTTGAAATCCCCCATTCTGCTGATTCCGCCCAAAGAAAGTGGGCGGGTGGTAATATTTTTTCTCGCCGTTAAGCCCATGGGGAAAATAACGCTCGGCGATAAGTCTCCTAAAAAAGCCTGTCAGTTTCCATTTTGTGCCAAAATGGGCGATATCAGGGCGTTATACGTCATTTCAGCGGTTAAATGGGCGTTAAGCAGGCAAAAAAAGTGGAGGGTCTACCCCTCAAACTTTCCAGCTGAATAATGTGGCTGCTGTTCACAGCATTTGTTGGCTGCAATCATGGTTGCTCCCCCTCCGCACAGCCCGACAGTCACCTACACCAGCCGAGACCGTGGAGTGCGCTCTGATCCGGCTCCCAGCACAACTACACATCCCAGCTCCAACCACTGCTCATTAGTCTGGTTACCAGCGGCCAACTAAATTTCACTGGACTATGTGGGGATTCGGTGGCGGGGAGGGGCGCGGAGCATGCATACTGCGGCCACAGAGCACAATCTTTGCATTACTCAGTGAGTCCATTCCATCTATTGGTTGAAAGCAAGAGAATTACATCCTTCCCACCAATTAGAACACGCCCTGCCACACAGCCCCGCCCACTTTATTGACCGACTGCAGGCCAGCTTGGGGTCACGGGCTTTCTGTTTAGATGCTGCGCATATTCGGGGATGGGTTTCCTGAAATAGGGACTCTTCAGTGGAAATTGTTTGCACGGGGATACAGTCACTTATCTGGGGACTTTCCCTGGAAAATGGGGATGTATGGTCACACTCTACTATTCGAAGAAGAGCATGGAGTTCTCCTGGTATCTTGGCCAACACCAATCCACCAAGCAACACCAGCAAAAACAGATTATCTAGTCAGTTATCTCATTGCTGTTTATGGGAGCTTTCTGTGCATGAATTGAGTGTCACATTTTCCCATGAATCAAAAGGGACTGCACTTCAAAAATAATTTATTAGCTGTGAAAGGTGTGACATTAATGCATATACTTCTTTCCATCTCTCCCTCCATTTTTCCTCCCCTACCTTTACCTTCCTTTCCCGACTCTTTTCTTTCCCCTTTCTTTCCCTCCTCTCTGTTACAGAGACATATATAAGCAGGCCATGTCAGTCCACTTATTTGATTGGATGCCGATCTGGAACAGATGGAGGTGGTTAAAGCAGCAAAACATAGTACTGCAAAAAAAAAGGGGCACTGGAAAACAAATTATTTTGGAGTGTGACCCAATTGCAGGGGGTATTTGTTTAAAGTGCACAACTAAAATAGTTGAACTGGTAATGTGTAGTGTGACTGTTAAACCTTTTGCTAATAAACCAACTAGTTCTTAACAAAAAAAAACATTGTACTGCCTGGGTGCTGCTGTTGACTGAAAGTACTTGCCTGAGGCCTTCTTTCTCCTTTAATGAAGACTCTTGCAATAACAAATAAGCCATTTGGCATCAGTGCAGTTTATGTAATCCATCTAAAATTAACTATCCTCTAACAATTATACTGGATGGTTGTCAGAGACGTAGAGACCAACAAAGCAATCAATGGGTTTAAATGAACACAGTTTGAGTTGAAGCCCTTGATTGAATTATTGTCTAATGATTCACTCACTGACTGCTGTACTCTGGATTTACCTTCCTGTTATGGCTGAATGTCAAAGTGCGAGAGGTTAGGGAGAAATATTTTACCTGAGGAGTTGCTATCAATTGAAGCAAGTTAATTTAATGTGGGGTATTAAAAGTCTCAATGTAAGATTAAATAAGAATCCATCAAACTGTTCTGAAATGAAATCCAAAGCTAATGGTTTCTTGCTGTAGCAATAAGTTTTAGTACCTTAAAAGTCAGAGTCTTCGATACTTCAGTGACACCTGTGCAATCCCATTCTCCTGAGGTTTTTTGTATTCCCTTCATCTGTCACATTACACCACACCCAGAGTTAAAAGGAATGCTTCATTAATTGGCTGAAGTAGATGAGAATAGCCTGCAGCTCAACTGTATGGCTGCCACAGAGGCCACAATGCTTTGGTGGGTATTTTAACAAACTGTTTTCTTTCTCCCGGCAACTCTACATCACAGGTGAAACGAATTGTACACTGACTGTCTTGGCTTGCAAATCCTCGCAGGCTGCCTGTTGGGAAGCCACAGGCTGTCAGTGCTGCTGTTCACAGCAAAGCTGTGAAAACAAACACTCTGAGATCATAAGTGCTGATGACAGAATCCCCAACACAACAAACAGACCCTTGATCTAAAAAAAACAAGAATTCTACCCCCTTCCCCTGTATCCCTTCACCATCTCTAATCCCCACTCGTGTTACTGACTTCAAACTCTCAAGTCTGAACATCTGCAGTGCTCTGCCATCCCTGGTATATTTGAGATTTGTGCTTTATGTAGTTTAGGCTTTTCTTATGACTTACTTGGCAATATATTTTAAGCTGAGTTTCTTTAATTTCTAAACATATGTGATGTCAAATTGGGATTTTGTCCATATTTGCATTATTCTACCTTGAATATGCACTTACCATGGTTGAAATGTACTGATAACTAACTATTCTAGTAATAGGATCCTGGATAGTGATTGCATTGCTTTAGAGATATGAGCTAGAAATTGGACTTCTGCTTGAAGCAGGCGGCAAGTAAATGCAGCGTTTGGCACCAGGTCTCAGCTGGATTTGGAAGTCACCAATCTGGGCTAGCTACGATGCCAGCAGTAGCCCTTAGAACTCATTTTAGTGTAGAAGCAAGTCATCCTTGACACCAGGGGACTGCCCAAGAAGAAGCAGCCCTCAGGTAGGTCTTGGGAGAGGCAGGGAGGCAAACATAAGGATCAAGCATAGGCACACAGAGACATCCACCGACTCCTCTCGGCTCCACATTCAGGTAAGTAAAAAGAGAAAAACTTATCTCTTCTACCTTAGGCCACCATAGACCTGAAAAAACGGAGTAGAGCATGCTCGGTGCATGCTTTGCCCAGTTTGTGTTCAATTTGGCATCGGGGTCCTGAAACAACCATTAGGTCCATGATTAGCAGATTCAAGAGGCTTAACACCTGTTTCAGGTGGGTGCCCTGGATGACTAAATGTCACCTAGTAACAAAATAATGGTCGCTGAACTTCAGGTGCAAATCAGGTGAGGAAGTTCTGGGCCTAATTTCTCCCTCGCTTTACACCTGTAAAACTGGTGAAACAAGGTTTCTGATATTAAGTTAATATTAATATTTGGCTGCAAATTCAAGCATTTACTGTGTTGCCTAATGTAAATTGGATATTCACGACCCTGACCTGTCCAGGTATGCTGCCGACTACTGGGCTCCCATGCACCCTTCCTGCCAACCTGTAAAATTTGAAGCTAGCATTTCCTCAGTATTGTGCTGAAATGCTAGCATGGATTATGAACTCCAGGACTTGGACCTACAACCTGACTCCAAGGTAAGAGTGCTAATAGCTGAACCATAATGACACTGTGGTAGCAAGCAAATGAATTTGGAGCTATAAAGTGGGTGGGCTAAAGAATGGCTTATGAATTTTAAACATAATGAATTATGCATACGATACCAAAAAAACAAATGAATTGGCCCTACTTTGTGTTGCCATCCATAAAGATGCACAAGATTAATCATGTATATCACCAGTGATATTTCCAATGGTACAGTAATGGGGATATATCTCAAAGACACTTGGATATTCTAACCTTGTATAGATCATTGGTAAGGTCATATATGTAATTTTAGGGTAAATTTAATGACTACATGCTCCTGGTACAGGTCATGACCTGCCAGGCGTGCATAGCAAAGAAATTATGGATGGACATGCCACAGTTGTTGATCTAATAATTTCCACACTGGAAGTCGCATTCATTACATTTAGCCTCTTATGTGCACATCATTTTCTAAAAGGACCTTGATGTGTGGTGAAAGGTTCAGAGGAGAGTGACCTGGATAATTCTGGGACTCTGGAAGGGAAAATCATAAACTTGAACTGGTTCTTCTTGGAGATAAAAACTGCGAGAGGATTTGTGATCCAGGGTTTTAATATATTGAGGAGCATGGATAAAAGGTAGAAGTAAGAAGTACGGTAGAAGTGAGCACATAAGGGCAAAAGTAACCAGCCTTGAGGGAGAGTGCTTAGTGAATATAGGGACTTGATTCCCAGCAAAAGCAATTAGTGCCATGTCAAGCAAATCCTTCACAAAGTAGCTGGATAAATATTTGTTTTAGGAATAGTATTATAGTTATAAGAATAAGTGTAGATAGATAATTAAATACTCCATGGAGGAAGTGTTGTTTTGTACTCCTGGAAATGCCATCTTGTCCCCAGTTGTTTTATGTTGATTAATGGAGGTGAAAGAATGTTTAATCATTATGGAATAGATTCATTACCTGGGTAGTAATCTGTCAAAGCAGATTGACCACTCATTCTCATTTAATTAAAATCAATGGAATCAGAATCAGTCAGGTTCTCTAACGGGTAGACAATCCACTTTGCCAGATGGTGAATTCCAAAATCTATCCCTCTGGTTTTCTCAGTTACATTTTGCGATCATAAAGACATTTAATCATCTGAGGCAACATTCTGTATAGTGAGTGGGATGCAGTCCGCAAAAGCGTGTATAGTACATAGTCTGTGGAAGAAGTGGCTTTATTTTTTCTCGTGTTGTAACTGTTAAAGATGAGAAAGACTTTCACTTTGTGCGGACTCATGATCTCAGTTTAGCTTTGATCTATGTCCTACTGCAATTGCAATACATACTATTTGAATTAAGAGTTCATTTTAAATGTCACTCCTCCTCAGATTGGTCACTGTCTTTACTTACTAGGCTGAATTGTGGATAATAGATAAATATATATTTGTGCACAATATTATGAGTAAGAGCTACAGATTGCCTAAAATACTTTATCTGTGAATAGAATGGAGTTAAAGCGATTGCATGACTAATTATTCCTAGAGAATGTATTTATATAATAACTCACAGATTACAAATCATAATTAAAGCTATTAAATAAGGACTAACCTATGCTCTAAGGCTGCACCCTTGCTTGTTTTTACATCATTAAATAAATAAATATGCCCTGACAAAATCAGGTGTGGAATGATAGAAAAGAGTTTAAGGGTGGAGGAGGTGTGCTCTTGATCTGGTTTCATGGATTTTAAAAGATTATAGATGGAATTTGTCTAGATATTAAAAAAAAACTAGGATTGCTAGCTGAAATTAGTACTGGGGAATAAACTGATCATAAAGCAATAAGAACAACTTGCATTTAGATAGCATCTTTAATGTAGAAAAAACATCCCAAGGCGTTTGGAGTTGGAATTAATATTTGCTGTAGAGACGCAAAGGTTATTTGTACTGTTGGCAAAATAAATAACCCTTCAAGGCTAGAAAGCTTCAATGAACCTGGTTTGTAGCATCATCATCATCATCATAGGCAGTCCCTCGAAATCGAGGAAGACTTGCTTCCACTCTAAAAGTGAGTTCTCAGGTGACTGTACAGTCCAATAGGGGAATTACAGTCTCTGTCACAGGTAGGACAGACAGTCATTGAAGGAAAGAGTGGGTGGGGAGTCTGGCTCCTTCCGCTGACTGCGTTTGGTTTCTGCACACATTTACCACAAAGTGTCCTCCGATAATGCTGAAGGTTGAATTAAATGGACTCCCGGTGTCAATGGAGCTGGACACGGGCACGAGTGAGTCCATAATGAGCAAAAAGACTTTCGATAAATAGTGCTGCAGCAAGGCCTCAAGGCCAGTCCTGACTCCCATTCGTACTAAACTGAGAACGTACACAAAGGAACTGATTCCCGTAATTGGCAGTGCTACCGTAAAGGTCTCCTACAATGGAGTGGTGCAAAAATTACCACTCTGGTTGGTACCAGGCAATGGCCCCATGCTGTTCGGCAAGAGCTGGCTGGGAAAGATTGAGCGCTCTTGTTCGTCGACGACACTTCATGTGCCCAGGTCTTAAATACGTTCCCCTCGATGTTCGATCCAGGTATCAGGAAGTTCCAAGGAGCAAAAGTGCAGATCCATTTGATTCCGGGGGCACGACCCATCCATCACAAGCCGAGAATTGTACCATACATGATGAGGGAGAAGGTGGAGATCAAGCTGGACCGGTTGCAATGAGAGGGCATCATTTCGCCGATCGAATTCAATAAGTGGGCTAGTCCGATTGTTCTAGTCCTCAAGGAAGATGGCACCATCAGAATCTGTGGTGATAACAAAGTAACTATCAATCATTTCTCTCTGCAGGATCAATACCCGCTACCAAATGCAGACGACCTATTTGCGACGCTGGCGGGAGGAAAAATGTTCACGAACTTGGACTTGACCTCAGCCTACATGACACAGGATTTGGATGAATCACCGAAGGGCCTCACATGCATCAACACGCACAAAGGTCTCTTCATTTACAACAGATGCCCATTTGGGATTCGATCAGCCACGGCAATATTCCAGAGGAACATGGAAAGCTTGCTGAAGTCGGTCCCGCGTACCGTGGTCTTCCAGGACGACATCTTGGTGTCAGGTCGGGACACCATTGAGCACCTGCAGAACCTGGAGGAGGTTCTTAGTCGACTTAATCATGTGGGGCTCAGGTTAAAATGCTTGAAGTGCATTTTCCTGGCACCTGAAGTGAAGTTCCTGGGGAGAAGAATCGTGGCGGATGGCATCAGGCACACTGACTCGAAGACGGAGGCAATCAAGAACGCACCGAGACCACAGAACGTGACGGAGCTGCGGTCGTTTCTAGGACTCCTGAATTACTTTGGTAACTTCTTACTGGTTCTTAGCACATTGTTAGAACCACTGCACTCTTTACTGTGTAAAGGAGATGAATGGGTATGGGGTAAAAGCCAATAAAATGCCTTTGAGAAAGCTAGAAAACTGTTATGCTCAAACAAATTGCTTGTGTTGTATGATCCATGTAAGCGTTTGGTACTAGCATGTGATGCGTCGTCATACGATGTCTGGTGTGTATTGCAACAAGCTAATGAATCTGGGAAATTGCAATCGGTTGCTTATGCATCCAGAAGTCTGTCTAAGGCTGAGAGAGCCTACAGCATGATTGAAAAAGAAGTGTTAGTATGTGTTTATGGGGTAAAGAAAATGCATCAATATCTGTTTGGGCTCAAATCTGAATTGGAAACCGACCATAAGCCACTTAGATCCCTCTTTTCTGAAAGTTAGGGGATAAATACGAATGCATCGGCCCGCATCCAGAGAAGAGCGCTCGCGTTGTCCGCATACAACTACGCCATCCGCCACAGGCCAGGCAAGAAAACTGTGTCGATGCTCTCAGTAGGCTGCCATTGCCCACCTCGGGGGGACAGATGGCACAGCCCGCAGATTTAGTTATGGTAATAGCAGCATTCGAGAGTGAACAATAACCTGTTACCGCCCGATGAGCCAGGACCCTTTACTGTCCTTAGTAAAAAAAACTGTGTGCTCCATGGGAGTTGGTCTAGTGTCCCGTTAGAGATGCAGGAAGAAATAAAGCCGTACCAGTGGCGCAGAGATGAAATGTCCATACAGGCAGACTGCCTCCTATGGGATAATTGGGTAGTTGTGCCAAAAAAGGGCAGGGACACTTTCATTAGTGACCTCCACAGTACCCACCCAGGCATTGTAATAATAAAAGCGATAGCCAGATCCGGTGGTCCGGTATCGATGCGGACTTAGAGTCCTGCGTGCACAAATGTAACACATGTTCACAGTTAAGCAATGCACCCAGGCAGGCGTCACTAAGTTTATGGTCCTGGGCCTCCAAACTGTGGACCAGGGTCCATGTCGACTAGGCAGACCCATTCTTGGGAAAAATGTTCCTTGTGGTTGTAGATGCGTACTCCAAATGGATTGAATGTGAGATAATGTCGGCAAGCACATCCGCTGCCACCATTGAAAGCCTGCGGACCATGTTTGCCACGCACAGCCTGCCCGATGACCTTGTGAGTGACAAAGGACCGTGCTTCACCAGCACCGAGTTCAAAGAGTTCATGACCCGCAATGGGATCAAACATGTCACTTCTGCCCTGTTCAAACCAGCGTCCAATGGTCAGGCAGAGCGAGCAGTGCAAACAATCAAGCAAAGCTTGAAGAGGGTAACTGAAGGCTCACTGCAGACTCGCCTATCCCGAGTCCTGCTTCGTTACCGCACAAGACCCCACTCGCTCACTGGGGTCCCCCCCGCTGAACTGCTCGTGAAAAGGGCACTTAAGACAAGGCTCTCGTTAGTCCACCCTGATCTACACGAACAGGTAGAGAGCAGGCGGCTTCAACAGAATACATATCATGATTGTGCAAATGTGTCACGTGAAATCGAGATTAATGACCCTGTATTTGTGTTAAACTATGGACAAGGTCCCAAGTGGCTTCCCGGCACTGTCGTGGCCAAAGAGGGGAGTAGGTCAAACCTTCAATTGGACTCAGCTGCAGGAAACACTTGGACCAAACCAAACTCAGATTGATGGACTCTCCAGAACAACGCACAATAGACTCTACCTTTTTTGATCTTCCAACACACACACAAGTGGCAACCGACCCAACTGTTGACCATGAAGCAGCACCCATCATCTGCAACAGCTCAGCAGGGCTCACCATACCCAGCAGCCCAGCAAGGCCAGCTGCATAGCAGCCCAGTGAGGAACCAACAAAAGACTCACCAAAACCAGCATTTGCAATGAGACGATCAACCAGGGAAAGAAAGGCCCCAGATCGACTCACATTGTAAATAGTTACACTATTGATTTTGGAGGGGGGAGAGTGGGGGGGAGAATGATGTTCTATATGTAAACCTGCAAATACCTTTTTTAACCACCAGAGGGCTCATCCCCTGGAGTCCCAAGGGATCCCACAATCCCTTGGAAGCACCTGTACATATAAAGGAGACCTCACAGGCTGGAGAGATACTCTGGAGACCAGAATAAAGGACTACGGTCACAAATTACTTTGAGCTCACAGTATCTGGTCAGATTTGTGGTGTCCCTGCACTGTACTACAAACTCACACAAGGCATGTACTGCAGACACAGTCACTACGTGACCTTCCTTTAGTCCCAGGACCAAGGAGTGCTGATGCTGGGTGGGACCTCCCCTTTTATACCTGGAAACCCAGGTGAGGAGCATCTCCCACAAGTTCACCACCCGTGGTCAGGGTGTGCATTTCTAGAGTATAAGTACTGTGTACAGGAGTTGCATGAAGGTTACAGTTACATGAAGATTACCGTTGCATGATGGTTACATACATGACAAGATTGTTTATGCAAGACATAACAGGAGGCCCGTTGGACACAGCCAAAAGTCAGTTGGTGTAGATAGCCGTGTAGGACAATGCCTAGAGTCAAGCCTTGAGGATCTGTATAAGAATATAAGAACGTAAGAAATAGGAACAGGAGTAGGCCATACAGCCCTCAAGCCTGCTCCGCCATTCAATAAGATCATGGCTGATCCGATCATGGACTCAGCTCCACTTCCCCGCCGATTCACCATAACCCCTTATCCCCTTATTGTTTAAGAAATGGTCTATTTCTGTCTTTAACTTTATTCAATGTCCCAGCTTCCACAGCTCTCTGAGGCAGCGAATTCCACAGATTTACAACCCTCTCAGAGAAGAAATTTCTCCTCTGCAGCGAGACACGGTGAAGTAATATGGAGTCAGAAACAAATGGTCGAAAGGTAAAAAGCAATAGTGGAAGGCTGAGTAAACAAAGGCAAGAAACAAAAAAAGGCCACACTACATCATAATTCTAAAAGGACAAAGGGTGTTAAAAAAACAAGCCTGAAGGCTTTGTGTCTTAATGCAAGGAGTATCCGTAATAAGGTGGATGAATTAACTGTGCAAATAGATGTTAATGGATATGATGTGATTGGAATTACGGAGACGTGGCTCCAGGATGATCAGGGCTGGGAACTCAACATCCATGGGTATTCAACATTCAGGAAGGATAGAATAAAAGGAAAAGGAGGTGGGGTAGCATTGCTAGTTAAAGAGGAGATTAATGCAATAGGTAGGAAGGACATGAGCTTGGATGATGTGGAATCTATATGGGTAGAGCTGCAGAACACCAAAGGGCAAAAAACGTTAGTGGGAGTTGTATACAGACCTCCAAACAGTAGTAGTGATGTTGGGGAGGGCATCAAACAAGAAATTAGGGGTGCATGCAATAAAGATGCAGCAGTTAAAGCCAAGGAAGTGGCATACAAATTGGCCAGAAATAGCAGCGAACCCGGGGACTGGGAGAAATTTAGAACTCAGCAGAGGAGGACAAAGGGTTTGATTAGGGCAGGGAAAATGGAGTACGAGAAGAAGCTTGCAGGGAACATTAAGATGGATTGCAAAAGTTTCTATAGATATGTAAAAAGAAAAAGGTTAGTAAAGACAAACATAGGTCCCCTGCAGTCAGAATCAGGGGAAGTCATAACGGGGAACAAAGAAATGGCAGACCAATTGAACAATTACTTTGGTTCAGTATTCACTAAGGAGGACACCAACAACCTTCCGGATATAAAAGGGGTCAGAGGGTCTAGTAAGGAGGAGGAACTGAGGGAAATCCTTATTAGTCGGGAAATTGTGTTGGGGAAATTGATGGGATTGAAGGCCGATAAATCCCCAGGGCCTGATGGACTGCATCCCAGAGTACTTAAGGAGGTGCCTTGGAAATAGCGGATGCATTGACAGTCATTTTCCAAAATTCCATTGACTCTGGATCAGTTCCTATCGAGTGGAGGGTAGCCAATGTAACCCCACTTTTAAAAAAAAAAGGAGGGAGAGAGAAAACAGGGAATTATAAACCGGTCAGCCTGACATCAGTAGTGGGTAAAATGATGGAATCAGTTATTAAGGATGTCATAGCAGCGCATTTGGAAAGAGGTGACATGATAGGTCAAAGTCAGCATGGATTTGTGAAAGGGAAATCATGCTTGACAAATCTTCTGGAATTTTTTGAGGATGTTTCCAGTAGAGTGGACAAGGGAGAACCAGTTGATGTGGTATATTTGACTTTCAGAAGGCTTTCGACAAGGTCCCACACAAGAGATTAATGTGCAACGTTAAAGCACATGGGATTGGGGGTAGTGTGCTGACATGGATTGAGAACTGGTTGTCAGACAGAAAGCAAAGAGTAGGAGTAAATGGGTACTTTTCAGAATGGCAGGCAGTGACGAGTGGGGTACCGCAAGGTTCTGTGCTGGGGCCCCAGCTGTTTACACTGTACATTAATGATTTGGACGAGGGGATTAAATGTAGTATCTTCAAATTTGCGGATGACACTAAGCTGGGTGGCAGTGTGAGCTGCGAGGAAGATGCTATGAGGCTGCAGAGTGACTTGGATAGGTGAGGTGAGTGGGCAAATGCATGGCAGATGAAGTATAATGTGGATAAATGTGAGGTTATCCACTTTGGTGGTAAAAACAGAGAGACAGACTATTATCTGAATGGTGACAGATTAGGAAAAGGGGAGGTGCAACGAGATCTGGGTGTCATGGTACATCCGTCATTGAAGGTTGGCATGCAGGTACAACAGGTGGTTAAGAAAGCAAATGACATGTTGGCCTTCATAGCGAGGGGATTTGAGTACAGGGGCAGGGAGGTATTGCTACAGTTGTACAGGGCCTTGGAGTATTGTGTACAGTTTTGGTCTCCTAACTTGAGGAAGGACATTCTTGCTATTGAGGGAGTGCAGCGAAGGTTCACCAGATTGATTCGCAGGATGGTGGGACTGACATATCAAGAAAGACTGTATCAACTGGGCTTGTATTCACTGGAGTTCAGAAGAATGAGAGGGGATCTCATAGAAATGTTTAAAATTCTGACGTGTTTAGACAGGTTAGATGCAGGAAGAATGTTCCCAATGTTGGATAAGTCCAGAACCCGGGGTCACAGTCTAAAGATAAGGGGTAAGCCATTTAGGACTGAGATGAGGAGAAACTTCTTCACCCAGAGAGTGGTGAACCTGTGGAATTCTCTACCACAGAAAGTTGTTGAGGCCAATTCACTAAATATATTCAAAAAGGAGTTAGATATAGTCCTTACTACTAGGGGGATCAAGGGGTATGGCGAGAAAGCAGGAATGGGGTACTAAGGTTGCATGTTCAGCCATGAACTGATTGAATGGCGGTGCAGACTCAAAGGGCCGAATGACCTACTCCTGCACCTATTTTCTATGTTTCTATGTTTCCTCATCTCTGTTTTAAATGGGTGGCCCCTTATTCTAAGATTGTGCCCCCTAGTTTTAGTGTGCAGTATCGCAAGAGGTTCAATGACCTCAAATGAGTGGTCAATTTCAGTGAATGCTTCTTCAAATGCCATATCCTACCAACTGCACCACTAGCCTCAGCCACTGCTCAAATCACCACACCCCCATAACTTACCTACCAACAATCTGTATCAATCAGGCCACATACCTAACAATTATAGCTTCACCTCACCCTCACATACTTACCACTGCTGCAAGCCTCACACCCACATCTCACAGCTTGCACACAATGTTAGCTTTCAACCATGGCAGCCACATTAGCCAAACACATTGCACCATATTCACTAACACACTTCCCTTTGTCTTGCAGAACAAGTTGGCGCACAACCGGAGGCAGCAAGATCTGCATGTTCTAATCCCGATGGAGGGGATGGTGCTGGCCATGATTGGGATGGCCATTGCTGAGGCCGTGGCCAGTGGCGGGGCTGAAACCATCGTGCATGATGGTATCTTCATACCTAATCCACCTTCTCAAGTTCGACTTCCCCCTCATCCCGCACATTCTTCTGATTTAGAAGCTGCAGATGGTATAAGCATGCTTCTCTTAATTTCCCCCTCTCCCTGCACCACAACCTAACCCTTGTGCCTTTCTCCTTTCAAATGCTCAAGATGTGCAACCTGGCCAGGCAGTGGTCGAACACCAAGGAGAGAGGGATGTTGAAGATACATGATCATCACTTGATTTCGCACTCTCAGCCACCAGCTTAGATACTGACACTGCGTGTATCTACTAAGATAGATTCGAGGGGAGATCAGCATGTGCTGAGACACTGAGCATGAGTGCGCTGAAGTCAGTGCAGTGGGTAAGGATAGTGCAGATGCCATGTCGCCGGAGGGCGAGGTCACAGATGGATTCCGCTGCAGAAGACTCAAATGAGGACTTTGATGGGACAACCTACAGAAGAACACGAATGGGTATGCACAACAGAATGCTTGGTGCATTGGGAAGCCTGCCAGAAATGCTGCAGTCAACGACGAGGAGCCTGGAGGAGTCCAGCACTAACCTTGCACAAGGCTTTGTGTCGAGCTTGGAGCCTATCCTTTCCAGCATGGAAGTGGTGGCCAGCTCCATTTGCACACTTGTGGACCCAACCATGATGCAGTGTCTGATGACCGGTGTTGCTTCCATTGTAGCATAAGCAGTACCACCCAATGTCTGAATGCTGCAGTGGAAGCTCAGACTGCTGTCATGCAGACTCAGCTTGTTGCCATGCAATCTCAGACTGCTGCCATCATTGCTGTGGATTACAGTTTGCAAAGGGGCTTGCAGGATATCACAGCAGTCCAGCAATCTGTCTTCCAACAGATTATTAGGATTGCTGAAGCGACACCCCAGTGGAGTGACATTGTCTCCATGGAGCACGAACCTGTTGTCCTCTCTCTCAGGAAGGCAAGATTTGTCCTCCCACCCCTGCCACTCCATCAGTGTCTTTCCTGTTGCCCGTCAGCAGTTCAGCCTAGACTGCTGTTGCCCATGCCGAGATGGTGCAGTCCTCAGTCGGGACTTCTAGGCCCAGAGCTGCTCGAGGTCATCCTGCAAGGCCATCTGCAGTGTCCTCCACTGAAATTCAGCACACTTCTACCAGCCACTGGGGTCGCATTGCGTAGGAGCACTAGGATAGGCACACAGAAGACAGGCATTGAGGGATAATTGGTTGACTCTTATATGCACTATAGCATGATTTCATTTGCAAAGTTGGTTTGTAATGTTTCTTTTGTGTTGGCTTTTATTTTTGCATTGTGGCCTATCGGATGCTGTGACAGTCAGTAACAGAGGGAAGGTAAGGTGCGGGTCTGTGGGTGGTTGGGGATTTGGGGTTGTGGTTGCTGGTATCGCACTTGGATGAGTTCTTCACAGACAGCGGGGCTAGAAAGGGGTTGTCTATGTTGGCTCCTCCCTTCCTCTTCCTTCTCTTTAGTCTTTAGCAGATAGCCCTTATCGTCCAATAGCCACTCTTTGGTTTGCCATGGCGGCTCAAATGCAGCTGGCACAGTGAGCTGTCGCAGAATAAAGGCATTATTAGTGCTGTCAGGATACCGGGCATTGACTTGCTTGATTTGCTGCCTATGTTCACACAGCAGCTGGAGGTTGAGGGAGTGCATTCCCTTTCGGTTCTGGTATAGGATAGAGTTGACATGTGATGTTTGCAAAGCAATGTGCATGCAGTCAATAGCACCATGCACCACGGGGAAGCCTGCAATCCTAGTGAAGCAGTATGCTCACTCCCCCTGCTTGTCTCTGGCAAGAGAGAATGAAACGTAGTCAGCTCTCTTTGAACATAGAGCCTCGGTGACCTCCCTTGTGCAACATTGGACGGCAAAATGCGAGATGTTGCAAATATCTCCATTCTCAGCCTGGAAGGAGCCAGACGCATAAACGTTCATGTCCACAGTCACCTTCACCTTCACAGCTACTGGCAATGCAATCATTGCCCTGCTCTGAGGTTGCAGTTGTGGCTGCAGCAGATGGCAGCTTTCAGTGAGGACACCCTTACTGAAGCACAGATACCTCACACGTTGTTTCTCGCTGAAGTTCAGGAAGTAGAGTTGCTCCCTGAACACTCGGCGGATATGGCCTGCTGCTAAGAGTCCTTCTCCCATCCTCCTCCTCCCTCTTTCAGCAGCTTGCCCTGCTCTGCATGGCTTCTGTTCATTCTCCAATTCATGCTGTATTCCAAGAGGAATGTCTACTACTGCACCCATTTCTGGGAGCAACTGGTTTGTGCAGAAGCCTTGAAGTCAGCAAAAAGTCCTTCAGCACCTGCACCTGCCACACCACTCGCTGTAGAGTTTTGAACATTGAAATAGCTATTGAAAGCACCATACAATTGTGAAAATGTAACAACAGCCAAAAGAAATCAAACAGCAAATAACCTCTAAGTAGTTGAAGAGCCCTTTAGTTAGTGCTGGTGGGGAATCCTACCTGCTGCAGTACGTATATTCAACTGGGTGAGGTTAAGAGAGGGCATTTGCTCGAACATTGAGCTAAAAAATGGCAACATTGGCGTCACATCAGCGTTGCATGCTAATTGACATCATGATCTGCCTGCTCTGCATTAGTCTGGCAGATGTTCACTGTGTGCGTGCTAACGCCTGTACCAATATGTCGTCCAGCGCAATTCGCCCCACAAGTGTGTACGCATGGGGTGAATTCTATTTTGAATCTCTAAGGGCACTCATGGCACCCAAATATCAGGCTCTAACGAGCCCAATTTCTCGCCCGGGTAAGTTAACTACAAAATTCCTATTTGTACAGGTGTGACGTCCGAAATCCAGAAATCTCGGGACCAAGGCTGTTCTGGATTCCGGGTATTTCCAGATTTCGTAACGTCTTTGCCTAGGCCAAGGAAGGTCGGTAGGGAGGGGAGATCGGTCAAGACGCTGGAGGTCGGGGGGCTCGGACGGGCCAAGGGGGTGTCAGTCAGGCTGAGCCATGGGAGGTCGGTCGGGTCAAGTCTGGGGGAGTCCGGGGGAGGTCGGGCAGCTGGAGGACGGGCCAAGGCCAGGGGAGGTCGGGTGGGCTGTGGCTGGGCCGAGGCCGAGGGAGGTCAGACGGCCGGAGGTCGGGACGAGGCCGTGGGAGGTCGGGCGGCTGGAGGTCAGGCCATGGCGGGGGAAGGCCAGGCGAGGTCGGGGAGAGGTTGGGCGGCCGGAGGTTGGGCTGCTGAGGTGGGGGAGTCCGGATTTCGGAACATTTTCCGGTTTCCGGATGATCCCGCCACAGATTGGCCCGGTGTCTGAATTCCGGAACATTCTGGATTCCGGAACTCCGGATTTTAGACATCGCACTTGTATACACATTCTAGTGACAGAAATGTGTACAGCGAATATACAAGAACTGATTCTGTCTGAACTGTAAATGTTACTCTTATCAACGTGGTGGACGTGTTACCTTAGAAAAGAGCGATTCCCCAGCTACTGCTTTATTGGGCAAATATGTGAAATGTGGGTTTACTGCTACTTTGGTCTAAAACAGTTATTATTTTCTTTAGAGGCAGCAATATATTTTCTCTGTTTTCTGTTTTCAAGTCTTTTTACACCGTGCTTCATTTTTTGGGCCAGAGGATATGCAGATGACCTCTAGGAGTTATGTGAGAACAGCCACAGTGATTTAATCTTCTCTGTTGGGACCTTCCCCATGACAGCAGCATTGGAATCTGGAACTCCCAGTTGGGGAATTCGAGAGGTGAACCTATGAACTCCCCTCCCCCACCCAGCCCTCTGGCACCTGTGATGTTAAATTCCAATCTGACCGCTATGTAATTCTCCAGCTGCTCATTTTACCAAATAAGTTGATGTTTTACTTTGTCACCCACTTTTTGACAAAATTATCAACTGGAGTAAGTTCACCCCTGAATGTTCTTGACAGACTTAGTTCTTTGAAGACAAAACTCACTTTGTTGGAAAGCTGAAGGCTGGATATCCCAAAAAAAGTGATATTTAAGTTCCAGCAGATCATCCCTGCAGCAAATGAAGTTCACTAGTCTTGATGAGTGTTGGGTTTTATTTACAAAAGCACTAATCCATCCTGCACTCAAAACCTTGAGGTCCAAACTTTACAAAATCGTGGAAAGAACATCAAGTAACCGGTAATAGAACCAAGCATTTTAACAAGATTTTGAAACAATGGCCAGAATTTTAATCAGGAGGCCGGTTGGGAAGGGGGCACTCAGAAGCGGTCAGCAAACCCAGGAGACGGGTTTCCCGCAGGCCCTGCTGAATGTAACAGCAGGGCCTGATTAGCATTTGAAACCTGTTTCTCACCCACAGCCAGCCAGATGAAAAGACTGCGTGGCTCTGGGTGGGTAGGACTATGGCACTAGGCTGCAGAGAGCTGGGAATTAGGGATTAAGTGGGGGCTGGGGGATTTTTGGGGGCGGCATTATGCATGGGGGGCCAGAGGAGCATGGGTAGTGGGAGAGAAAATGGGGACAGGCATCAAGAAATTAGGGGGCTGGGGGTGCGGGAGGGAGAGAATGGGGCAGGCATCAGGTGACCTTGGGGAGGGTCGGGGGCGGTAGGAGGGAGACATCAGGGACCAGCACCAAGAGATCAGGATGGGGGGGGGGGGAGCAAGACAACGAGGACTTTCATCAAGGGATTGCGGGGAGTGGGGGGAGAGAACAGGGACAGGCATCACGGGATTGTGGGGAGAAAGAGAATGGGTACAGGAATCACGGGATTGTGGGGGGAAAGAGAACAGGGACAGGCATCAAGGGATTATGGGGAGAAAGAGAACAGCGATTTGGGGGGGAAAGAGAACAGGGACAGGCATCAAGGTTTTTGAGGATGAAAGAGAATGGAGACAGGCATCAAGGAATGGCGGGGGGAAAAGAATGGGGACAGGCATCAAGCGATGGGGGGGAAAGAGAACGGGGACAGGCATCAAGGGATCGTGGATGGGGGGGGAGAGAACGGGTACAGGCATCAAGGGATCGGGGGGGTAGGGGGGAGAGGACAGGGGGACAGGCATCAATGGATCGGGGGGGGGGGTGAGAGAACGGGGATGGGCATCAAGGAATCGGGGGGGCGGAGAGAGAACGGGTTTAGGCATCAAGGGATGATGCCAAGAGGTCAAGGTGGTGAAGTTGCTAATAAAATGGATCCTGCTGGAAGCGGCAAGCTTTACAAGTATGTATCCAGTGATTCTTCCTGTCATCGACAGGACATATCCCTGTTACTGCTTGCATCATTGTTGAAACTAGGATCAATTTATTCAACTGGATAAGAGTTAAGATACTCTTCATGCTTTGACATGGCTAAAGTTCAATTGGAACAGAACTTTTATTCATCTGCAAGAAAATAATAAGGTTCTTTGTAAATAGGGCGTTAAAACTGTGGATTGTCAACATCTCTGACATGGCAAACAATCATCATTATCACTTCAGCTCAGACACATAAATGATGCAGCAATTATGACTATGTTGTCTGAAAATGACAAAAATTAAAGCAAGCAGCAATCTGAATAGTTGTTGTATGCCAGATATAGAAACAACCTTCGGTGTGCAACTTGTGAAATCTGGTACTTCCTCATACAAATGCTGGGTTGTCTCACAGCTCTTAATCTTGAAAATATACAGAAATAAATTAAGAGAGTAATGCTGTAATAATAGTTAGGAAAGTTCTAATTGTTCCTTTGTTGAATTTATGAGTCTCAATATTAGCTGCCACATAATGGATGAGAGAGGGTCGGGGTGTGGGGTGGGGGAACGGTTTTAGAAGTAAAATGCATGGAGGGTGACCACAACCTGGCATGCCCGCGCCCATCACCATTTTTACAGCAGTGGATATCGCGGCGTTCGAGTGACCCCCCTCGTGGAGAGGTATACAGCTTAATTAACATATTTTGATCGGGCTCCCACAGGGGATTTACTGCTGCTGGACAGGTTTCCCAGAGGTTGGGAATCTCAACAGTGACAGGAGCTACTGCCTCTCCAAGGTAAGTGCCTCTTTCAGCAGTCCTTTTGGGCCAGTAGGAGCAGGAGTGCCCCACCCAGGCCCCTTAAGGAAGCTCCTCGATCTTCCCCAGCCCCCATCACCAGCAGCCACCCATCACCATTCTTAACCCCCTCCCCCAGCCCTGATTGCAGGCTGTCATGTATGTAATCTTCATGTAACAATACTGCAATACTGTATATACTTGAGAAATGCGCACCTTGACCACAGGGGGTGAACTAGTAGGAGACACTCCTCACCTGGTCATCCAGGTATATAAAGGGAGGTCCCACGCAGGGTCATCACTTCTTGATCCTGTGAATAAAGGTGCAGGTCACAGAGTGAACTTGTCCATAGAATGTGCCTCGTGTGGATTTGTGGTATTGGGTATTGTGTAAGGACTTTACACAGGCCTCCTATCCCCCACCCACCAACCCGCTGATTGCCAAATTCCTCCCCGGAGGGCTGATTGCCGACCTCCCCCATCCTTCCCAATCACAGGCCTGCCCCCAGTTCTGACTGCCCCCCAGCTCCCACCCTCCCCCGCACCCCGATTGCTGGGAATCGTCCTGAAGGGTCTTCGGCTGCAGCCTCCAGCTGCTGGTGATCCCTTCCACCCACCGGGCAGGATGTCTATTCAGCCTGCTGGCGAACCGGAGAAGCATCTACAAGACGTTAATGAGGTCCTGAAAATTGGCATTGCATGCAAATGATTCATTGCAACATGTTTGCTGCAAATGCTGAGAGGCAAAGCAGTTCGCAGTTGGTGAGGTACAAAGAGCCCTTCATAGCTTTATACAGCAGATTTGAGCTACTCTTGGTTTGCTGGATTTGTTGGCAGTGACGATCTTCCCAAATTAAATTATCTTGCTAAGGCAAGCTTCTGTTTTGTTTAAGTGGACCAGATCTCATCATTGAACAGATTACATTATTAATTAACTCGCAGATTTAACTCAGATATGAGTGTGGGTGTGTTCGAGTCTCCAGTATGTCTGTGAGTCAGTTTATATTTATAAGTATGTATACGTGCCTATGATGCTTACTTGGTTATTTAATTAGCCGAGAAGAGTGTTGGTGCAATGACAAAGTCTTGCTTGACCCCAGTCCGAACGTGAATTGGGTCTGTGGTGGATCCGTTGGTTAGGATCATGACTTGCATGTCACGTGAAGCAGGCGGAAGATGGTGACAAACTTTTGAAGAATGCTCCATCTCACCCTCAGCAAGCTCCCCGCTGGAGTGCAGCTAATCTACAGAACAAACAGGAAATTGTCCAACCTCCATCGCCTCCAGGCCAGATCCAAGGTCGTTCCATCCTCTTTCATTGAATTACGGTACGCAGACGACGCTTACGTCTGCGTACACTCAGAGGCCGAACTCCAAGCCATCGTCAACATCTTCATCAAAGCATACGAGAGCATGAGCCTTACACTAAACATCCATAAGACAAAGGTCGTCTACCAACCTGCCCCTGCCACACAGTACTGCCCACGGCGAAGCCTTGGACAACGTGGACCATTTTTTATACCTTGGTAGCCTGCTGTCAACAAGGATAGATGTCAATGACGAAGTCCAACACTGCATTCAGTGTGCCAGTGCAGTCTTCGGTTACCTGAGGAAGAGAATGTTTGAAGACCAGGACCTCAAACCCGGCACCAAGCTCGTGGTCTACAGCGCAGTAGTGATACCTGCCCTCCTATATACTTCAGAGACAGGGACCATGTACAGCAGGCACTTCAAAGCACTGGAGGAGTACCACCAACGCTGCCTCTGCAAGATCCTGCAAATCCATTGGCAGGATAGGCCACAAACGTCAGTGTTCTAGCTCAGGCTAACATCCCCAGCATCGAAGCATTTACCACGTCGATCAGCTCCGTTGGACAGGCCACATCCTCCGCATGCCCGATATGAGATTCCCAAAACAAGCGCTCTGCTCGGAGCTCTGACATGGCAAGCGAGCCCCAGGTGGGCAGAGGAAACGCTTCAAGGACACCCTCAAAGTCTCCTTGAAAAAGTGCAACATTCTCACTGACACCTGGGAATCCCTGGCCCAAGACTGCTCAAAATGGAGGAGAAGCATCCGAGAAGGCGCCGACTGCCTTGAGTCTCTTCGCCAGGAGCACGCTGAAGCCAAGCGTAAACAGTGGAAGGAGTGCACAGCAACCCAAGCACCCCACCCACCTGTCCCTTCAACCACCATCTGCCTGACCTGTGACAGAGATTGTAGGTCCCACATTGGACTCATCAGTCACCTGAGAACTCATTTTTAGTGTGGAAGCAAATCAGCCTCGACTCCGAGGGACTGCCTAAGAAGGAGAGAAGGAGAAGATTTAATTGGTTCTGTTTAACATTTAGATGGACAAGGGCAGCAGGCGCATGGGAACATCATCGCCTTCAAGTTCCCCTCCAAGTCACATACCATCCCGACTTGGAGATATATTGGCCTTGAAACTGGCCCATTTACTGCCACAAGTCATACATCTTTCAGTTAAGTTTGCATTTAAGTTTTTGGACTGGATTTGTCGTACTTTATTGAAGTAGTGGCTTGGTGCAGTACATGTTAAAAGTTTTTTAAGTGTGTAGGGAGTGCAGTGTGTGCTGCTGGTTGCTTGCAAGGTCTTGAATGGCAAAGGGAGGCCTCTGAGTAGACAGAATATGCTGGAAATACTCAGCAGGTCAGGCAACAGCCATGGAGAGAGAAAGAGAATTCACAGCTCAGGTTGAGATGCTGCCTGACCTGCTGAGAATTTGAAGCTTGTTATGCTTATATTTCAGATTTACAGCATCCAGGATATCTGGGATAGAATCATCCGCCTGTGGTACCAATGAACTCAACCCCAATTCCCCTTTCAACATTTATCCCACACCTTACCTTCCCTGTTACTGACCATCACAGAGTCCTCTTGGCCATGATGCTGAAATAAAAGCCACCACAAAGCAAACTTTCCAATCCAGCTTAATACATCTATCCATCCATTCTGACAACAAGAAATCAACTCATCACTCTTACGCATTCCCTTAGTGATGCATTTGCTTATCCTACTGATGTCACGCAGTGCTACACCAGTACCTGCAGCATGGCTGGTGGAAGGCTGCTGACTTTCAGTGGGGGACAGCTGGTGGCTGGGAGTGTGAAATCGAGTGATGGTGTTTCTTCTTCTTCTTAAGTCTCTGCTCCCTCTTCTTGGTCAACCGTTGGCTGGGCAGGCTGCATTTCTTGAGTATGTGAAATGATGAAGGCACAAGGGTGGAGTTGTGGTGCGGGGAGAGCAGGAAAAGCAAGAGGTGCATGAAAGAAAAAAGAAAGACTTGGATTTATATAGCGCCTTTCACGATCACCGGATGTCTCAAAGCGCTATACAGCCAATGAAGTACTTTTGGAGTGTAGTCACTGTTGTAATGTAGGAAACGCTGCAGCCAACTTGTGCACAGCAAACTCCCACAAACGGCAATGTGGTAATGACCAGATAATCTGCTTTTTTGTTATGTTGATTGAGGGATAGATATTGGCCAGGTCACTGGGGATAACTCCGCTGCTCTTCTTCAAAATAGTGCTATGGAATCTTTTACGCCCTCTTGAGAGAGCAGACCTCGGTTTAACGTCTCATCCAAAAGACAGCACCTCTGACTAGTGTCAGCCAGGTTCCTGGAGTGGGACTTGAACCCACAACCTTCTGTCTCAGAGGCAAGAGTGCTACCCATTGAGCCACAGCTGACACTAAGGAGGATAACGTATGAAGATACCAGCATCTTGTATCCTTTCAGCCCTGCCACCGACCAAGGGCTCAGCCATGTTACCTGTTCTAGGTGCATGCCAGCCCCAAGCACTCTAAGGCTGACGAATTGTGGGGTCCAAAAAAAGCAAACAACACCAGACTGGGGAGATTTATCAATTTTGGCCTACCTGACTACCACTGCCTTTAAATATCGCTGGGCAGTAAAAAACAGTTTTCAGATCGCCAGCTTCTCGCCCATGCTCAAACTGTTGTATATGTGGACTTGTATTTACTCTGTACAGTCACCAGAGGGCTCATCCCTGGAGTCCCAAGGGATCCCATAATCCCTTGGTAGCACAGGTATTTAAGGAGGCTTTGCAGGTTGGAGAGGCACTCTGGAGACCTGCAATAAAAGACTGCGGTCACACTTTACTTTGCGCTCACAGAGTTCAGTCTGACTCTTTCTCCATACACTTGGACAGGTTAGGTGAGTGGACAAATGCGTGGCAGATGCAGTATAATGTGGATAAATGTGAGGTTATCCACTTTGGTGGCAAAAACACGAAGGCAGAATATTATCTGAATGGCGGCAGATTAGGAAAAGGGGAGGTGCAACGAGACCTGGGTGTCATGGTACATCAGTCATTGAAAGTTGGCATGCAGGTACAGCAGGCGGTGAAGAAGGCAAATGGTATGTTGGCCTTCATAGTTAGGGGATTTGAGCATAGGAGCAGGGAAGTCTTACTGCAGTTGTACAGGGCCTTAGTGAGGCCTCACCTGGAATATTGTGTTCAGTTTTGGTCTCCTAATCTGAGGAAGGATGTTCTTGCTATTGAGGGAGTGCAGCGAAGGTTCACCAGACTGATTCCCGGGTTGGCAGGACTGACATATGAGGAGAGACTGGATCGACTGGGCCTGTATTCACTGGAGTTTAGAAGGATGAGAGGGGATCTCATAGAAACATATAAAATTCTGACGGGACTGGACAGGTTAGATGTAGGAAGAATGTTCCTGATGTTGGGGAAGTCCAGAACCAGGGGACATAATCTAAGGATAAGGGGTAAGCCATTTAGGACTGAGATGAGGAGAAACTTCTTCACTCAGAGTTGTTAACCTGTGGAATTCCCTGCCGCAGAGAGTTGTTGATGCCAGTTCATTGGATATATTCAAGAAGGAGTTAGACATGGCCCTTACGGCTAAATGGATCAAGGAGTATGAAGAGAAAGCGGGAAAGAGGTACTAAGGTGAATGATCAGCCATGATCTTATTGAATGGTGGTGCAGGCTCGGAGGGCCGAATGGCCTACTCCTGCACCTATTTTCTATGTTTCTATGTTTCTATGCCCCTGCCAAGAATGTTCAACATCATCTCCTCCAAAGGGGTGAGATGAAGCAAGGAATGGGGGGTGTGCCTCGTGTTTGGTACAGATTGTTGGTAGGTGAGAGATTGTTGCAGGATGGGCTGGGAGTCATGCATTAAGAAGTGTGTGAGGTTAGTGGTGCAGTTGGTAGGAGACAGTTTTGGAAGATGCATTCACTGACCTTGACCACCAGTTTTTGAGCACTGGAGCCAGGTGGTGGGGTGACACTGCTGGCGGTGACGACCTTGGTAATTTTGTCCCACTTCCTTCTTTCTGGGGGGTTCTCTTGGCCCCTGTGAGTAGAGAACCTCCCTTGCAGTGTTGACCCTCTGCTCAAAGCTGGAGTGCTGCATGCGAGACCCATTTTTTTTAGGTGCGGAACTGAATTCAGCTTTAAGAGCTTAGGACTCCCATTTGGGACTTCTTTTTAATGTTAATTTTTTTCAGAAGACAGTTGACTGTAAGGGCTGAAACATGCATATTTTTGCATCATTTTATTTTTATAATTTCAGAAGGCATTGTCCTTTTAAGAAAACAACAATGCATTGCCCTTTTAAGATCCCACAATGCTTTATGAAATCACAGCCTCGCTTTCAGAGGATGTTCGAAGCTGCTTGTGGCCGCCACATTGGGATCTGATGCTGGGATGAAAGTCACCAGGAGGGCTTTACGCGATGACTTTAATGCTGCACTAATAATCATTAATCCTCAGCACCAATTTTTGTGACCGACCAGCACCACCATTTTTGGCGTCCATTAACCCACAACTGCGGTGGCACCGGCAGCTTTCATGTCGCACTCGAATTTTTAGTCCATTTTCATTCTTTTACTGTTGCTGGGTCAAAATCTTGGATTTCCCTACTTAACAGCATTGTGGGAGATTCTTCACCATGTGGACTACAACGGTTCAAGAAGAAGGTTCACCACCTTCTCAAGGGCAACTAGGGATGGACAATAAATGCTCCCCTTGCCTGTGACGCCCAAATCCGGAGGGTCAATTTTTTTCAGAAGATCTTTTTTGAACTTTGGTTCTTACAATACCTAAAAGAACTGAAGTTCATTTGCCAGCTTTCAAATAACTTATAAGACTTACCTTGCCCTGAGAATAATGTTGCATTGTTCCAAAGATATTATGTACAGCATTAAAGGAGGAGGAAAGACAAACGGGGTTGGACCAAAATTCTGACTGAAATAAGTTAGATTGTTTTGGGTGCCATCTATTTTTCCTGACATTATTAGTGGACTGGTTTGTTTAGTGCAGTGACTGCTCCAGATCCCCAATGTCATAGCTGTAATCCCCACTCTGTGCATAAAAAAAGAGTTTTTCTGTGTTTTCACTGCAATTTTAGAAAGACTGACATACCAGTGTGAGTGATCAAAATTAGGTCAGGATTATTCTGAACACATGGGGTATAAAGTCAAAGCTCAATCCCCAAATGCTGACTATTTCAAATATCTGGTTCAGAATGAGGTTACTCAAGGCCATCCCATTTGCAGTGTAGATTTGAGCGTACATTTGTAGTTTAGTCTATAATCAGTGACACACATCGTTCAGGCATCAAGAGCCTGGATGCTGACAGAGGAAAGGACGTGTGGTTACTGTGAAAACAGCTGAGTGAAAATCCAAATACCTTACAGGCAATCACAGAAAAGGTAAAACTGTAGCTGTAACCTGAAGATAAAAACAAGAGAAAAATTGTCTCTATCTTTTGTAATTCTATTCACTGCATTCCAAAGAAATATGACAAAGAAATGAGCAGTGAATCTTCAAAGAAAAAGTCAATTTATGACAGAGCGAAAGGTAAGGCAGCTGATTTCAGTCTAGGTTCATTTAAGAAGTCAGTTTGTACATGTACGGTGATGGCAGATTACTCATGTGTACCCCTTCGGGATATGTGAGCAGCTTATCCCAGATTCAGAGTGGATAATTCCATCAGCAGGCACACAAAATGTGGAGATGCTTGTGAGGAAAATCCTAACTTGTCTAGTGTCCTCTTTGGCTAAGCAAAGTTTGGAGTCCTGACCAATATGATAAACATGAGGAATAAAGTGAAGATTTTCTTAAGAGGTAAGTGCAGTGGCACTTCCAAGATAATCGGAAACAAGAGAAAAGTCACTTAGTTATGTGAAGGGATCGAACTGGAAAGCAAGTGTCTGCTGACTGAAAGTTATATGCTCCTCCCCAGCAACAAACTGAATAATCTCTCTCTCTCATAGCACTTACAAACAGTTGCTGTTAATTTTCTTGCTTCCCATGCGTTGTGCAAATGGATAAGTATTTTCCGTAAAAAATTAATTTTGAATAAACATAATTTGAGCTGAATCTACTAGATGAGTATCAAAGTGTTAGATTACCTTGTGGAGAACATTAAGGGTTGGCTATTGGCATTTTCAGTATTTTTAAATAGTTACCATTAAAACCATTGCAAATCTTGGCTTTTTCATGTTTCAGTTTGTTCCATAAGTGAGACTTAGGATGTCAACATAATAAAATGCATCAATGTTTAACCTATAAAGATGGTCCTTGTATACTGTGCTGAGGAAATGAAGGCAGGTGGTTGAGGTGACTTAATAGAGTCCTATTATAGAATAATAGAATCAGCACAGAAGGAGGCAATAATGTTTGTGCTGGCCCTTTGAAACTTTGAAAGAGCTATCCAATTAGTCACACTCCCCTACTCTTTCCCTATCGCCCTGCACATTTTTGTCTTTCAATTATATATCCAATTCCCTTTTGAAAGATGCTGAAGACATGGCTACCAATGGTGGAGCGATTAAAATTCAGGATGCGCAAGAGGTTAGAATTGGAGGAGAGCAGAGATCTCAGAGGGTTGTAGGACTAGAAGAGATTACAAAGGAAATGCCATGGAGGGCTTTGAAAACTAGAATGAAAATTTTTAAATTGAGATGTTGCCAGACCAGGAGCCAACATAGGTTATTAATAATAATAACTTTTATTTATATAGCGCCTTTAACATCATAAGACGTCCCAAGGCGCGTCACAGCAAACAAGATAAAACAGAAAAATTTGACATCGAGCTACAAAAGAAGAAATTAAGGGAGATGACCAAAAGCTTTGTTAAAGAGCTGGGTTTTAAAGGAGGAAAGAGAGGTAGAGAGGTGGAGAGGTTTAGGTGGGGGAATTCCAGAGCTTAAGGCCCAAACAGCTGCAGGCACGGTTACCGATGGTTGAGCAGTTATAATGTGGGATGTTCAAGGGGGCAGAATTTGAGGATCGCAGACATCTTGTGGGGTTGTGAGGCTGAAAAAGATTACAGCGATAGGGAGGGGCGAGGCCATGGAATGATTTGTAAACACAGATGAGAATTTTGAAATCGAAGTGTTGTTTATGGGCTTCAGAACTTTGGATGACCTCAAGTTTACGTAGTGTAGAATGTGGGAGGCGAACCAGGAGTGAGTTGGATTGGTCAAGTCGAGAGGTAACAAAGGCATGAATTAGGGTTTCAGCAGCAGAAGAACTGAGGCAGGGGCGTAGGTGCACAATGTTACAGAGGTGGAAAAAAGCGGTTTTAGTTATGCCGCAGATAAGTGGCTGGAAACTCATTTCAGGGTCAAATATGACACCGAGATTGTGAACAGTTTTGTTCACCCTCAGATTGATGCTAGGGAGAGGAATAGAGTCAGTGGTTAGGGAACGCAGTGGTTAGGGACCAAAGTTAATGGCTTCGGTCTTCCCGACATTTAATTGGAGAAAATTTCTGCTCATCCAGTACTGGATGTTGGACAAGCAATCTGATACTTTAGATACCAAGCAAGGATCGAGAGAAGTGGTGGAGACGTAGAGTTGGGTGTTGTCAGTATACATGTGGAAACTGCCTCCATGCTTTCGGAAGATATCGCTAAGGGGCAGCATATAGATGAGAAATAAGAGGGGGCCAAGAACAGATCCTTGAAGGACACCAGAGGTAATGATGCGAGAGTCAGAAGAGAAGCCATTGCAGGAGATTTTCTGGTTATGATGAGATAGATAAGAAACGAACAGTCCCACCCAGCTGGACATTGGTGGAGAGGTGTTGAAGGAGGATGGAGTGGTCAACTGTGTCAAAGGTTGCAGACAGGTCCAGAAGGATGAGGAGGGATAGTTGATCTTTGTCACACTCACAAAGGATGTCATTTATGACTTTAATGAGAGCCGTTTCGGTACTGTGGCAGGGGCGAAAACCAGATTGAAGGGATTCAAACATTGAATTCATGGAAAGGTGGTCACGGATTTGGGACGCGACAATACGTTCAAGTACTTTGGACAAAGAAAAGGAGGTTGGAGATGGGTCAATAGCTAGCAAGCAAAGTGGGGTCAAGGGTTGGTTTTTTGAGGAGGGGTGATGACAGCAGATTTCAAGGAGAGGGGAACAATACCTAAGGAGAGAGAACCGTTAACAGTCAGCTATCTCAGAGGGTTGTAGGACTAGAAGAGATTACAAAGGAAAGGCCATGGAGGGATTTGAAAACTAGAATGAAAATTTTAAAATTGAGATGTTGCCAGACCAGGAGCCAATTTAGAGAGTGTTTTTTCCGGGGCGGCTATCTGGGAGCGAAAAAAATAAGTTAGGTGGTCAGCAGTCCAGTGGGAATAAGGTCAAGGGAGCAGGAAATGCGTCTCATGGACAAGATGAACTTGGAGAGATCAAGAGGGGAGATCAAAGAGAAACTAGAGAAAGATGTGAGTTTAGTGCTAGGGCAGGTGGGGGCACCAGATGAAGTTTGGTCCTGTGAGCTAGGTGAAGGCAGATCAGATGGTCTCAATCTCTGAGACAAAGAAGTCCATGAGCTCCTCACGTTTGTTGTTGGAGGTGAGTGGGGTTTAAGGAGATGGTTAGCAGCAGAGAATAATAGCTGGGGGGTATTTTTGCAATCCAAAATGATCTTGGAATAGTGAGCAGTTTTTGTGGAGTAGGAACCGATAATGTTTTATGTGTTCGAGCCAGATCTGGTGGTAAACCAGTTGTCTGCCACATCCGTTCAAGTCTGCGCCTTTTTGACATGAGGGAGTGAAGTTGAGGGTTGTATCAGGGTGAACGGCCAATGTGGGAGAGAGAAATCTTTTTAAAAGGGACGAGGGCACCAAAAGTGGTGGTGAGGGTGTGGTTGAGCAGATCGATGGCTTCAGAAATGTCATTGTTAAACACAGAAACATAGAAAATAGATACAGGAGTAGGCCATTCAGCTCTTCAAGCCTACACCACCATTCAATATGATCATGGCTGATCATGCAACTTCAGTACCCCATTCCTGCTTTCTCTCCATATCCCTTGATCCCTTTAGCCATAAGGGCCACATTTATCTCCCTTTTGAATATATCTAACGAACTGGCCTCAACAACTTTCTGTGGTAGAGAATTCCACAGGTTCACACCTCTCTCAGTGAAGAAGTTTCTCCTCATCTCGGTCCTAAATGGCTTACCCCTTATCCTTAGACTGTAACCATTGGTTCTGGACTTCCCCAACATCGGGAACATTCTTCCTGCATCTAACCTGTCCAATCCCGTCAGAATTTTAGATGTTTCTATGAGATCCCCTCTCATTCTTCTAAATTCCAGTGAAAAGAGAGCCAAAGATTCAACAGTTTTGAATTGATAAGTGCAGTAGTAAGAAAGTTTGCAGAAAGTTTTTTCAGGGGCGGCTGCAGAAGGAAGTAGGTTTGTATTGGGAAGGGGGATGTGGATCGAGGGCGATACAAGGAAATGGTCAGAGATGGCTTTATCAAGCAGTGGGGTGTTGGGTGAAGGGGAATTGGTGCGAGTTAGGATACGGGAAGCAGAGTTTTGGAGGAGCTCAGGTTTACGGAGGGTGCAGATGAGCTGAGGCATGGGCGGACATGGATGATGTTACTGAGGTGGAAGTAGGTAGTCTCGGTGATGGAGAAAATATGGTGTCAGAAACTTAGCTCAGGGCTAAATAGGATGCCAAGAATTCTGTGTTTCTCCAACTGTGTCCTCTTGTCTATCCCCCACTTCCATCACCCTCCCATTGGTGGCCATGCCTTCAGCTATCTAGGCCCGAAGCTCTGGAATTCCCATCCTAAACCTTTCTGTCTCATCATCTCTCTCACCTCCTTTAAGACCCTTCTTAAAACCTAAATCTTTGGCCAAACTTTTGGTTCCCTGTCCTAAAGTCTCCTTATTTGGCTGTGTGTCAAATTGTTTTGTGATTACATTCCTGTCAAGCAACCTGGGACATTTTACTATGATAAAGGCTTGCTATAAATGCAAGTTGTTATGATGCTCTTTTTTAACATGGGTAGGACATCGGACTCCATGCTCTGCATGAGGTAATAAGATTGGCAATCAATATTTTAAAGTGAAGTGAGCCTAAAACCTCACTTTTAAACCCATAGAGCGAGAAGTTCGGTCATGTAGCTCATCAGTTAGTGCCCCAGTGGGGCGGTTATGCCCCTCAAATGGCTTACCGCCCATCCCTGCAGGTCATAGTGTCCTGCCGGGAAATTTGGTTCAAGTTTACCGGTGCCGCAAATCGTTATTGCCTTGATGTGTAACTTCAGTCAGATCATGACGTCAGTACACGTGCAAAGACTAGCTAGTGTCACGTTCGCAAAATTAGGTTTTTCTGCCTCATTTAGCTTCCACCACTGAACACGCCGGAGAAATCAGGAGGTCCCAGCTTCTTTAGGCGATACCTGGAGTGTATTTGAAGGGAGGAACAATCGGATTAATCGGAGGTCAGAGTGGGTGCAACGTTTCGACAGAGCACGCTGCATAAGCCTCTTACATGACAGCGGCAGATTTAACTGACTTTACACGTTCCTAGCAAATGGAGTTTGAGAATTCCATGGGTGCATTACTAGCATGCTAGCGTCACCTTCTACATACTCTTGTTAGGGGGCGTCAATATAGAAGGGCTATTGACCATAGCGACCCACGACTGAGGAGACCCCGTAGACGTCAGGACAGGAGTGCCATGAATGTTTCAGCCACCATGAGAAGGGCGAGGCTGGCTGCTCGGAGACCAAGGATACAGACCAGCCACCTGGCTAATAATCCTCCTCAGTATTCCCACCACACAAGCGGAGCATCGCTACAATGATAGCCATGCGGCCATCTGCAACATCATCGAGCAGACAATAGGGGTACCGAAGCAGCGTTTCCGATGTCTGGACCGCTCGAGAGGCAGCCTTCAATACTGCCCTCAACAGGTGTTGCTATTCACTGTGGTGCACTGCATGCTGCACAACCTGGCCATCATAAGGGCCCAGGCATTGCCAGTGGGGATTGCAGCCCCACCTCAGGAGGAGGAATACAAGAAACAGGAGTCTGCCGAGGTCCCGAATGGCCAGCCACACCAGGAGGAGGAGCAGTAACAGGCATGGAGGAGGCACCATGGCAATGCTGCCTGTGCAAGGGCCACACGTCAGTGGCTCATAATGAATCGTTTCTCTTGAATGGAGGCAGCTGATGGATGAGAATGATATTGGCTGGTCTATGTGCTACGATAATGGCACATCTCAGTGACATTACACATTAATAAGAACATAAGAACATAAGAAATAGGAGCAGGAGTAGGCTATACAGCTCCTCGAGCCTGCTCTGCCATTTAATAAGATCATGGCTGATCTGATCATGGACTCAGGTCCACTTCCCTGCCCGCTCCCCATAATCCCTTAATCCCTTATAGGTTAAGAAACTGTCTATCTCTGCTTAAATTTATTCAATGTCCCGTCTTTCACAGCTCTCTGAGGCAGCGAATTCCACAGATTTACAACCCTCTGAGAAAAGAAATTTCTCCTCATCTCAGTTTTAAATGGGCGGCCCTTATTCTAAGATTATGCCGCCTAGTTCTAGTCTCCCCTATCAGTGGAAACATCCTCTCTGCATCCACATTGTCAATCCCCCTCATAATCTTATACGTTTCGATAAGATCACCTCTCATTCTTCCGAACTCCAATGAGTAGAGGCCCAACTTACACAACCTTTCCTCATAAGTCAACCCCCTCATCTCCGGAATCAACCTAGTGAACCTTTTCTGAACTGCGTCCAAAGCAAGTATATCCTTTCCTAAATATGGAAACCAAAACTGCATGCAGTATTCCAGGTGTGGCCTCACCAATACCCTGTATAGCTGTATTAAGACTGTCCTGCTTTTATACTCCACCCCCTTTGCAATAAAGGTCAAGATACCATTGGCCTTCCTGATCACTTGCTGCACCTTCATACTAACTTTTGTGATTCACGCACAAGTACCCCCAGGTCCCACTGTACTGCAGCACTTTGCAATCTTTCTCCATTTAAATAATAACTTGCTCTTTGATTTTTTTTCTGCCAAAGTGCATGACCTCACAATTTCCAACATTATACTCCATCTGCCAAATTTTTGCCCATTCACTTAGCCTGCCTATGTCCTTTTGCAGATTTTTTGTGTTCTCACACATTGCTTTTCCTCCCATCTTTGTATCGTCAGCACACTTGGCTACGTTACACTCGGTCCTTTCTTCCAAGTCGTTAATATGGACTGTAAACAGTTGGGGTCCCTGCACTGATCCCTGCAGCACCCCACTAGTTACTGGCTGCCAACCAGAGAATGAACTATTTATCCCGACTCTCTATTTTCTATTAGTTAGCTAATCCTCTATCTATGCTAATATATTATCCCCAACCCCATGAACTTTTATCTTGTGCAGAAACTTTTTATGTGGCACCTTGTCAAATGCCTTCTGGAAATCCAAATATACCACATCCACTGGTTCCCCTTTATCCACCCTGTTTGTTACATCCTCAAAGAATTCTAGCAAATTTGTCAAACATGACTTCCCCTTCATAAATCCATGCTGACTCTGCCTGACCGAATTATGCTTTTCCAAATGTTCTGCTCCTGCTTCTTTAATAATGGACTCCAACATTTTCCCAACCACAGATGTTAGGCTAACTGGTCTATAGTTTCCTCTTTTTTGTCTGCCTCCTTTTTTAAATAGGGGCGTTACATTTTCAGTTTTCCAATCTGCTGGGACCTCCCCAGAATACAGGGAATTTTGGTAAATTACAACCACTGCATCCACTATACCTGCCCTCTACTTCTCTTAAGACCCTAGCCATCAGGTCCAGGGGATTTATCCACCTTTAGTCCCATTATATTACTGAGTACCACCTCCTTAGTGATTGTGAGTGTTCAGTACCTCCCCCCCATAGCCCCTTGACTATGCACTTTTGGGTTATTATTTCTGTCCTCTACTGTAAAGACTGATACAAAATATTTGTTCAGAGTTTCTGGCATCTCCATTGATCTGTCCTTACTATACAGTATAAGTGCACACGAGGCCCATACTTGAGAGAAGATCACTCTGTGACCAGTTACCTTTATTCACAAGACCTCAAGTGATAAAGGTGGGTGGAGCTTCCCCTTTTATACCTGAAAGTCCAGGTTAGGAGTGTCTCCCACAAGTTCACCCCCTTGTGGTCAGTGTTCTCAAGGTATACAACTTAGGTCAGCTTATACATGAGTTACAAATAAGTTGAATACATGACATCACCACCCCCCAAAGTCTTATTGGGATCACAGGTTAAATCTCTCTGGTGGTTTACGCTCCCTTGTAGAGCGCCTGAGTTTGGGCTCCGGTTGTTGGGCGCTGGCCTGAGTGTCTGCTGTTTGCGATGCTTCAGGCCTGTCCGGAATGCCCACAGTGACTGGGCTCTCCTCCACTTGATTCCAGTGTTCGGTTACCTGTGGTGGAGTAAACTCTACATCGTGTTCTTCCTCTGCTTCTTCTGCTGAACCTCCTTTTAGTTTGATCCACGTGTTTGCAGCAGATTTGTCCATTGGTAAGTTTAACTACCAAAACCCTATTCCCCTCTTTGGCAATCACAGTGCCTGCAAGCCATTTGGGCCCTGCAGCATAATTAAGGACAAAAACAGGGTCATTGACATCAATACATCGCGCCCTCGCATTCCTGTCATGATAGTCACATTGTGACTGACGCCTGCTCTCAACAATTTCTTTCATAGTAGGGTGTACAAGGGATAACCTGGTTTTGAGCGACCTTTTCATTAGCAGCTCTGCGGGTGGAACCCCTGTGAGCAAGTGTGGTCGGGATCTATTGGCCAACAGGAGGCATGATAAGCGGCTTTGTAGGGAACCCCCTTGGATTCTGAGCCTCCCCTGTTTGATTATCTGCAATGCTCGTTCCGCCTGGCCGTTTGAGGCCGGCTTGAACGGTGCCGTTCTGACATGGTTGATTCCATTGCCTGCCATGAAGTCCTGGAATTCAGTGCTTGTGAAGCACGGGCCATTGTCGCTGACCAAGACATCCTGTAGACCATGGGCGGCGAACAATGCCGGTAGACTTTTTACCGTGGCAGAGGATGTGCTTGAATTTAAAATGGCACACTCAATCCATTTGGGGTAGGCGTCTACTGCAACCAAAAACATTTTTCCCATGAAAGAACCTGTGTAGTCCACATGGATACGTGACCGTAGCATGGCGGGCCAGGACCAGGGGCTAAGGGGGGCTTCCCTGGGCACGTTGCCCGGCTGAACACATGTGCTGCACCTGCGAACACAAAGTTCCAGGTCTGCATCTATCCCTGGCCACCAAACGTGTGACCTGGCAATTGCTTTCATCATGACAATGCCCGGGTGCTCATTGTGAAGCTCTCTGATAAATACCTCTCTGCCCCTCTGGGGCATGACTACTTGATTTCCCCACAGTCGGCAATCGGCCTGAATCGAGAGTTCATCGCTGCACCTATGAAATGGTTTAAATTTCTCAGGGCATGCCCTGTACGTAGCTGCCCAGTCCCCATTCAGGACACATTTCTTAACTAAAGACAGTAGCGGGTCTTTATTTGTCCAGGCTTTAATCTGATGGGCTGTAAGCAGGTGAGCCTTCGTTTTTTAAAGCTTCAACAGCCATGACCATCTCAGCATCATGCTCAGTTGCCCCCTCAGTGGTGGCGAGTGGGAGCCTGCTGATTGTATCGGCGCAGTTTTCAGTGCCCGGTTTGTGCCGAATTGTGTCATAGGCGGCTAACGTAAGTGCCCACCTCTGTATGCGGGCCAATGCATTTGCATTTATGGCCTTGTTGTTGGCCAAAAGGGATATTAGGGGTTTGTGATTTGTCTCCATCTCAAATTTCCTGCCAAACAGGTACTAGTGCATTTTTTTTACTGCATATACAAATGCTAGCGCTTCCTTTTCTACCATCCCGTAGCCCCTTTCTGCCTGGGACAAACTTCTGGAGGCATAAGCTACCGGCTGTAACTGACCATTGGCATTCACATGCTGTAACACACACCCGACCCCATAGGACGACGCATCGCACATTAGAACAAGTTTCTTACATGGGTCATAGAACGTTAACAGTTTGTTGGAGCATGACAAGTTGCGTGCTCTATCAAAAGCCCTTTCCTGGCTGTCCCCCCAGACCCAATCGCGACCTTTGCGTCGGAGCTCGTGTAGCGGCTCTAACAGCGTGCTCAATTTGCGAAGAAAGTTAACAAAATAGTTCAGGAGCCCCAGGAACAAATGCAGCTCCTTCATGTTATGGGGTCTGGGTGCTCTCTGGATCGCTTCCGTTATGGACGCAGTGGGTCTGATCCTGTCTGCTGCTACCCTCCTCCCCAGGAATTCTACCTCTGGAGCTAAGAAGACGCATTTTGCCTTTTTCAGTTGCAGCCCTACCCGGTCTGCGTAGCACCTCCTCCAGGTTGTGGAGGTGTTCTTCAGTATCGCGACCCGTGATGAGGATGTCA
The DNA here is from genome assembly GCF_044704955.1 of Pristiophorus japonicus. Classification (NCBI taxonomy): domain Eukaryota; kingdom Metazoa; phylum Chordata; class Chondrichthyes; family Pristiophoridae; genus Pristiophorus; species Pristiophorus japonicus. The sequence goes on along the minus strand of NC_091986.1, from coordinate 75,117,229 downwards.
TCTTGAAAAACCACCGTCCTTGGAATCGACTTGAGGAGGCTTTCTATATTTCGCTGAAAGATCGCGGCGGCCGAACGAATCCCGAACGGACATCTGTTATACTCAAACAACCCCTTGTGTGTCATGATGGTGGTCAGCTTCTTCGACTCACTCGCCAGCTCCTGGGTCATGTAAGCTGAGGTCAGGTCCAATTTTGAAAAAAGTTTGCCACTGGATAGCGTCGCAAAGAGGTCCTCCGCTCTCGGTAGCGGGTACAGATCTTGGAGTGATACCTGATTGATGGTGGCCTTGTAATCGCCACATATCCTGACCGACCCATCCACCTTCAGCACCGGCATGATCGGGCTCGCCCAGTTACTGAATTCGACTGGTGAGATGATGCCTTCCCTCAGCAGGCGGTCCGATTCACATTCTATCTTTTCCCGCATCACATACGGCACCGCTCTGGCCTTGTGGTGTACTGCCCTGGCGTCCGGGTTTATGTGAATCACCACCTTGGCCCCCATGAATGTGCTGATGCCGGATTGAAATAATGAGTCAAATTTGTCCAGGACCTGTGAGCATGATACTCGCTCCACAGAAGAAATTTCATTGACATCGCCCCATTTCCAGTTCATGACAGCAAGCCAACTCCTCCCGAGTAGTGCGGGACCATCCCCTGGGACAATCCAGAGTGGCAACCTGTTCTCCGAATCTTTGTGGGTCATGACTACTGTGATGCAGCCTAGCACTGGAATGATCTCCTTTGTATATGTCCGTAGCTGTGCGTCAATCGGCAATAATTTTGGCCTCCTGGCCTTGGACACCCAGAAATTTTTGAACTGTTTAATACTCATTAGGGTCTGGCTGGCCCCTGTGTCTAGCTCCATTAATACTGGGATGCCATTGAGGAGCACTTTCATCATTATCAGTGGCGTCCTAGTATATGAACTGTTTATGTGCTCCACATGAGCTCGTTGAACTTCAGCTTCCAGCGATTTCCCCTAGTATTCATTTGGCCTCGTAGGGCTTACATCGGGCCTGTCCTCCTCGTACATCAACCTGGCTGCAGGCTTCCTGCACATACGCACCAATTGACCGCTGACATTGCAGTTTCTGCAGGTATATTGCTGATACCTGCAAGCTCTGGCTGTGTGTTTGCCTCCACACCTCAAGCATGAGATGGAGGCCCCGTTGTTGGAAACAAAAGATCCATTACTAGTCGATTGTCTCTGACTGTCTCTGTAACTGTCCTTAAGCGCACCATTAACAGGTGTTGATGGCCCCATTACTGGCCGCATTGTCCATTGCAATGGCATGATTCGCCGTTCAGCTAGCCATTGTCTCTGTTGAATTCCCCCTTTGGGTTCGACTACATGCTGGGGCATGTCCGATTGCCCTTGTCTGCCTGGAGAACTGTGTGCCACGTTAACAATGTTGACTCCCTGGTCATTTGCCTCATTTGATCCAAGATTTTTGTCATACATCATTCTGGTCTCTTCCTCCCCTGAGATAAATGTCTGGGCTATCAGAGCCGCTGCTTCCAAGGTCAAGTCTTTGGTCTCAATCAGTTTCCTGAAAACCCCAGCGTGCCTGATGCCCTCAATAAAAAAGTCTCGCAGCATCTCCGCTCTGCATGCATCTGAGAACTTACATAGGCTCGCCAGTCTCCGGAGATCTGCCACGAAGTCAGGAACGCTTCTCGCCGCCGGTGCATGTAAAACTGGTGTCTCGCCATGTGCATGCTGCTTGCCAGTTTAAGGTGTTCCCCGATCAACTTACTGAGCTCTTCGAGCGTCTTGTCCACCGGCTTCTGTGGCACTAGAAGTTCCTTCATCAGGGAGTACGTTCTGGATCCACAAACCGCCAGGAGATGAGCCCTGCGTTTGTCGGCCGAATCCTGTCCCAACCGTTCCTTCATGACAAAACTTTGCTGTAGTCTCTCAATAAAGTCGTCCCAA